>NC_079273.1:0-600000 GCF_947243775.1 Saccharomyces kudriavzevii IFO 1802 | reverse complement strand
GTCTTCAAAATCACTAAATTTGCCTGGTATACATGTCCCATTGCATCTGTCTGAATCGTCCGGACAAGTTGGACAATTCGCGTAGGGAAGGTGATGATAGCCTATGTCTCTAAACCAATGAATTCGCGATTTATCGGCAAACAGTGCAAGTGCAAGACTTCTCACAGGGGCGTCACCCCATCTTTCATAGTAGAATCCTCCTTTCTTGTCAAGAAATTGCACGTACTGTTCATAAGGTTCTGACCTCAGAAACTCCAAATCAACTATTTCAAAATTTGTCCAGAAGTGACAAGTAGAATATCCCTGAGTATCTTCATAACATTTTGGGTTTTGAGAATTATCTTTCAGCCATTTGAAAGCTCCACCAACATTTAAATAATCCGGATGTTCTTTAACAAACTCCATTGTGGAAGTCCAGAGCGTTCTGATAGTCTCGGGATCGTCGTAAACATTCAAAACAAATCCATAGATCTTGTCGTTCATGCTCATGAACTGGAAAATGTCGTATTCGATTTTGCAATAGAAATCGACGCTTGGTTCTAGTCTCCACACGTATCTGTACTCGGAGAGGAGGGGGTGATTATAGTATTCTTTGGAATAGAAACGACACATGTTATGGTATGATTCCACTTTGGCGTATGAAACTTCTCCCGTCTCCATTTTTTCCATTTCTTTATCGTATCTTTCCCTGTCGATACCATCAGGCATATTCCATTTGTCAGGACTAATGATACCGAAATTTACGATTCGATCCTTAGGTAAAATGTTCCGTATGCCATCTTTGAATTCGTCCGTGAATTCCTCATCGTTAAGGAAGGTATAAGGATAGCCAAAATTCTTATTGTATTGCTTTTCAAGTTGCCGAATACTTCCTATAATATTCTCCAAGTCACTGTTTTTCACCAAACTCAAAATGGTTCCATTTCCCTTGCCCGATAATGGATCCCCGCTGCGTACCAAATTGTCTACTTTTGGCTCAGTAATTTCTTGAGCTAAAATCTCATCGTACAACTGTTCATTCTCAGCAAGGACTTCAACAGGATCAAATGTGTCCTTATCATAAAGAGGCTCATGTAACCTATCCAATATATTGTTCAGAATTTCAGTGTCATGATCTGGAAGCTCTTCAGAGCTTTCGGTATCACCTGTGATGCTATTATAGCCTTCCCGCACAGCAGCGTAATGAGATTTGGCACTATCCTTGACTGCTTGCAAATAGTCCTCATTCGTAACGTAGAGAGCAACCGTTACGACAATCGCTATCAGAATAACTACTGAAAACAAGGGTTTCAGAGTCCTCTTTGAAAAATATCTCATAAATATATAGCTTTATGTCCTTGCCTTATTCCTTTCAGACTACGGTGAATTAATGATTCGTACTTTATTACAAAGATAAAGATATATATCTTTCGTTGGAATTATCAAGGAAATATATGCACATCAACATAACCTGAAATGTAGGCCTGCTGAGATTAAAAAATGTTCTACAGCGCTCGTTCCTCTATATGCATGCTCTCTTACGGCCGGGTAATTTTAAAAATATATCACCGTCCACGATTCAGATGGAATGTCCGAAAGCGAAAAAGTTTCAAAATTTCACATAAAGACTACAGACAGAGTGGCAGGAAGGCGGATAGAGAGGCATAAGGGTACGATAGCACAGGTTGAAGAGAGACGAGGAACGCCAGGTTCACGTCGAAGTACTGGAAAAAATAATAATGTCACAGAAGCAAAGTACGAACCAGAATCAGAATGGTGCACACCCGCCGCAGCAACCTGTGAAAAATCAGCGATCTAATAATGCTGGCGGCGCCAATTCCGGGCAGCAGTCACAGCAGCAGAGCCAAGGCCAGTCACAGCAGCAGGGAAGATCCAATGGCCCTTTTTCTGCCTCAGATCTGAATAGAATTGTCCTGGAGTATTTGAATAAAAAGGGATACCACCGTACAGAGGCCATGCTGAGGGCTGAGAGTGGACGTACGCTAACACCTCAAAACAACCAATCTCCAGGAAACACTAAAACAGGAAAATTTCCTGAACAATCACCAGCACCTCCAAATCCTGGAAAGACTGCTAAGCCCGTAAGTAATCCTACTAATTTGTCATCTAAGAGAGATGCCGAGGGTGGGATAGTATCCAATGGTCGACTAGAGGGGCTTAACGCGCCCGAAAATTATATAAGAGCATATTCAATGCTAAAAAATTGGGTAGATTCATCTTTGGAAATATACAGGCCAGAACTAAGCTACATCATGTATCCAATATTCATTTATTTATTTTTAAATTTAGTGGCCAAAAATCCTGTTTATGCTCGTCGCTTCTTTGATAGATTTTCTCCAGACTTCAAGGATTTCCACGGTTCAGAAATCAATAGGCTCTTCAGTGTCAATTCTATAGACCACATCAAGGAAAATGAGGTTGCAAGCGCTTTCCAATCTCACAGGTACAGAATCACCATGTCCAAAACCACTTTAAATCTTCTTTTATATTTTCTGAATGAAAATGAGAGCGTTGGAGGGTCGTTAATAATTAGCGTAATAAATCAACATCTGGATCCAAATATCGTAGAATCGGTAACCGCAAGGGAAAAATTGGCCGATGGTATAAAAGTTCTCAGTGACAGTGAAAACGGAAATGGAAAACAAAACCTGATAATGAACTCGGTTCCTGTCAAACTAGGACTTTTCCCAAAAGACGAAGAATTTGTCAAAGAAATTGAAACAGAATTAAAGATAAAGGATGACCAAGAGAAACAGCAGAATCAACAAACTCCAGGCGAAAACCACGCCGAAGCGAACAACAGAACTTTATTACAAGAGTATAAAGCCATGAATAACGAAAAATTTGAGGACAATGCCGACGAAGAGGATAAGGATAAATTGAAAGATAAAGCCGCCAAAGATGAGGAAAAGAAGGAAAACGAGTTGAAAGTGGATAATGAAAAAACAGATAGCAATTTATTGTCTCCGGCAAGAGATGTTTTACCGCTACCTCCAAAGACGGCGTTAGATTTGAAGATGGAGATCCAAAAGGTTAAAGAATCCCGTGACGCTATCAAACTGGATAATTTACAATTGGCCTTGCCCAGCGTATGCATGTACACATTCCAGAACACAAATAAGGACATGTCGTGTTTGAATTTTAGCGATGATTGTAGAATTGCTGCTGCCGGGTTCCAAGACAGCTATATTAAAATCTGGTCGCTTGACGGTTCATCGTTAAATAATCCCAACATCATGCTAAACAGCGCCAACAACAATTACAGAGATGATGATCCAACTTGTAAAACACTAGTGGGACACAGTGGTACGGTGTATTCAACGAGTTTTAGCCCCGACAATAAATATTTACTTTCCGGTTCTGAAGACAAAACCGTCAGACTATGGTCAATGGATACACACACAGCATTGGTTAGTTACAAAGGCCATAATCACCCTGTTTGGGACGTCAATTTCTCTCCGTTAGGCCATTATTTCGCCACTGCATCGCACGACCAAACCGCAAGGCTATGGTCCTGCGATCACATATATCCACTAAGAATATTTGCTGGTCATTTAAATGATGTTGATTGTGTGTCATTCCACCCGAACGGTTGCTATGTGTTTACTGGGTCTAGTGATAAGACATGTCGAATGTGGGATGTCTCCACTGGTGATTCGGTTCGATTATTTTTGGGCCATACTGCGCCTGTCATCTGCATTGCCGTTTCTCCGGATGGTAGATGGCTCTCCACCGGTAGTGAAGATGGTATTATAAACATATGGGACATTGGCACAGGAAAAAGACTGAAACAAATGCGTGGTCATGGTAAGAACGCCATTTATTCCCTATCTTATAGCAAGGAGGGAAACGTACTCATTAGTGGAGGTGCCGATCACTCAGTTCGTGTATGGGATCTGAAAAAAGCCACAACCGAACCAAGCGCAGAACCAGACGAGCCATTCATCGGATATTTAGGTGACGTCACTGCGTCGATCAACCAGGATATAAAGGAATACGGGCGCAGAAGGACAGTTATACCCACAAGTGATTTAGTGGCATCGTTCTACACCAAGAAAACACCCGTTTTTAAGGTCAAGTTCAGCAGAAGTAATTTGGCTGTCGCAGGAGGTGCCTTCAGGCCGTAATCCAACGCCGAAAGCGAAAATAAAGAGAATGTACGTAATATGTAATAAGTATATACCGGCCCGTTTTGTAACTATTAGATGCTTTTTGATATTGCAAATCTTTTCTCGTCGGCGGTTATTACGCGGCTTTCCTTTTTCCCCTATTTTTCGCTTGGTCATCGAAACGGAAGAAAAGCAGAGAAAGTAAAGAGGAAAAAAATGAAAGAAAAGTGTTGACATATGAAGAGTTTCCTTACTAGAACAGATATTACCCACGCAGAGGTAGCACAACCAATAAACAGACTAGAAAGGGGAAAAAGGAAAGTCCAACAATTGCAAGTTATAATGTGCGACGCGGACCTCGATGCCGAAAGAAAATCCAACAGCTCTCAGCAGGGACAATTGAAATCCAAGCGCGGTGGAGAGAAAACAAAGGATTCTCGAGACTCCACCGCTGCTGCAATCAGCAGTTCCCATCCGCCATCCGCCAAAAATTTAGGTGCGCCGCCTGCAAGTAACTCATTGGCAGCAAGCGTCAGCAAGGGTAGCGTCAATGGTAGCCGTGTAACGATGCATTCAAACCTGGTGCCCACGGAAACGCAGGACGTGTCGTGGTCCGAGATCGATACACTGGACGATGTGAAGAAGATGGCTAAGGAGCCCATTATCAACGATGGGTTCCCACTGGATTTCGAGGACAAGCTCACACAGATGCGCCGCTCGCACGCCCAGCTGCTGCGCTTAATGAGGGAGAGAAATCAGCGGCTTAAGTGTGCACAACCCAAGCTCTCCACGAAGCTGGAGAGCCCCACTCAGAAGAGCCGAAATGGACCTGCTACCATGAACCGGGGACAAGGACTAGATCAGTTGCTAGACGACCCGGAAATCGTGCGCGACGGCGAGAAGTACGTAAGCCAAATTGTTGACACAATCAAGGGCCTTGACCGGTGATCAAGGGGTGCGTGGGTGGAGTACACTTAGAAGAAGCTATCAATAATCTGGAAATAAGTGGAAGTCGGCAGTAACTCACACTGTAGCATGTGCCATTTCGCCTGACGGGAATGGTAAACGTTTGGCTTTGTCCACGACAAGAACATTGCGTACCAATGGCCTATGGATTGCTCCCCAGTGTATTTATCAACATTTCAAAAGCTCAGCCGTACTGTAATCGCTATGCAAGTTAATTAAATTGCCTTTTTCTCCTTATTATATTCCATTTAGATTCCTTTAGCGGTCGTCGTAATCAGAGTTCCTCGAACAGAACTATAAAATATGACATGCCACCCTCGCTACCACTGCATGTACTGTTTTTCGTCTATGTTCGGCATTAGATAACAGGACACCTTATATTAGAGCTGGATCTTTTAAAGAATCCGCATCATTTGCAAGTAGTTCAAAGTCATCCGCTGGTCCATGGGGACTATCATGCACAGAATTAGGTGATAACTGGGCATATACTAGTGATATAACGGTAATACCTAAGATTATAAGAGTGCATAATTCAACATTTGACACATGTGTATAAGAATAACAGAATATTAGGAAATGAGACCAAAAGCAAGTACTCCAGGTCAGTCACATATATGTAATAAAGTATATAGTAGGCAAGGCATTAAAGCGCGTCAAAAACGCACGGAGACATCGTGATATACTCATTTGTTGCGATTGAATGGCTTGATACAACAAAGCAGCGCACAGGCGTAGTGCATCATCGAAGTACAGTACCTCATTGGTTCAGTACTTTTCAATCGCAAGAAGCTACTACAACTATATGCCGCCATCTTATAGCTAGCTAGATTAGTTTGTCCGTAAGCGCTGGACTAGAAAAGAGAGCTAGTCAGCGTACGACCGCAGCTTCAAGCAAGACTAGCGCCGCTGCCTGTATACACTTCACTGATTATAAAAGAGGCTACTTTGATGAAAGCACTCAGAAGTACAATACCGTCTTTTAGTAACTAGTCGGTTAAAGAAGCGGCAAAAACTCTCAAATAAGGGTCCCGCCTTACTGCGTGCTAATTCTAATGATACAAAACTACATGGAACTTGTCATATACCAGCACAGTAATAGTAGCGATCTATAGCCTGCGGAACACCGCCGTAATAAAAGGAAAAAAAGCGGTTCCTGAATACAATATAAAGGGTGTGTGGGTGTAGCTTCACTTCCGGAAGCCGAACGAGCACCCTGTAAATTATAGGAAGTCAGTAGTCATTTGTCTATAGCCGTCACCAATTGCACGTTGTCATGGAATTACCTGTCTATATATATCCTTTGACGATATTCCATTTTCTTGGTGTTGGTGTGAGCGCTTTAATTGATCCAGTCGGTTTAGCACACGGTAGTTTATAATTCCTTTCGGAAGGCTTACTTACTCTTTTTCCCTCATTGTCTTCGTATCTTAAAAAGGTCCTTTCTTCGCAAACTGTGCTTTCTTCTACTTATTTTTTTTTTGTTTTCAATAAATCTTAGTGTTTTTCTCTATTGAATCTTGTAGGATTGATTTAAAGTCAAGATACTAACCTAAAAATGTCCAATAACTCTTTCACTAACTTCAACTTGGCCACTGAATTGCCAGCTTGGTCTAAATTGCAAAAAATTTACGAATCTCAAGGTAAGACCCTGTCCGTCAAGCAAGAATTTCAAAAGGATGCCAAGCGTTTCGAAAAATTGAACAAAACTTTCACCAACTACGATGGTTCCAAGATCTTGTTCGATTACTCCAAGAACTTGGTGAACGATGAAGTTATTGCTGCCTTGATTGAATTGGCCAAGGAAGCTAACGTCACCGGTTTGAGAGATGCTATGTTCAAAGGTGAACACATTAACTCTACTGAAGACCGTGCTGTCTACCACGTTGCCTTAAGAAACAGAGCCAACAAGCCAATGTACGTTGATGGTGTTAACGTCGCCCCAGAAGTTGACTCCGTCTTGAAGCACATGAAGGAGTTCTCTGAACAAGTCCGTTCCGGTGAATGGAAAGGTTACACTGGTAAGAATATCACCGATGTTGTCAACATTGGTATCGGTGGTTCCGATTTGGGTCCAGTCATGGTTACTGAAGCTTTGAAGCACTACGCTGGTGTCTTAGACGTCCACTTCGTGTCCAACATTGACGGTACTCACATTGCTGAAACCTTGAAGGTTGTCGATCCAGAAACCACCTTGTTTCTGATCGCTTCTAAGACTTTTACCACCGCTGAAACCATCACTAACGCCAACACTGCTAAAAACTGGTTCTTGTCCAAGACTGGTAATGATCCATCTCACGTCGCTAAGCATTTCGCTGCTCTATCCACTAACGAATCTGAAGTTGCCAAGTTCGGTATTGACACCAAGAACATGTTTGGTTTCGAAAGTTGGGTCGGTGGTCGTTACTCTGTCTGGTCCGCTATTGGTTTGTCTGTTGCCCTATACATTGGCTACGACAACTTCGAAGCCTTCTTGAAGGGTGCTGAGGCCGTTGACAACCACTTCACTCAAACTCCATTGGAAGACAACATTCCATTGTTGGGTGGTTTATTGTCCGTCTGGTACAACAACTTTTTCGGTGCTCAAACCCATTTGGTTGCTCCATTCGACCAATACTTGCACAGATTCCCAGCCTACTTGCAACAATTGTCTATGGAATCTAACGGTAAGTCTGTAACCAGAGGTAACGCCTTCACTAACTACTCCACTGGTTCCATTTTGTTCGGTGAACCAGCTACCAATGCCCAACACTCTTTCTTCCAATTGGTCCACCAAGGTACTAAGTTGATTCCATCTGACTTCATTTTGGCTGCTCAATCCCACAACCCAATTGAAAGCAAGTTGCACCAAAAGATGTTGGCTTCTAACTTCTTCGCTCAAGCTGAAGCCTTGATGGTCGGTAAGGATGAAGAACAAGTCAAGGCTGAAGGTGCCACCGGTGGTCTGGTTCCACACAAGGTATTCTCTGGTAACAGACCAACCACCTCTATCTTGGCTCAGAAGATTACTCCAGCTACTTTGGGTGCTTTGATTGCCTACTACGAACATGCTACTTTCACTGAAGGTGCTATCTGGAATATCAACTCTTTTGATCAATGGGGTGTTGAATTAGGTAAAAGCTTGGCTAAAGTCATCGGCAAGGAATTGGATAACTCTTCCAACATCTCTACCCACGATGATTCTACCAATGGTTTGATCAACCAATTCAAAGAATGGATGTAAAAAGATCGTTCTTGTTTGAATACCTAAAGAACACTAAAGCCATACTATAAGCAAAGATACGTAAATTTTGCCTATATTATTATACACATATCATATTTCTACATTTTCAAGAGTTGGTTATATATTGTACGTAATGCAAAGGAAATAAATTTTTTATACATCAATTCTTCTTTTAAACAATTTGTTATGTTTTAGAAAACATAGATAGTTTGACATTCTTGATGTCTTGGAACTTTTTACAATTACAGATCATGTCAGATACAGTAGCTTTTTAGCGTCGCGAAGACTTTATTGTGTCGCGAAAATCAAAAATTTTAAAAATCGGTCAACTTAAACTCATGAGAGAAGGTTCTTTTAACTATATAGATGGGATACAAGAACTGATTCCACTTGATAGACGACTTTCACGATATTAGCTGCAAAATATGAGTCAGCGCGCAGGGGAAGCAACTAAGGAAGCCTCCTATATCTCGGCCGATCTGCAAGAAAGATACTCTCATTGGAAGAAAAACACTAAGCTACTTTATGATTACTTAAACACAAACTCGACCAAATGGCCGTCCTTAACGTGTCAGTTCTTTCCTGATTTAGATACCACTTTGAATGAGCATCGCATCTTATTATCCTCTTTCACATCCTCCCAAAAACCCGAGGATGAGACCATATATATCAGCAGAATATCCACGTTGGGCCATATAAAATGGGCATCTTTAAATAATTTTGATATGGACGAGATGGAGTTTAAACCAGAAAATACGACTACATATCCTTCGAAACACCTAGTTGATGATATTCGCATCTTTTTCCCGAATGGCGAGTGTAATAGAGCAAGATATTTACCCCAAAATCCAGATATTATTGCCGGCGCCTCTTCGGATGGTGCCATCTACATATTCGACAGGACGAAACACGGCTCCACCAGAATAAGACAATCTAAAATCTCACATCCATTTGAGATCAAGCTGCTCGGTTCACATGGAGTTATTCAAGACGTAGAGACCATGGATACTTCTTTGGTAGACATAAATGAGGCCACATCACTAGCCTGGAACTTGCAGCAGGAAGCACTTTTACTTTCTTCTCATTCCAACGGTCAAATACAGGTTTGGGACATTAAACAATATTCGCACGATAACCCTATTATTGACGTACCCTTAATGTCAATAGACAGCGACGGAAGTAGTGTGAATGATGTAACATGGATGCCAACACATGATTCATTATTTGCCGCTTGCACAGAACGGAATGCAGTTTCACTATTAGATCTGAGAACCAAAAAAGAGAAACTAAAAAGCAACTGCAAAATCCACGGAGGCGGCGTAAATTCCTGTAAATTCAACTACAAGAACTCTTTAATTCTAGCATCTGCAGATTCAAATGGTAGATTAAATTTATGGGATATAAGAAACATGAACGAAAATCCAATCGCTACCATGGAGCATGGTGCTTCCGTTTCGACTCTAGAATGGAGTCCAAACTTCGATACCGTTTTGGCAACAGCCGGCCAAGAAGATGGATTAGTTAAGCTATGGGATACTACTCGTGAAGAAAGTATATTTACACACGGTGGCCATATGTTCGGTGTGAATGACATTTCGTGGGATGTCCATGATCCCTGGTTAATGTGCAGTGTGGCGAACGACAACTCAGTTCATATCTGGAAACCTGCAGAAAATATCGTGGGATCTGAATAATTTAAAAATCTTTATGAAGACAGATGGACTAGGGATTATTGTGCCTACTGCATATTTAACCATTTGATAGAGAATATATAACGTACGTAGAGTTTTAAATATGAACAAACCTGCTACTACAAATATTGTATTCTTATTATTTTCTACGCTCCAGCCCAGAAATTTCAGGATTTATTTGGGACTTTCACCTGGTATATCAATATTCCTGAGGTTGCCTAGTCTAACTTTAACTTCGGTTCGTCTCTTGAAAGTTCTAGAATTGTAAGGAATATTTCTGTATTGAAATGGTGCAGCGCCCTTTGAATTCCAATCTCTATCGTAGAATATACTTCTTATACCGAGTTCACCATTCTTCTCCTCACGACCCAGTGAATGGTCACTACCAGCTTTGACGTTGTCTTTCAATCGAGCCAGTAGGTGCGTTTGCCCCTGATTTTTATCTAGCTTTCCAGCAACTACTTCTATTTGGTTTCGTACCTTCTTCGCAGTCAAATGTTGAAGCTTGGATACTCTATTTTTAGATGGATTATTCTTTGGATCCATTAGTTCAATACTATTCAGTCTGAAGCGGCTGAATGTGAGAATAAAGACAGTTATAGAATAGAAATTTAGAGGTAGTAAATTTCTTTGGTATTTGAAGAGAGCTAAGGAAGTTTTTAAAGAAGCTTGAGTATTTTCTAGACATTTCACTTACTCGAAAAAAAGTGAAATTCATAATAATATAAAAGTCGCCTCTGTCAAATTGAAGGTTTTGAATATTTCAGAGGCAAAAGAGAAATCAGGACAACAGAAAAATCGAAAAAGGAAGATAGATAAAAGAAGTAGTGGAAAATATGTCGCAACCAAATACATCACTGGTGCCAGAAGGAAATCAAGGCTCTCTGCAAGAAGATGTTAATTTTGATTTCAATGGGGTACCTGGCCAAGCTTTAGATGCTGTACGTATGCGTTTGGCTCAATTGACTCACTCGTTAAGGAGGATCAGAGACGAGATGTCTAAGGCTGAACTTCCACAATGGTATACACTTCAATCACAGCTAAATGTCACATTGTCGCAGCTTGTTTCTGTTACATCGACCTTGCAACATTTTCAAGAAACTTTGGATTCTACAGTGGTTTACCCGCTACCCAAATTTCCAACGACTTCACATGAAAGTCTAGTCACTACGCTTTTGAGGAAGAAGAATATCCCTGAAGTAGACGAATGGATGAAATATGTTAGAGAAGCGTCTGGAATAAGCACAAATTTGCTGAAGGATGAAGAAATGGCAAAACTGTTGCAACAGGACAAAGAAATAACGAACTGGGCACGTACTACGTTTGGAAAGGAATATGAAAAACACGATTTTAAACATGAAGAAGCCATAGACGAAGAAGACGTTTCACTTCTTGTACGAGATAGCAAGTCCTCTAAACCTTTTGACGTTGATGATATTTTAAAGTTTACTTACACTGGAGAAAAGCCTGTTTCTGCGGGGTCAAATCCAACACTGTGACCCGTTTAACGTTTATGCATTTTTTAATCACGTACATTATTGCCAAACACCTGGTGAAAATATTTACAAGTATAAAATAGACTAATTTACGGAACAAAATATACGAGAGTGATCGATATATTATAATAAATATTGCACAGGAAAGAAAGGAGCGAAGGGTACCACACTCAGACACGATAGCTTTTTTATGAACTTCAACAGATTTTGAATCCTATAGAATGCACTTTTTTTATTATTTTTCATTTTCCAACCAGGTGTCTCCCTGTTCCTCGAATGAATCTCGTCTTTCTTGAAATTGGCGGACTAAGATAATAGCCTTATAACAATTTCCCATGTTCCAAACATAATTATACTGTTAGGAACTGTTCTCATTAGGTGCGGCGTCAATCCGCTATACATTGAAAAAAGTCCCTCCTCTTTGATTATGACTTTGAAACTTTGAATTAAACCTGTGTACTTTCGTTTACCGTTCTCATTAGGCGTTTGCCTTAATCTTGTCCTCACAACCTCGTGCGGATATGTAGCTATACTTGCTACAAATTTTGCAAGACCAGCGCTTCCTGACCTTTGGCACCATTCCTTAATTTTCTCTGATTTACTTTTCGCTCCTTCAGCTTGATATCCAAACTTCTCAATAGATCTTTCCTTTATTAAGCGCTTCATTTGTTCATATAATAGCCACTGAAGTATACCTTCAACAGAACCCAAATAGGAAGCACTCAAACCCTTATAGAGGCCGGTGAAGCCTTCATTTCTGATGACACTTTTCAAACAGTCCCATGAGTTCTTATACTGCCGAACTGATGTTTTCCCGGCTTTATCAAGTTGTACTCTAGTTTTAATCAACCAAATGGGATTGGTTGCCGTCGCAGTTGCCCAACCTGCGGTTGCAGCAGCCATCAAATGAACCATAGGGGTTTCGAGGCCATTATTGAATGCTTTAGCATACATATCTTTAGTTGTACCATAAGTAAAGAAATTGATACTTCTCGCCGGAATAACCCCAACCAAATTAGGACCCAAACCTTTGAACAGGCTTCTAAATCCTTCCTGCTTATAAACATTGCCTATAATTCCTAATGTTTCCTTGAAGTGAGTCCCGGCTTGAATGACATAATTAATACTCTTCGGACGAGTAGACGCTTTACTTATATTACCGGCCTGCGATTTGTACGCTTTTAAAAATATATCACTTTGTAATCGAGTTTTCACCAAATCAAAAGGGCATGTGACCACAGCCCCTGCCATCCCCCCAATACCACCAGCAACGAAATGTACCCACGGTTTTATTGTTGGATGATTTTCAATTTCAGACTGCGTTGAATCTAACGGGATTTGTGTGGCTCCCTTATAATTAGAGCCCCTTTCATCACTTGCCAAATAAGGGACTGATTCAATGGCATCTTCTTCCCATTCTTCAATGGATTTTTTGGGCATCTTTACCCTGTCAAGTGATTATAGAACTTTTAAAGGATGAACTGTGCAAGTAGGTGACTTTGACACAAGGAGTGTAGGGTATGAATAAACAAAACTGTCTGATCAGTTGCTATGTTCGAACTGATACTTTCTCTAAGCAAACACTACCGTTCTATACAAAAGAATCCTGTGTGCAAAGCCAAGTCTGCATTATTACTATTCTAATTATTTTTACTTGTCAAATTTTAATCAGAAAAGTTAATTTTCACTAAAGACAGCCCGAACCGAAAAATCGAAAATAGTCTCTGATTTCTAATAATATTTCAAGAAGGACCGGATCATAAAACAAGAGCCTTGGGTATCCTCTGGATTGGAAAAGTAAAAGAAAGAAATAATCTAAATGTACAAATTATGGATATTAGACACAATTTATTTTTCATTATATTATATATATTTAAAATAGACAAAAAATAAAACCTAAAACCTGAGAATCTTTTTTGATACAAAACAAGCATCGGGTAAATTAGATAAAAGTTTCGTATGGAACCGGAGCCAAAGTTTGAGGAACATTACCTTCAGTAGAAACAATACGGGATTCTCTTGGTTGAGCTGGTTGTCTCTTCAATTGAACAGCAACACCTTGAGCTTTTGCTTCAACACGCTTAGCAGCGTTCGACTTAACTCTTTCCAAAAATTCTTGTCTACACTTGGAGTGCTTGATGTGTTCAACTCTCAAGTTCAATCTTTTTTCTAGATATCTGTTACCGACCATCTTGTTGATGATAACACCGACAGAAGACTTAGTAACGTTGTAAACAACACCAGTCTTACCTTGGTAGAACTTGTGTGGCATACCCTTTTGGATAGAACCATTGGCTTTGATGTCAACAATGTCACCAACCTTGTAGATCTTCAAGTAAGTAGAAAGATGGACGGCACCATGCTTTCTGAAGTCACGTTGGAACATGTAACGAGTACGAGATCTGTAACCATGTCTGTAATATAAAGAGAAAAATCATAGCGAAGATTTATCAAAATAATGTTAGTAATGTGTCACTTTGGTAGTTTTCTTTTTGACATGGCCCCCATACTTATTCGAACACACACAAGCCTTTCAATCGTCTGCCCTCGTTAATTTTGCTTCTATGGCTGGATCAACTTTATGATAAACTCCCCAAACATCGGCTCATAGTGCTGCCAAGAGCCATCATATAGCACAACTTCCATAAATTAGTAGGGTTTCATCATTCCATTGATGCCTGTTCATCACTTGAATTGGTGGTAAGCTGATATTTTAGTGAGATACTAGGTATTTTCTTTAAATTGTCAGGACAAGTTCAGTTTTGAGGTACCACATTCGATAGATTCATAATATTAAATGACATACGATTTACCCATTGTTGCTAGTTATTTTTGTCTTCGTTTTCTTGGTTCAACTTCTATTATTAACACTTAAACTGTGCTATGCTTCTATGTCACCTTCTTTAAGACGTAAAACTTCGTTAATGACAAAATTCCAATGAAGCGCAGACCGCAGTCTGTCTACCTTCCAAATCGCACTTTCCATCGCTGCTGGAAACCAGCGGGACAATCAATAGCGAGTCAGCCCGCACATCGAAGAGGCCTCTGGTGAGCGTAGCCCCCTCCGGCTGAGAACGCACAACTTGAAAAAAGGCTAAGCCAAAACTTTTTTTTCCCTAGCGAATGGTGTCTGGATGGAGTAAAATGTACAGATTGTAGAGGGTCATTTAATTTTTGTCATGTGATATTAAGAGGTCTGCACAGAAATGAGAATTGATTGTATTGACGAGCTATTCAACTTCTTTGGGAGTTTTGGAATGGTTTTTTTTCCAGAATGGAGCATTATCAAGAGTCGGCCACCATGACCCTCATACTCTCGTCAACTTGGTCTATAGATGCCATAGTTTGCGCAATGCTTTCTGATATTGTCAGCCATCCTCAATTAGACGAGGGAGATGCCCACACCAGATAATCGAAGCAATTTAAATGAATAATGATCCGTGATTTGAAAAGTTATAAAAATTATTATACAGTTATAAAATCAGCGAATTATTTATTCTTCGTCTTCAGCTTCTTCAGCAGCTTCACCGGAAGATTCAGCCTTTCTAGCGGCGTTTCTTCTGGCGACTCTACCTGGTCTGGCACCACCGAATGGAGAGGTTGGGGCAAAATCAACGTGCTTTTCAGAGTCCAATCTGACCATGAAAGATGGGATGTTGACAATTTGCTTACCAACAGCAATGTGTCTTTGAGTGATCAAAACTCTGGCGTGGTGAACAGACTTGGCCAAACCCAACTTGTAGACTTGAGTTTGCAATCTTCTTTCCAAGAAATCTTCAATCTTCAAAGCTAAAACATAATCTAACTTCTTCTTGTCTTCGGACAAGACACCAATTCTAACCAATCTTCTGATCAAGGCATTACCTTCGAACAATCTCTTTGGGTCCTTTTCGTCTCTGGTCAACAAGTCTCTGGCAGCACGACGAATTTTAGACAATTGGAAAGAAATTCTGTAAATTTCCTTCTTGTTCTTCAAACCGAATTCACCAGCCAACTTCAATTCAGCGTCCAAACGGGAGGATTCGTAAGGTCTCTTTGGGGTAGAGTAAGTCTTAGAGTAAGTTCTTGGAGCTCCTACAAAAAAATGAAAACAGAAATTGGAATATACTTGTTAGTCAAAATTCTCCTGGTAAAAAAATATTGCAAAAGGTTCAAAAAAGTGCTCATGAATATTAGAGATATGACGAATAAAAACGCAAAAACTGGTATCCGCCTTCAAAAATGAAATACTTTTCCCATTATCCTTAAAAAGAGTAACGTCTTCCACTTGAAGTCACTTTACTTCTCCACTACATTCCTTTTTTTAACTGAAGTGTCGGGAGTTCAGTGTAAATAGGGTTATAGATAAGATGGGAGGTATTCCAGGCTATCGGTGGTACTTAAGAATGTTCGTATTCTAGATTTCATATACTCATATATTTATGAGGACCCGAACCTCTTCATAGAAAAATGTGCGAGGGTAAAAAACTCCTCACTTCTCTCAATGGAGTCTAATACGTACTTGGCATTGTTGCTTAGTCTTAGTTGTCTTGATGCTTTTCTTTTCTTATTCATGCTAGTGAATTCCTAATGATTAAGGTGCATTGAAATTTATGCATAAGTCATTAATGGGATTATGTGTTTAGCTACAGATCAGCGGAGCGCGTCTACCTGAAGCTCGCCCGACTTGAAATATTTTCAAGAAGCCCTCGAACCAAAAAATGTACAGATGGTAAAATGTACGGATTAAATGGTCGGAGGCGGAAGCATTTGCTTTCGTCGTAAGTCATAAAATAAACCCTACAAAGTAGAAAATATTTTACATTATCCTCAAACAAACCATTAAGGAATTGTAAAGAAGAAATATTCACTTATCAGGCCTGTTCTAATTTGTTGTTCTTTGTTTGAGCCTACAGTTTGGAGGTACGTTGAAAACCCTGCGCAACTTTTGTAATAATAACTATGCCCTCGCTGCGAGATTTGGCATTAGAAAGAAACCAAAAATTAAATCAGTTACGAGCCCGTATCAACGAGACTAGCAATTTGAAAAAAGGCGAATTCGGTACCTCTTCTTATTCTGAGGCTTCAGATGGGTCGGTAAGTGGCCTTATTCATCATAATGTGAAGGCCTCCAATTCGCTGGATACTCTTGGACAGGAAATCATTCATAGCGGAAAGCAGAAGGAAAGCCAGCAGTCATACATTCCTCTTGAGAAAAGTCAACAGCAGCAACGGATCGACCGAATATGCGAAACGAGCGATCTTAAAGCCAAATTGGCGCCTGCTATGGAAGTGCTTGAAAAGAAGACAAATGAAAAAATCAAAGGCATGATAAGGAAAAAGATACTACAGGAGTCAAACAGAACCGAAACGAGCCCTTGATTCTAAAATTATAAGTGAATCGTATGCAACAGATTTTGCCAAAGTGACTGGGCAATAGGCGATGTGTTTGACATAAAATAAAAAAAAAAAAATAAGCCAAACTAAATAAATATCAGCCGCACAATAGTTATATATCTATAAATATTCCCTTCTAGATTCTCCTTGAAACAATAAGAAAAGAGAAAACGTTCAAGTAGCCACCAGGGTTACCATTACCGATGGTTTTCAGGTTGATGTTGTGAATGCTTGATATATATACATCAGAGCAAAAATGAAAAACAATAATGAGCTAGCAAGAGTGATACTCCTTATGCTAATTTTTGTTGCCAATAATTTTCCACCAACCACAGCTAGGCCAGTACAAATAGCATGTCCAACAACAGCACCTCCAATCACGTACCAGTAGTCGCTGTCAGTAGCAAGGGCAATAATACTTATTTGTGAACGATCACCCAATTCTCCTAAAAAGACCATCAAAAAAATTTGAACCCATATTGGGGAAAACATAAATGATGCTAGTTCTCGAAGTCTGTGTACGATCTTCCCTCCCGTCGAAACATTCTTCAACTGTTTATCACGAGCAGTTTCACCACCTTTCTCAACATCGTTCATATCCTTGTTCACGTCTTTGATCGCAATCTCCTCCTCCACTTCAGCCATATCTTCTTCAACACCTGCATCCTTGGACATCTCCAAACCTTCCATGGTCAATTTATAGCCGAATACGAGGAACAAAATACCAGCCAAAAATGCTGTATAACGTTCAGAAAGAAAGGCAACAACGGAGTGGCCTACAACACCAGACAAAACAGTCATGATGGCAAGGGAAGTGGCTGCTGCTGAAAAGACTAAAAGTCTTCGATGGCGCATTGCCATCAAGGCTGCAATCAAAAAAGTTTTATCACCTATTTCAGAAAGCCCAATCATAGAAATGGACATTAAAAATGACTTTAGGTGTGATGAGCCTTCGGTATCCGCAGATGTTCCTGCATCAGCTGCTGCAGTAGAAGCAGCTGTTGCAAGCAGTGGTAGCAGAGCGAGCAAATATGTCTTTTTTATCATATTTCCCATTGTCAGCGTAAATGTCCCGATATTTATTTCACGCCTTGTAAATCCCAATTTAATTGTATCTAGATTCCACAAAATAGGTTATAGGACGTTTTGATTTGGGAAAATAAGCTCTCATATAAGCACACTGCTATTAAATATCGATCATTAAATATATAATAAAAATTTTAATCATGAAAGCGAGGCGACAACAAAACGATTATGAATATAGGGTTCGCGCTAAGTATTTTACACGAGTAGAGACAAAAGAAAGAAGCGAAAAGGGAAATTACCGCTTTCACCACTTTCGCGCAGCGCCCAGTTTTCGTGCTGACATCGCCAATGCCACAACGAACTCATCACTGTCTACAGGAAATGTCCGGAAGTATTCGGAAAGGCACATCAATGGTAATTTCCTTGTAGTTCTGCCGCTGATATCGAGGGTCTATATTGATCTCGTTTGATGCTAGTGGTTAGTAAACAAGAAAAGTGGAAAAAAAATGGTGAAGATACGAGGGGAATAACATACCGAACATTTGGTTGCAATTTTTTGCAAACTATCTTGATATTTGTCGAAGAACGAGATTCCAGGAGATCCTGTGCGAAATGATACTATGCCTAAACATACCATCTCTTCTATACACACCCTCAGAATATGAAGGATGCCCTCAGCTGTTGGATTTCCAATAAAGAAAACCCCGTCGGCTCGATCAACGAAGGCATCGTCCAAAGAATCTAATAAGTTAGATGTTGCCAATGTCAGAAAATTGTGGTATTTCTTCAGCCTGTCAAGTTGAATTAGTAAAGTGTTCACTACACGGATACCATCTGTTGATTCATTTCTATTTGATAGATTTGCTCTTGAGCTCGCTATCGCTTCAACTTCATCTACCAAAAGACATACGAAAATTCCTTGCCTTTCGTTAACCTTTAACAGCTCCTCAATGTCTTTGAATATTATTGATATATTCTTAGATGATTCCCCAAACCATTTAGAAAAGATGCGTGAACAAGACAATTCAATTATTATTCCCTTGTAATTTGTATCGATTATATTCGAAGCATCAGAAAATTCTCGCCTCACAGACAGTTTTTGGCAAAGGGCCTTGCATAAGGTTGTTTTACCTGTTCCTGGAGGGCCATGTACGAGGAGTAATTTATTATTTGTTATTAAGGTTTTAATGTCTTCTCGATTAAAGTTCCCTGTTTGTTTGAAACTCGCTATTTTGAGGGATATAGTTGCGTAGCTATATAATCTCTCCTTGATATTGTCACCAAAATACAAAGCTTCCCATTGCCCTTCGAAACTTGTACTCGGAAGGAATGATATGTTCACGAAGTTCAGTGTCTGCTTGGTTAGTGGGATGTCAAAATTCCCCATTGGATTGATGCAGGAACTTAAAGTTTCCCCTTCAAAATTATCCTCTTCGTCAACTTCTAAGTCAATCTTGTCAAATTCTGTAGACAGCAAATTCCCATTTCTTTGCTGTCTATACTCTTCTAGGCAACAGAAAGGATGGATTATGAATTTATCAACCGAGCCGACTTGATAAGTTTTCAATTCATCAATCTCTTTAGAGCACAAAATAGAATCTATGTGCTGGTTCAAATTCATTTTTTCATGCAAGCTCAATTTAGCAGGGACATAAGATGCTGGCACTGGTTCTATAGAGATCTTTTTAACAAATAAAGACAAAAATAAATTATCCTGACCTTCATTCACTGCCATTACAGAGGCAATTGTACTTGAAAACTGATGTAACAAAACCTTCGCTAAACTCCTGATTAAATGCTGTTGTGCTTCGGTCGGTGGATCCTTGATTTCAATGCTTCCTTGACCCTCTCTCACTAGCTCTTGTCCTGTTATAATTGAGTCTTTTAAGCGACTTTTTGGAAAGCCTTCTAACTTTCTTTTAACGACTGTTTTTAAGAGATTTAAAAATTCCACTAGCTTTCCACTATTATCTATTTTGGATCTGTTATCTGAATCATACTCTGGCGAAGAGCTTTGTTCCTCCTCTTTGAACATGCATCTGATAACAGTTAGAGACGATCCTCGCACTTGAAGGTCAACGATGTATTTCATCTTGTCATATTCTTTTCAACTTCGAGACTAACAGTTGTTATGAAAGTACCACTATTCTTTATGCAGCGCCTCATAGCACTGTAGATTTGCCGCCCACCTTCTGTCTAACACGAAGGGAAAAGTCTTTTTCATAAGAGAAGATAATGACTCTGCCATGGAGGAAAGCAGAGCAAACCACTGATGGGCATATTGTGCACTGGCTGATTTAAAGCTACTAGATTACACAAGTCTTGATTCTACATATAATTATAAGCAAAATGATATACTAATTTATATTGCACGCTGGATTAACATGGCTGCATATTGAAAATATAGAACATGTGTCACCCAGAAGTCATTTTCGCCAATTAGCGCAATTCACCACTTTGCGAAAATGATTATCATCTGATTTTGTGCCCTCTCCTTAGCATCTGGTATAGATATTGTGATCTTTAGACGTTCGTTCTATTTTTCGATCCTTGTTCATTTATCTGTCCGTAAAAATATTCTACCGGCTTTCTCCCCATATTTACGAAATAAAAGAGGTAAGAGTTCCTGACCAATTGGGACGGCAACCGAGTACCTTAACAACCTCGCTATATCGTTACAACTAAGCTTATGAGATGAACGTACCAAGAACTGCATGTTTTATCTCTCCTGCAAGATCTTTGTTAAGATTGTTCAATAGGCAGCGACTATTTTCAACTTCGAGGTTGATTTTGAATAAAGAAAGCGAAGCTACAAAAAAGAAAGACAAGAACAAACAGCAAGATTTCAATCCTAGGCATTTGGGTGTTTCTGCAGAAATATTTATTCCTTCTGCTTACAAAAACCTTCCCAGCGTCTTTACGCATCCTTTCGTTGTTGCGAATGCATTAGTTAGGAGACTTTACACATTTGGTTTGAATTCTGTTCAGGTCGCATTGTTTCGTTTCCAATCAGGTATCAAGCCTTCTTTTTTACTCTGGAAAAACAAAGCTATTGAGACGTATATTAACGTAAATACGTCTTTCGCTCATAAAAATCTACAGGAGGTGAAAGGAATGGTGTCGTTATGGGTTCAGGAAGCTTTAGAGGCTAGATCCCGCCAACTTCCAGC
This sequence comes from Saccharomyces kudriavzevii IFO 1802, assembly GCF_947243775.1. Taxonomy (NCBI): domain Eukaryota; kingdom Fungi; phylum Ascomycota; class Saccharomycetes; order Saccharomycetales; family Saccharomycetaceae; genus Saccharomyces; species Saccharomyces kudriavzevii. The sequence goes on along the minus strand of NC_079273.1, from coordinate 578,946 downwards.
CAATGCCACACTAGAGTGGCAATTGATAAAGTTCAATGCGGTTCCAAAATTAGTCTCGGTGCAACCCGTTATGATCCCCGGAATGCCCCTAGAGCATTTACAGTTAGTATACAAATTTGATACAAAGCAGAAATTGATCAAGGTCAATCAACAAAATAAGAAGAGTGATGTGTTAGATCGTGACGTAGTAGACTATGTTGCTTATTTATGTGATGCGGCAACTAATGATATGATTTTAATGGGGTCTTTATTCGAAAATAAGCCAAATGATAAATTACCGAAGAGCTACGAAGATGATACGAAAGTAGCCATACGCAGAATGAAGCTTAATGGAGATATATATCGTTTACCCCCAGAGTAACGCAAGATATATATATAATAATAGGATGGTTTCGGGGAAATCTGTATATAGTCATGTCTTCGTTCGAGTTCCTATTTCATATACCTATTAAATATTCGGCAAAAGCATTCATTTGTTGTCATGTTAAGATATATTTAAATGTTTTAAATTTTTTATGAAGATGGTAGTTACCTCTTTTTCTTAGTGCGATGCGCTAGGTCTCCCATCTTTACCCAACTTTTCTTTGAATCGTTATAAAACAATGTTTCTGATAAGTCAATTTCGCCACAGGAATTTTTAGAGTATATTTTGTGGAAAAAAGCACGCAAGCCAACAAAAATATTGCTATAATGGTTAACATTATCTTGTACACTGTTCGTATTATCTAGTTTGAACTCTTCTTTGTCTTTTGCAGACTGGTGCTTACAGGAAATATTCATGCCATTTGAATGATAGGCTGTACCATCCTTTTTCAATTTCAAGCAGCTAACACAATATTTTTCATTTCCAGGAGCAAAATCTTCGTGAATTGCTTCATTTTTAAGTTGTAGTTCTGGAGAACACTTTTCTTTTATCGTCATCGTGTCGTGAGACATGGGAAAGTGATATAATGTTTCTGGCTGTGTTCCAAAATTACAGTTTATTTGTTGAAATTCTAGTAATTCATAGTTACAATCAGGAATATGTTTTTTGGGATAAAGTTGATTTTTAGGAACTATCGTCGCAAAATCACTAAAAATATTCCATGGTAGCGTGACGTGATTTGAAGTGTCGATCGTATATGCTGCGTCAGGCTTGAGAGGTAAGAGAGGGCGTCTTCCAAAGTCCCATATGTTGCCAAAATTCTTTGATTGGAGCATAAGATATGTTTGATATTGCGAATGACTGACAATGACGATCATTGCATTGAAAAGCCTACTGACAGAAAGTTTCGAGCTTACAACAAGTTGATTATTAAGCTTTCCTAAAATAAATCCTTCATGCTGATTTCTAGGGATGACTGCCATGTTCTTTATTCTCTTTTGTGGAGGCGGCATTAATTTGGCTTCCTTGTGGGAAAAACATATTGCATTTGGTATATCATTTTCTAAAGCAAATTCATATCCTTTGCTGTTTTCGCTGCCTCTTCTTGCCGTTAGTTCCAGCGGGTCCTCGATTTCTCCATTACGTTTATCACCTTCTGATAAACCCTCAACTCCCGAAATTTCCTGATCTTGAGAATATGCATGCTGTTTGAGGTTTCTGTTGCGTCTGGTAGCAATCTTCTCTATGAGCTCGCATATGCTTTCACTAGGAATTTGTGACCAATCCTGACTACCTTCGTTGTCTCTCTCGTAAAGAACTTTGTGTGAACGGTTCTTCTCTTGCAATGAAGTGGAGCGTCCCCAAGTTTTATGTCTTTTGCCTGATATGTCCTCCAAAATTTTACAGATTTTACTGGTACTGAGTTGCGACCAGTCATGCTGATATCCAAACTGCCGGTTATTCTGTTCCAAAGATTGGGAAATGTTCATTGGTAGTTTTGGTCTGCTTTCAGAGCTCGCTATTTTTCTGTTATGTTCAGGCACGCGCTTTCTGCTTTCGAGCATACCAATATTAGCTTGTTGGCTTGCAATCACAGCCCCTTCTTTTTGATGGTCGATATTAATTTTTATTCTCTTCTCATCCGTCCCTTCCTCAAAACTGTTAAAGCTTTTGTCTGCACCTAATATGGACCCTACAGTGGCGCCAAGTCCTATTTTCTGGGATTTGGAATTTCTCAACCTCCCTTTATTTTGCCGATCGTATCTCACATTTGGCCTACTCGAACCTGAGATATCATTCACAGCATTATTTCGAAACATGTCAAATCAACCACTACTCCTATTCTAGTAATGTACGCTTCAGTTGATATTTGTGTTTGCGGGGACCGTACGTTATTTGTTTATTTTTTTCAGAGCGGGCCGTTTTGCCGCCGACGACTTTGAAATCCGGTCCATGATATTTTTCAAATAGCTGATTAGTAAGCTATACAAGAGGGAGGTACACATAATAAAATGACGTGTCTCTCAATACAGGAGATATATTTTGCAAATGCATTTTATTCATAAGCTGTCATTAGAATATGACATTAAATGATGAATCAAACATAATTATGTCTATACATTATAAATATGTTGCACCAGGATCATTCCCTTTTTTTATGAGCCCCAACTGATTGATCTTCTACGTACGACCCAAATAGTTCAAGCGAGTACCTTGTCGACGGGTTGTGCCCTACCCTTATCAATTCAGGAAAGACTTTCCATCTCCAAATGAACAGGTAATCAGAACTAATGTTTAAAGTGATGACCCTCAAATACTCCAAAGAAACAATGTAGAAATAAATACCCATACCAGTAAGGATATGCCACCATCCGTGTGGCTCAAGAAGTACGCCAAGCGGTAAGGCCAGGATGCTTCTTCTAATATGCACCCAGAACGAACAAAAATGGATATCCAGTAACCATGATACGTAACCTGATAAAAACAATATAGCACCAAGTGCCATGGAAGCTTTAAGATTCCTTTTGGCAAGCGGATCATGGACGTATCGATATGTCAAGCTTCCGGCAGCGGCGGCGACGACCACAATTTGTACACCAAACAAAATCTGGTGGATATCCACATTCTTAAAAATAACGTAGAGTATGCTTGCTGTTGTAACGGCTAGAGCAATAATGATTCCAAAAACTATCTGTTCGAATAGAGGAACCTTCTTATGATTGTCCCCATTGAGCAGCGCCTCTTTAGCTTCACATAACAGACTCCATGTCGGAATGCACATGGCGTATATCATGGGTAATTCATCCAGCAATTGAAATCTATACTTCAAGGTCATATGAAATAAACATGACCCCACTCCGACCAAACCGTACCCGAAACCAATAAGTAAAAATCTTTTCTCTAGTCTATTCTTGTATGCAGAGTAGGTTGTATATATGGCTGAAAGTATGAACACGATGTTAGTTAAAGTGTTTGTCCATTCTGCAACATAAGGAGAAACTACATAGTTCTCCTCACACCAGTCAATAGTTGATGTTGTTTCTCCCCAAAACCCGGGTACGGAACTCTCTGGATAGTTCCAACGAAATATTCCCATTAATTTGTGTTTCTTTAGCTAGATTGTCTCTGTATTTTTGCAGATCGTTGTTTGTGAGTATCGATCGGGCTTTGAAAAATTCCCTTATATATATATAGTCCGTTAAATCCAGATTGCTTTTCCTATTAGCGATAAAAAAATGAAATCTACCGGAATCCTATTTAGGTATATGTATATATAACCAAGAGCAAAAACTTCATACCATGGATATTATTAGTGTGGTAGTGAGAAGAAATAGCAAAAAAAAAAAGTCGCAGGAGCCGGATCTGCCTTTGCTGGCAAAGATATTTCCCAATGCATCGCGTTATAAAAAACTTGCGTGATAATCGCCGCCAGTGAGATAGAAGGGGCGTGGGGTGGGGAGCTGATTTCTACAATTATGCTATTATGCAACCGCGGCCGAAACCTCCGTTTGGAAAAGACATACGACTGCACGCCCATATGCTTTTCGACGCTTCCTTCGTTTAAAGCAAGCATAAAACTTGTAAAGGAAATGTAGAGGATTCTGCTTTACACCATCATATAACATTATTTGTAATGTGGGGGTAGTACTTATAAAAGCATGGGTAATCTCACGTTTCAGTTGCGAAACTGAAAAATAAGGCCGAATCACTCTATGCATTGGCTGTTGACCAAAGCGCTTCCATTACTTTGCCGGAAGAGAAGGTGCTCGAGCTTGAATTATATATGTTCTTGCTCTTAAAATCAATGATTGTCACTCCTCCTTTGCGCTTACGTAAAATGGCGTTCATCAATGTTACCTGCACCGTTTACAATGACAGTGGCTTACAAAACGGCTTGAGACGCGGTTGATTAAAACTTTTTGCATTGCCGTCGCCTTCTTTTTTTAGTAACAGGCGAGCTCTCTGTTCCTTTTTCAAAAATAATTTTTCGCTTGGGTAATTGGAGGCTTGGCAAAACTTAAATCACCAAGTATGCCGGGCTTCGTGTCTTCTGAAGAACAAAAACGAAGAACAGTCCTCATCCATCTTTCTTGCACAAGGTCCTTATTTTCAATGTATAAAACAATACACCATTCGTTTTTTCCCTCTCTTTAGAATTTACTCCACAGGAAATATAAACGATCCAAACTTAAAAGATAAATAAATTTTCTGAACAAGCTTATCTCATCAAAATAAAAAAAAAGATTAATAAACTTGCAGACAAGCAAAAAAACAACAAAGCTAATACTAAATGGGTAGAAGGAAAATTGAAATTGAGCCTATCAAGGACGATAGGAATCGTACGGTGACCTTCATCAAGCGGAAAGCAGGACTGTTCAAAAAGGCACATGAATTATCCGTACTTTGCCAAGTAGATATTGCTGTCATTATTTTAGGATCTAATAACACATTCTATGAATACTCTTCCGTTGATATGAGCAACTTGATTACTGTTCATCAAAATAACGCAGATCTGCCCCATAATGTCATAGAGCCTTCTGATTATGGTGACTACGTTAAGAAACCACGTGTTGTTTTGAGTGAAAGGAAACGTAGGCGGAGAAGAGCAACCGTATTACAACCGGACTCCAATTCTGGAAGTAGTACAATTTCCAGTCAGGATTCTTCCGGTGTTCAAGAGAAGAGGAACTTGAGTGTTCCGATGGTATCTAATGACATAGGTAACACTGTTGCAGGTAACTCCTTAATACATATGCAAGGAAGCATATCTGGTAGCGTATCGAGTAATTCTGGTTATACAAGTAATAATGTAAATTACCCAATGTTGCAAGATTATTTACACTCCGGCGGGAGTTTTTATGCTAATAACTATAAGGAGAATAATGGCCAACAGCCTCACGCAAATGAGGTGGCCTACGCCAGCCATATGAACAAGAGAATTAGATTGGGTACTCATTCCCTCCTTCCTGGATCCAATAAGCCCAATTATGGCAATTTTTATCCCTCGCCTTATGATAAATTACCAAAGCCCCCATTGGCCTCAAGTTTAATGGGCAATATTCCGCCCATTCAATCGCAATTTGTCCAGGTTATTCCGGGGAATTCTAACCCAATTGGAAGATCATTCAATGGCACCGGTGATAGTGTGACATTTGAAACTAGACAAAAGATACCCCCCAAAGTTACCGTCTCAAATGCCTCAGATGGACCAGCTCCGGTGCAGACGATGGTTCATCATCTTAATCAGTTGAATAGAAATAGAGAAAGGCTCTCAGAAAAGCCATCTTTGACGTTGAACATTCCCAAAGTTATGAAATATTCCTGTCAAAAGTCACCGGTACCATATTCATTTGCCGCATCACCAAAAACGGACGTTCAATCCAATACCGAGCACATTTCTAGCAGTATAATTTCTTCACCCTTTTCCCATTCAGCAATTTCGGCATTTAGGAGCAATGATATAAACGAATCGAATCATAACGGTCGATCTGCTGGCACGCATGTAAATAATGAAACTTTCTTTCTCAAGCCGCCGATTGGTAGACCACCCAAATTCCCGAAAAGCCCGTCTTCTTCGATCGTGATATTTCCTTCCTCCGTAACCAATCCAAGTCTAAAGCCCCAAAATCAGGCAGGGTCTCCTGATTGATCAAATCGCTCACTGCTAGCCTCTTTCACAAAAGAGGGAGTATACCACTTAATTACTTAATTTGTATATTCAAGCTGATGTGCTTCTGAACCAGAGATATAGACATGATTTTCGATCCCGTATATTCAAGACCACTTGGTTGGGCCGCCAGTGACCGACTATGCTGCTACATGCGCCTCCTCCGATATTTGTGTATTTTAGTGATCAAAACAAAATTAACTAATTCGTCAGCTGCTCAACGTAATGTAATACCGAGATATCAGATAAACTAGATAATACATATGCCACATCTGCATTGACTTGAAAGTGTTTTATAGAATTTCTTTCAAGAAGAGATTGGATTTTTTCCTGCTATGCTGAACCTCGCCGTTTTTTCCTTGTCCCATTGCATCCGTACATTAATAAACATCCATACCTTTCGAGCGAAGTTTTTCTTTTGCGCCCTGGAACTTGGATCCGCAGAATCCTCGCACACCGTTGTTTGACCGTCGTGAAATCAAAGATGGGCGGAAATTCCAAATGTATTGAATCCAGCGGAGCGCCGGCTGCTGGGTCTGGACGGCATAGCTGCTGAATGCCTGATGGGAGAAAATTTCATCTTCATGAAAAAGCAGTCTTAATTAGACTGTTAAGCCCTTAGGAACACTCTGGAAATAAACAATTGAAACATCAAGTGTGAAAAGACGACTGAGCCATCATGAAGGTATGTAAATCCACCCTACCATTCGAATTCTAATGGAACAGCAGTTGCTGAGCACTCTATATCTTGCTGTTTAGCGAATTCGCATTATCAAATTGGTAAACCACGGCAAAAATTTAGAATAGCATACCTAAATCGCGGACAAATCACAAGTATTAATGTATTCTGGAATTAAATATCCCCTCAGGTATAAAATAAGCAATGAAAATCATGAAACTCATAAGAGGTACCAGAAATACTAATCGATCTTGAAAAAAGGAAGAAATACTGCAAGATTTTGCTAGAATTCATTATTGGTAATATCTATTTTGGAGATTTTATACTAACAAAGACATTATTTTGTAATAGTTGAACATTTCTTACCCAGTCAACGGGTCTCAAAAGACCTTTGAAATTGATGATGAACACCGTATCCGTGTTTTCTTCGACAAGAGAATCGGTCAAGAAGTTGATGGTGAAGCCGTTGGTGATGAATTCAAGGGTTACGTCTTCAAAATTTCCGGTGGTAACGATAAACAAGGTTTCCCAATGAAGCAAGGTGTTTTGTTGCCAACCAGGATCAAGTTGTTGTTGACCAAGAACGTTTCTTGTTACAGACCAAGACGTGAAGGTGAAAGAAAGAGAAAGTCCGTCAGAGGTGCCATTGTCGGCCCAGATTTGGCTGTCTTGGCCTTGGTCATCATTAAGAAGGGTGAACAAGAATTGGAAGGTCTAACTGACACCACTGTTCCAAAGAGATTGGGTCCAAAGAGAGCTAACAACATCAGAAAGTTCTTCGGTTTATCCAAGGAAGATGATGTTCGTGATTTCGTCATCAGAAGAGAAGTCACTAAGGGTGAAAAGACCTATACCAAGGCCCCAAAGATCCAAAGATTGGTCACTCCTCAAAGATTGCAAAGAAAGAGACACCAAAGAGCTTTGAAGGTCAGAAATGCTCAATCTCAAAGAGAAGCTGCTGCCGAATACGCTCAATTATTGGCCAAGAGATTATCTGAAAGAAAGGCTGAAAAGGCAGAAATCAGAAAGAGAAGAGCTTCTTCTTTGAAGGCTTAAGTATGTCTTGGACCCGCATAATTTTTATACTTTTTCCTCTTTAGATATATATATACTTTTGGCTTAATTTAATATAATTAACTATAACATCGATTTCATTCTTTTGTGAAGCGGCAAAAACGCGTGATTTCTCCAACTTCAATGTCATGGTCGAAAATTGTAAAGTGGAGTTTTAGTGCTAAATATAAAATGTAATTAAAAACCTTCCGTAGTATATTTTCTTTGAAAAATGATCAGATATAATATACCAACGAGCGAAATCAAATTGCAAATAGCAAGTCCTGTAAAACACCATCCTATTCCCATCGCCTTACACAGTTTCAAAATAATGGCGGAACTTATGGCTGCGCCAATATTTCGAAAGAAACTGCTAACGGCAACCGTCCCGGCGGCCCTTTTAGGAAACAGCTCAGTCAAATATGTCATGGAGGTATTACTGCACCAAGTCATGCCAAAAGCCGTTAGGGCAGAAAAAACCAAAAGCACCACAAAATGGTAGTGAAAGAAAATCGACCATCCATATCCAACTGTACCGCAGATTGTTAGCAAAATTCCAATCAAATTCAGTAACAAACGAAACTCTGCAGGAAACCTTTTTTTGGGGTGTGTTTTGATCCATCGTGAACGAAGATAATCTGAAAGGTGGCCGCCAGATTGGGATCCCAGTAACATGGCTACGCCTGGACAGACGTAAGCGGCACCAATTTCTAACATATTAAAATGATAGTCATTTTCAAGATAATAAGAAAATGTAACGCTGAAGGCATAGTAACTAGAAAACAGTAATGCGGTACTGATAGATGTGACTAATATTGGAAGACATTTGATCATTTTCCAATATAGGGTCAGGCCTGCCTTAGGTGGTTTTGGAAATTTCTGTTGAAAGAAAGGATCATTGCTGACTGGTTTACGAATACCCATATCCGGGAAAAGACGCCTATCCGATACTCCCTTTTTTTGCGGTAATGAGAGTTCTTTATCATCAGCTTCACTCTTCTTTTCTCCCCACTTAGGATCCCCATTTCCAACTATACAACGTAGTGTTTCTGGAAGAAATGCACTGACCAAGATCAATGCTATTCCTGTCATGATAGAGGTAAAACCAAAAAGCCATCTCCAGTAATTTCCCTTCATTAAAATTAACCCAGCTACGATAGGTGCTATGATTGGACCCATGTTTGGGCCCATCATAAAATATGCTATTGCTTTCCCTCTGTGTTTTGGAGGAACAACATCTGTTACAGTGCCAGCCCCCAAAGAAATGACAGAACTGGATGAGAAAGCTTGGAACACTCTTAGAACAAAGAGCGCCGCAATATTTGCCGGTACAGCAGCCAATAATATATTAACAGTTAGCATTAAAGACAAAGATACCATGTATAGAAATTTTCTTCCACCAAAATCTGCGAGAGCGCCCCAAAAAAGCGGTCCAACAGAGAAAACTGCCATGAATGCAGAGACCGTGGCATTTATCGTCGTTGAACTTACATCAAATTCCCTTTGCAGCAGTGGTAAAGCCGGAATGTATATATTTCCTGACATTGGGCCCAAAAACCCTATGAAAATGATAATTCCAAAAATTACTAGCCTTCGATCCTTACTGAAATATGTGTATGGAATATCCGCTTTTGGTTCTGGCGAAAGGTTTTTTGACTGAGAGTTCGATGATCTGATAGCTATTTCCTCTTCTTTTGTGTTAATTTTCTGTGCTGATATTGACGGTGAGGAGTGTGATTGTTCGGGAACGATCTCACTTTTTGCATTTGGTTTTCCTTCGTTTACACGATCCCAGCTTTCATTCATTATGTCATCTCCCAGATCCTGAAGCGAATGAAATGTTGTGCGGCTTGTTCCACTGTCTTGCGAATTTATTTGTAGACCTGAATTTCTCTTTTGAAATGGTTTTTCCTCCATTGATTCCAGCTCTTTCTTGATTTTTTTTCTGAGAATTTAATAAAAGCAGCTCTTCTACTTATGTTTTCCAAGCCTTTTCATTCTGATCCATTACTCTCAGTTACAATTGTTTAGCAAAAGTATTTGTGTCGTTTTCTCGGATGACGGATTGTCTGGGTTGAACTACTTAAAAAGAAACCATTAAGCTTGAAAAATGATACGAAGTGGAGCTTTTAAGGCGGTAAAGAACTGATAATTACTTCAATACACCAATCGTCCCATCGTGTCGATTGGAGCTTGAAGAAAATGGCTAATTTAACTGTTCTCTACAACTATGTTGAATATATATCTTAGATTCTGTGAGTCAGCATTACTAATATATGGCGCTAGTAAAAGATCGAACGAAAGGAGATAAAAAATGGAAAATAATGTACCGTCCGGGTAAAGGATCATTTAAAGTTATCTATGCTAAAGAATATGGCCGGGCTAATGACAATTGGGGCGGACTTGATGATTATATTCATCAAGACAGGAAAACGCAAGGCTAGAGAAGCTGTTAGAACTGGAATAAGGTCATTTGAACACCGGAATCTTATATAACAGGTAGGAATACGAGTGGTCCGATTTTACAAAATGTCCGAAGGAAAGCAGCAGCCTCAAAACACTAATAAATCGCACAAGGCCTCCACAAATCAAGATGATGATACAGCAACAGTTGTGCCACAAACTCTTACGTATTCTCGAAATGAAGGTCAGTTTTCGACTAGTGACTTTCAAGGATTGAATGATGACCATACCACATTATTTGACGGGGAGGGAGGTCGTAGGGATGATGACCTGTTGCCCTCATTGCGTGAGTCTAGTTCAAAAACGCATTTAATTTCTTCTCAACTTAGCCAGTGGAATTATAACAATAATAGAGTGCTTTTGAAAAGATCGATTTTGAAGACACAGACTTTTATGGATCAACTTCAAGAAGAAAATGATATTCGTCCAATTTTTATCGCTGCCAATGATGAGCGTGAAAAACTACACGTTCTACAACTGAATATCAAGTTAGATGGTCATTATAATGCCAGAGAAAAGAGCGGCTTTAACATGGAAAAAGGAGCTTTATCAAAATTATTTCAATCTCAAATCGAATCGGTCACCAATCACTTAAGTGCGCTGAAAAAAAGAGTAGATGACGTTTCTTCTAAAGTATTCATCACAGGGGACGTGAATACCGGTAAATCTGCTCTTTGTAACTCTTTGCTGAAGCAGCGGTTACTGCCTGAAGATCAACTACCATGTACCAATGTATTTTCAGAAATAATAGAGGCGCGGGAAAATGACAGTATTGAGGAGGTTCATGCTATACCACTTAATATAGCTCCCACTCTTAAGGAAGCCATTGATATGTACTCAATACAAAACCCAAAAACTTACGAAATTCATTCTTTGAAAGAGCTCCCCAATTTGGTTCCTCAAAATGAGAAATATGCATTACTGAAGATTTACATAAGGGACGATAAAAGACCTGCTTCTACTAGTCTACTAAGAAACGGCACTGTTGACATCTCGTTGATCGACTCTCCCGGGTTGAATATGGATTCCCTACAAACAGCTGAAGTCATGTCCCGACAAGAAGAAATTGACTTGGTTATTTTTGTTGTTAACGCAGAAAATCAGCTTACGTTATCTGCTAAAGAGTTTATTTCTTTGGCATCTCGTGAAAAAAAATTAATGTTTTTTGTTGTGAAGAAATTTGACAAAATCAGAGACAAGCAACGCTGTAAAGAGCTTATCTTAAAGCAGATCCGTGATCTATCCCCAGAGACACACAAACGTGCGGCTGATTTTGTTCATTTTGTTTCCAAAAATGGAGATGAAGTGCTAAATCAGCATCACGATAATGACAGTGATGATAATGGTAATGGGAAGCCTGACAATGATCCATATTTCAGCAATGATCCAGATCCAGATTTCGACAGTCTAGAAGATTCTTTACGCAACTTCGTTTTGAAGAAAAGATCACTCTCCAAATTGCTACCTGCTAAAACTTATTTGTCCAAATTATTAAGCGACATAATAATGATTTCCAAATCTAATATGAAAATGTACGCTGGGGAAGAAAAAAAAATTAACAAACAACTGGAGACATTAAGGCCTGAGATTCTAAGCGTCAAGACAAAATGTAGTGATTTGACGACTTCTGTTGACCATATGGCGGAGGAAACAATCACAATGACCTATAACAATACGAAAGAAGCACTTCTCAGTGCGTTAGATGTTCCATTGCACGAATATCCGAAGTATCAAGGCCTCGCTCAAATTTATCACTTCATTTTCTCAACAGAAGATTACATAACAAACCAGATTGACGAATCGATAGGTTCTAGTGAACTGTTTGCCAGGGAAAAGACAGATGCGCTGGTAAAAAGGATCTATGAAATTGGCAAATCTGAACTTGGTGAGGATTTCATGTGTGAACGTGTTTTTAAAAGTGAGTTAATGTTTAAAAAAAGGAAACATTTAATTGGGAAAAGATTAAGAGTCTCTCTATCAATAACTGATTTGTTTGCTCCAAGTTGGAAGGGATTTTTATCCTATTTAAGTTGGCAGAAACCTGCTACGGCGCCACTGCCGGATACAGAAAGTCAAGCAAAAAAAAACCAGAAAGGCTTGATGAAGACTTTGGGTTTAAAGAATTATCCTTTGACACAATATTGGTCAAGACCATCATTACTTTTTACATCAAAAGTTCCTACGCTAACCTTATACTTCCTGGGGAGCACAAAAGTTGTAGGAAACATTATTTTAAACGGAATTAAGTTATCATCATGGAGCTCCCTCAAGAAATTATCGATTCCAATCATTGTAGTGGGTTCGTTATTAGGAATCACCTATCTAATTCACGACCTGCCTCGTGCCTTACCAATGAATCTTTCAAGCAAATATAGGAGAAAGCTCCAAGAGCTAGATTACATCCACCTCAACGCCCAAAGAACTTCAAGTGAAGTACGCGATGTTTTACGTGTGCCTACACGTGAAATTCTAAGGTCATGTGAAATAATTATGGACAAAAAGCAAGTCACTAAGAAAGAATTGGAAAGCAAAAAGGAAAATAATTTGCTATCAATCAAATTCTTCCAATCCCTATACGAGGGAACGATGGCTCAAAAAGCAATGGTGGAAGAGATAAACCTAGATATTGATTAGATATTCTTGTATATACATGGTTTTCCGAATAAAAAAAATAAATAAAATAAATATTCCAAAGAAATCTCGTTATTTCTTCCCACGCGAAATTACATAAACTTTAAAGGGGCCCTATTTTGTATCTGCTTAATGATTTGCGAAACCCTGCGGAAATTGAACAAAGAAATAGGCAAACTCGTTCCGGTTCCGAGATTCCTTTTTTTTTTTAAAAAACTTCCGCATGTGCAGATTAAAGAAAGCGTGAAATATCGGGTGTCCCTACAAGTAATAATCCTCTCGAGTATTTTCCCCGTGACCTATTAATACGAAGTGTCTTCGAAAATTTAAGCGTTTCCTTCCATAGAATTTAAGCAAACAAATAGACTAAGAAAAAGCGCAAAACATGTCAGAAGTTTCAAAGTGGCCAGCTATCAACCCATTCCATTGGGGGTACAACGGTACTGTTTCACATGTCGTCGGTGAAAATGGTTCCATGAAACTAGGTTTAAAAGACAACGACGATCAAGTTGAGTTTGATGAGTTTGTTAACAAGTACGTCCCCATTTTGAAGAATGGTGCTCACTTCAACCTGAGTCCTTACTTGTTCACAGGTATTTTACAGACTCTATACTTAAACGCCGCTGATTTTTCTAAGAAATTTCCTGTTTTCTATGGCAGAGAAATTGTTAAATTTTCCGATAATGGGGTTTGTACAGCTGACTGGGTCATGAACTCCTGGAAAAAGGAATACAAATTCGATCAAATCACGAGAAAATTTGATACGAAGAAATTTGGTAACGACGAAAAGGCGACGCACCCAGAAGGATGGCCTCGTTTACAACCGCGTACGAGATATCTGAGGGACGATGAATTGAAAGATCTGGGGGAGGTCGATCTTCCTCTAGTCGTCATTTTACATGGTCTTGCCGGTGGTAGCCATGAACCCATCATAAGATCTCTAGCTGAGGGCCTGTCTCGGGATGGGAGATTCGAAGTCGTGATACTAAACACCAGAGGTTGCGCACGCTCTAAAATCACAACCAAAATCTTATTCACAGCTTACCATACAATAGATCTTCGTGAATTTTTGCAAAGAGAAAAACAAAGACATCCAAACAGAAAGCTATATGCAGTAGGTTGCTCTTTTGGTGCTACAATGTTGGGAAACTATCTGGGCGAAGAAGGCGATAAGTCTCCTTTATCTGCTGCGGTCACCTTGTGTAATCCATGGGATCTTCTCCTTTCGGCGGTTAGAATGAACGAAGATTGGTGGTCCAAGACTTTATTTTCCAAAAATATTGCCCAGTTTTTGACAAGGACTGTTCAAGTTAACATGGGCGAACTAGGTGTTCCAAATGGTTCTCGTCCCGACCATCCTCCTACAGTCAAAAATCCATCTTATTATATGTTCACACCTGACAATTTAGTGAAGGCAAAGCGTTTTAAATCGAGTCTAGAGTTCGATGAGGTGTTTACTGCACCAGCTTTAGGTTTTCCAAATGCTATGGAGTATTATAACGCAGCAAGTTCAATAAACAGAGTTGATACTATTAGGGTTCCTACTTTAGTGATCAATTCCAGAGATGATCCTGTTGTCGGCCCAGACCAACCTTATTCAATTGTCGAGAAAAATCCTCGTATTCTGTATTGCAGAACCGACTTAGGGGGTCACCTAGCGTATTTGGATAATGACAATAACTCATGGGCTACCAAGGCGATTGCTGAGTTCTTGACCAAATTCGACGAGTTAGTTGTATGATGCTGTCCAATTCTCCTGCAGTATTCCTTTTACGTATTTTATGCAATAGACGGATGTTTCTATATTGTACCCTTTCTATATAATGTTTCTACTTTCAATAAATGGAGCTCTCAGTCGTTTTTTCCTAAAAACCCTTCTATACGGTAAAGTTCATATCCTCAATTTATTTATCGTTAATGGAAGATAGAAATTCATTCCACAAGTCCTCTTTAACTTTGAAGGTATGCGAATCTCTTTCGGGAAATGTTCTATCTACCACACTCGCAATGTATTCTTTTAAGCCCCCGGTCGCAATATCCGCCATATTTACAGTTTGGTTGACAAATTTGGGTACAGAATCACCCTGCATTCCCAGCAGATCAGATATCACTAAAACCTGACCACTGGTACCATTGCCGGCGCCGATACCTATCGTTGGTATGGAAAGTTTGGATGTTATGAATCCGGCCATTTTATGAGGGACACACTCAATGACAATGGACCAGCAGCCAATTTTTTGCAGTTGCTTTGCCGTTTCAAACAACTCTTGCATTTGCAGGAGGCTCTTGTTGCCTTGAACTTTATAACCTCCAAGTGAATGTACTTTCTGCGGCGTTAATCCTATATGAGCCATAACAGGGATACCTCTGGAGCATAGTTCTTCAATGAATTTCATTGCATATTTGTCTTTAGTGTATGATCCGACTTCGACTTTGAGAGAGGTGACCTTACTATGCAATTTCATAATATCTATGGCGTTTTTCAAGCCATCAGATATACCCGATTCAAACGTACCGAAGGGCATATCTACAACTACCATAGAGGAACCTTCGGCTCTACAAACGGAGTTAACATGATACTTGAATTCGTCCAATGAAAGTGTGATGGTGCTGTCGTACCCCAATGAAGTCATTGCCAATGAATCTCCCACCAAGAGTAAGTCACAATTAGCCTTATTCACCCAACTAGCAGTAATAAAGTCGTATGCTGTACACATGGACAAAGGCGTACCGGAAATGTATTTGTTTCTGATATCTTGAATCGTATTATATTTGGGGACGCTCTTTGCTGTAGAATAGAATCGCCTGGGGAAGGCGCACAATGATCTTTTCGTTATATTCATGTTGCCTGTAATACTACCTCACTGTTGGCTGATCAACGAATTGCTGGCTAGTTACTAATGCTTTAGTAGATACTGAAAATCGGCGTCTTCAAAAAATTGGCTTGAAAGTTGTTCTTCGAGATGTGAATAATTGCCCGAAATTCCATTCGCAATTTTCAAAACAAACTAACTCATCACGCAAGACAACACACTAAGTGAAAAAGAACAAAAAAATTGAAAAAGCAAGCCAAGAATGGTCTCATTCCTTAAAACTGTTTAGCGTCTATGATATATACATATATACATTTATTTTTATTATTACACCCTAATGATATATCATACCATATGTAACATGCTGATTCTTCACAACCATCTCCATAAACAGCAATCTCCATTCAATGCTAGAGAACACATGATATTACCGAAGCAGTGTATGCTCATGACAGGACTATTATGATGATGTAGAGACCCATCTAGCAGTTGAACGAGATCTTTATTATCCGAGTTCCAACAGTAAATATCGCCATTTTCGTAACCGCTGATCACTAATGGAGTGGATCCATCCTCAGGATTTAAGAAATCCATACCGCAAGAATGGTGCAGGACACCCTTCTCAGAAAGCTGGACTTGAAAAGTTCGTACCACGCAACCTCCGATGCAGTCCCATATTTTTACTACACCGTCCAGCGATTTCACCAGGAGATACCTTGCGTTTTCTGAAAATTTAACCTGGGAGATAGGCACCACACCATTCTCCCTTTTCCAGTCCTTATCGTAGGTCAACGTCTTCAAACAATGTCCAGTACCTGAGTCAAAGATCCGTATGAGCCCGTCATACGAACCTGAACTCAAAATAGAAGAATCACTTACGGGCACATCCACGGACACAACTGCTTCCGAATGCGCAGATATCGTTTTCATCAACGAGCCATTCAAAGTGTCCCAGATCTTGATACTCTCGTCCATTGAGGACGTAAACAGCAAGTTTCCCTTTCTATTGAACGTCAGAGATATCACAGGCGCCGTATGGCCAACAAAAGTGTGTAGCAGCCCGTATGATAAGTGTATTATTTCCACAGAGAAGTCATCCGACGCAGTCGCTAAACACAGTCCATCGGGAGACCAGCATAATTCTGAGAACGGCCTTGCGTGTGACGTGACTAGCGTTTGTGATATGACCTGTTTGTTGACATCGAATATTAGAATGTTAAGTCCCTGCGTTATAGCAAGGAATTGCCCATTGGGCGATATTTTTGCAGAGGAAGCTTTCAAGCCATCTTGTGTCTCCACAGAAGCAATGAATTGGAACATATGGGCATGCAACAACCGCCTGCAGATGCGAGGTTCCAACCTGGAACTCTCGAGCATCCACAACCAGCGATGCGCAAACTCTTCTTAATGCGTTTATTCTTTTTTTGGGCATGCACTCCGGGTAACCATGCGGTGGCGATTTATCTACCTGTGGTCTATTAAAGCGTGTTGTGTAGTTTTCCAATCATTGAAAGTAATGTGGAGCAGTGTATATCGGTAAGCCCAACACAGAAACACCCTTCAAACTAGCCATGAATATCGTCCCACAAGGCAACTTCAAATCCCAGGTCTCTACAGATCAAGACAAGACCGTTCTTTCGTCAGCAGTGCCCTCTTTGCCAGACACGTTGCGCCAACAAGGAGGTGGTGCAGTACCCCTTTCCACACAATTGAATGACCGACACCCGTTGGAATCAACGTTGAATCATTGGGAAACCACACAACGCCAAAGACAAATGGAACAGTATCGACAGATATTCGGTATTGCCGAGCCTATTAAAAGGACGATGGAGTTGGAAATTGTCAATAGAACTGATTTCAACCCTCTTTCAACGAACAGTAGCATGCACCATGACATATTGTTGAACAAGGACTGCAGCATTGATTGGGAGGACGTCTACCCTGGCTCCGGCCTACAAGCCAGCACCATGGTGGGCGATGACGTTCATAGCAAAATCGAAAAACAACTGGGTCTTTGAAAGTCTCTCAGTTTCTTTATACAATCGTTAAGTAAATTATAGGAGGGGCTAGATTGGTGTAATGCTCCTATACTACATAGTTATTCAACTCTATTTTTAGTACGCACAATAATTCGCGATTACCCTATGCCCTTTTCAAATTTTTCAGTCGCATTGGAAAAAAATTTTTCATATTTTCAGCTATAGGCTGATTTGATTTGATGGGAGTTTTACAACATTTCACACTGATAAAAATATTCTCTCACGCAGTATACCAACTTCTCCAAGTTCATCACTTCCATTCGTACGCCTTGAGCTTCTCTTCTTCTTTCCCGCATTCAACTAAACCTCTTAATTCATTTCAGTGATGATTGCACCAGACTCTCAAAGATTATTCGGTTCCTTTGATGAACAATTTGAGGATTTAAAACTTGACTCGGCTGATCCACAGAGCAAAAGAACTAGCACTGCATTCACCACTATGGATTCCTGTCAACCCAAGATTAATAACAACAATAGTAATGGTGGTATTGGTGCGGGCGTGAACGGTGTTCCTGGATCTACATTTAGGTCGAACACACCTCTCTTAGGAGGTCGACACCCGCTTAGTAGGACATCTTCTTTGATCGATTCTATTGGCATACAACGCGCGGCCTCGCCGTTTACTTCCGCCAAAGAGCCATTCATTCCTCAAAGTTCAGGGGTCACGGGACCCTCCTTTTGGCATGGTGAACATGCTGAATCGCGGGTTAGTACGCCTGTTCAGCAGCACCCGTTACTGCAGAGAAACGAGTCCACTTCTTCTTTTAGCTACGCTGCTAATCTTGGCATGAATTTGAGTACACATTCATTAGCTGTGGATATTACTCCGCTGGGAACACCAACTGTTGCTCAATCTCATGCCAGCTTATTTCCTTCGTCTGACATATCTCCAGCTTTGGATATAAACGGAATATCCCACTTTCCTACACAAATATCAATTGAGTCCAGTTGGAAATACATAGATACTCAGGGACAAACACATGGTCCATTCACTACCCAATTAATGTCGCAATGGTATATCGGTGGCTATTTCGCTTCAACTCTTCAGATTTCAAGAGTAGGCAACACTCCGGAAACACTTGGAATAAACGATGTTTTTATCACCTTGGGAGAATTGATGACAAAACTCCAGAAGTATGATACAGATCCATTTAGCACTTTTGACAAAGTGCACGCCCAATCAACCAATCCCGATCTTATCAGTCTGAATCTGGCCCCTTACCCGAACGAAGTTACTGCCGTTACTACTGACACTATTCAAGCTACTGAAAATGATTTTTTCAAGCCATTGACACATGAGAATATATGGGATATGGATGGTGGTACTACGACGAAAGAGGTTGACATCAAATTAGGTTCTGTGGCCGCCGCCGATCAAAGAAATATAACCCCCAAATCAGAACACAAATCAGCCAATGCAATTGAGGCGAGGAGAAAGGAAAAAGCTGAAGCCATGGCAAAGGCGTTGTTGGAAGAACAAGAAAGGCGTAATCAAGAACTAAAAAGAAAAGAAGAGGTTCAGTTGTTGAAGAAACAGAGACAAAAGGAGGAACAAGAGTTATTGAAAAAACTAAAGGAAGAAAGGGAGTTGTTAAAAAAACAAAAGGAAAGGGAAACTTTGGAATCAGAAAGGCAAAGACAAGTTGAAAAGACAAACAAGGCGATGCAAGCGCGAGCAGAAGTTTCGAAAATTTCGAAAGATTTACCCTCGTTGAACGCCTTAAAGGCCAAGTCAATACCATGGGCTTCGAAAGTCAAAATCGATAGTCCAGTCGAAACTATAGTAAAAAATGGCGTGTCCAGCAACGAAACGAAGAAAGAAGAGTCTACGAATTTACAACAGAGAAATATTAAAGAAGAAAAGCAAAAGCAAGAATCAAAGTTTGTACTAAACTGGGCCAACAAATCCAGCCCACCACCAGATCAAACAATTGATATAAAATCACAGTTCCAAAAAAATGTAAAGAACGTGAACGTGAACGTGAAAGAAACCCCTTCATTAAAGGAATTGGAAGACCCGAATTTCATTGAAGAACAAAAGAAGTTATGGGAAAAGGTTCAAAGCTCTTCCAGGCAAATAAGATCCACCAATCCTGCCTCTACTCCCACAACTTCCTGGACCACGGTGACTTCGAAGGCGAAAACGGCTATTGGCACCGTTGTTTCTTCCTCTAAAGCTAATACTGGTTCGAACTCTTCGACAACGATAACAACCAATACAACACCTACGGCAAGTACATTTGCCAGTTTGAACAGTGTTTCTCCGCGTCAGGAATTTATTAGATGGTGCAAATCACAGATGAAACTAAATTCTGGAATAACAAACAATAATGTCTTAGAACTATTACTGAGCTTACCCACGGGGCCGGAATCCAAGGAGTTGATTCAGGAAACCATTTATGCCAATAGTGACGTTATGGATGGTAGAAGGTTTGCTACTGAATTCATCAGGAGACGTGCTGAATGTGAGAAACAAGGCAGTGATCCGCTAAGTTGGAACGAGGCATTGGCTCTTTCAGGCAATGATGATGATGACTGGGAGTTCCAGGTTGTTAGCAAAAAGAAGGGTAGAAAGCACTGAAAAGAGAGGTTACCGGGATCTTTTCTTTTCACTTTTCGCATATTACTTTATCATTTATTGTTATTGTATATACTTTTATAAACATTTTTTAACGCAGATAATGAGAATTCTATATATGCTTCTCTAAAAAAAAAATGCTGGATCAACAAATATAAATTGGTGTACATATGAGGGCACTAATCGACTAATCTTCCATCATTATTTATTTTCAACTCCCATTCTTCGATACAAACTTCTTTGCGTTTCAAAATTGATTGATAACGCCTAGATAGAGCCTGATTGAAGCAAATCTCTTTACAGACCATGACAAACAATTGGATCCAACCTGGTTGTAATCTTTCAGCTTCTTGAAGGGTATCTTTGAATTCCAGCTCAATTAATTTAACTTCGGTTTCAAACCTCTTCCAGTAGTCTTCCCCGATCGAACCGTTTTTGTATAAAAGGTTGATTTGAGGAGCTAATTCCTTCAATTTTAATGATCGTCTAATAGATTCTGCACCTCTATTCAATAAGGCAGCTTTCAAGACCTTCTCGTGAATCTTTTCATTTTCGCTCATTTCCTTTACTTGAAGATACAAGTCGTGAGCATCATTTTCGTCAAAGATGGATGGCTGTTCGCTAATCTTTTTGGCCTGCTTTTTTCTGTAGCTTGAGGCGAACATCACTAGAGACACCACGAGAATAAAGACATATATGAGTGGGGTGTAAACGGAGATTGATTTCGTCTCTACAATTGGTTCCTCCGTTTCAAAAAACGTCCCATTGTTAGCGAATTTAGTTTCATTGAATCCTGACATATTAGTGACCTATTCAGTTGCGTATCTCTTCCCCGTACTCTTGTAACTTGAAATGAGGCATTCCATCAGTATTTCATCAATTTTTTCACGTATAACCTCAACTTTTAGACGTGTTCCTTTAACTTTTGAAGCCTCTTGGCGGGTAATGAAGGGCGGATACCATTTAAGGAAGGCCCTTATAAAGCAAGGCAAAGAGTGGCAAATGATATAACCTGATAGAGAAAGTCCCTCTAAAGTACTGAAAGTGGGGACGATATACATCTTGGTGAAGCATGCTTATTAGATTTAGATCAAAAAAAGGTATTCATAGAGTTTCCTGCGAAGAAAACGAGCTTTTTGGAGCGGTCATTGAAAAGCTGTTAGGCAATTTAGGCCCCAATGCCGATGTCGACACATTTACGGTTTGTGAAAAGCCTGGCCAAAACGTCCATGCCGTTTCGGAACTAGCTAATCAAACAGTGACAGACCTCGGTCTGAAGCATGGCGACATGCTGATGCTCGACTATTCGAACAAGCCCGGTAATGAAACAAGTGATGCCGGTGTCGGAATCAGATCCATAGATATTGGTGAAAAGAACAACCCTCGACATGGTTCTGCTTCGCTAAGGAGCAAAGAACTCGATGTCGACGAGGTACTGGAGAAAGAGAACGGTTTAATCCCTCGTCAAAGGTCGAAACTTTGCAAGCATGGTGATAGAGGAATGTGCGAATATTGTTCACCTTTACCTCCTTGGGATAAAGAATATCATGAGAAAAATAAAATCAAACATATATCGTTTCATTCATATTTGAAAAAATTGAATGAAAATGCTAACAAGAAAGAGAACGGGAGCTCCTACATTGCACCACTCTCGGAACCAGATTTTAGAATCAACAAGCGCTGCCATAATGGTCACGAACCGTGGCCTCGAGGAATATGTTCCAAATGTCAGCCATCAGCGATTACTTTACAACAGCAAGAATTCAGAATGGTAGATCACGTCGAATTCCAGAAAAGTGAAATAATCAATGAATTTATCCAAGCGTGGAGATGCACTGGTATGCAGAGGTTTGCCTATATGTACGGCTCTTACTCTAAATATGATAACACGCCCTTAGGTTTAAAGGCCGTTGTAGAGGCGATATATGAACCTCCTCAACACGATGAACAAGACGGATTAACCATGGATGTCGAACAAGTCAAGGAAGAGATGCTACAGATTGACACACAAGCTCAAGCAATGGGGCTTTCGCGTATTGGGCTAATATTCACAGACTTATCTGACGCAGGGACAGGCGATGGATCTGTTTTTTGTAAAAGGCACAAAGATTCTTTTTTCCTCTCATCATTGGAAGTTATCATGTCTGCTAGACATCAAACCAGGCATCCTAATGTAAGCAAATATAGCGAGCAAGGAATTTTTTCTTCCAAGTTTGTCACGTGCGTCATATCTGGTAATTTGAAAGGGGAAATTGATATTTCAAGCTACCAGGTTTCCACTGATGCTGAAGCATTAGTCACTGCAGACATGATAAGTGCGTCCACGTATCCTTCAATGGCATATATCAATGACACCACCGATGAAAGATACGTGCCTGAAATCTTCTACATGAAGTCTAATGAGTACGGTATAACAGTAAAGGAGAATGCTAAGCCTGCATTCCCTGTAGAATACCTTCTAGTAACATTGACCCACGGTTTCCCTAAGGATGATTCGGAAACGAATCCAAAATTCGTTACTTCTGCCGGATTTCCGTGGACCAACAGACAAGCTATGGGACAGTCTCAAGATTATCAAGAACTGAAAAACTACTTATTTCAAGTAGCTTCAAGCGGCGATTTCAATCTATTGCATGAAAAGATCTCAAGCTTCCACTTGCTGCTATATATAAACTCCCTGCAAATACTTTCTCCAGACGAGTGGCAGCTATTAGTAGAATCTGCCGTGAAAACTGAATGGGAAGAACCCTTACTGAAGCTTATCTCTTCAGCCGGTTGGCAAACGCTAGTAATGATTCTTCAGGAAAGTGGTTAAGGCAGTGCGCACAAGGTCTGAATTCTCAAAAGAATAAATAATTGCGCAAAAGAAGATAAAATTCAGTTCTATCATTTCAGCAAAGTATGTAAATCATTCTCCACTGTTTTGTAGATGTTTCTAGAACATTCGTAAAAATCATTTAGAACGAACTATTTTCAAGGAACAGTAACTGGGAGTCACTTTCGCAGTTAGTATATATTAGGGTACTTTTAAGCAGTACAAGGAACCCTTGCTGTTTAAGGATTGTGGGCTTACATAATCTTGTTGAAGTATCAAGAATATTCGCTGACCACTTCACCTTTCTTTTGGTTGATAATAGGCATAGATATAGGGTATAGTAAAATGAGCACACCATTTGGCTTAGATTTAGGTAACAATAATTCGGTGTTGGCGGTTGCTAGAAATAGGGGTATTGATATTGTTGTTAATGAAGTCTCTAACAGGTGCACCCCATCCTTGGTTGGTTTTGGTTCCCAGAACAGGTATTTAGGCGAATCTGGTAAGACTAAGCAGACATCTAATGTTAAAAACACTGTGGAAAACCTGAAAAGAATCATTGGTCTGAATTTCAAGGATCCGGAATTCGATATCGAGAATAAGTTCTTCACTTCAAAATTAGTACAATTAAAAAATGGTAAAGTTGGTGCTGAAGTCAAGTTCGGCGGTAAAACACAAATTTTCTCAGCTACTCAACTGACTGCTATGCTCATCGATAAAGTTAAGCACACCGTTCAACAGGAAACGAAATCAACAATTGCCGATGTCTGTCTTGCAGTCCCTGCATGGTATACGGAAGAACAACGCTATAACATTGCTGATTCCGCCAGAATTGCGGGATTGAATCCCGTAAGAATCGTCAATGATGTCACTGCTGCAGCCGTTTCCTATGGTGTTTTCAAGAATGACCTACCTGGCCCTGAAGAAAAGCCAAGAATTGTTGGCTTAGTGGACATTGGGCATTCTACGTATACCTGCTCCATCATTGCTTTCCGCAAGGGCGAAATGAAAGTACTAGGTACTGCTTATGATAAACACTTTGGTGGTAGAGATTTTGATCGGGCAATCACGGAACATTTTGCTGATCAGTTCAAGGACAAGTACAAGATTGACATTAGAAAAAATCCAAAGGCTTATAACAGAATATTAATTGCCGCTGAAAAATTGAAAAAGGTGCTTTCCGCTAACACTACTGCCCCTTTTTCCGTTGAATCTGTTATGAATGATATCGATGTCTCCTCTCAATTGAGTCGTAAAGAATTAGAAGAGTTAGTAAAGCCTCTGTTAGAACGTGTGACGGATCCAATTTCCAAGTCCCTAACTCAAGCTAATCTCACCGTAAACGATGTTGACTTTGTAGAAATAGTTGGCGGTACAACTCGTATTCCAGTTTTAAAGAAGTCAATCTCTGATGCGTTTGGTAAACCTCTGTCTTCTACTCTAAACCAAGACGAGGCTATCGCCAAAGGAGCAGCTTTTATATGTGCCATCCATTCCCCCACGTTAAGGGTCAGACCATTCAAGTTTGAAGATATCGACTCATATTCAGTATCGTATACTTGGGATAAGCAGGCCGAAGACGAGGATCATTTGGAAGTTTTTCCTGCTAATTCCTCATATCCATCAACAAAGTTGATCACCTTGCATCGTACAGGTGACTTTCGCATGGAGGCAAGATATACGGACCCTTCAAAACTGCCAAGAGGTACTCCTGCGACCATTGCCAAGTGGAAATTCACTGGGGTCAATGTTCCCAAAGGTCAGGATTTTGTTCCCGTTAAAGTAAAGCTAAGATGTGACCCATCTGGCCTGCATATTATTGAGAATGCTTACACCTTGGAAGAAATTACAGTTCAAGAGCCAATACCTCTACCTCAAGATGCACCAGAAGATGCCGTGCCTCAGTTCAAGGAAGTTACTAAGACAGTTAAGAAGGATATGTTGGGTATGACAGCGGAAACATTTGCCCTTAATCCAGTCGAACTGAACGACTTGATTGAAAAAGAAAATGAATTGACAAATCAGGATAAATTGGTTGCTGAAACTGAGGATCGTAAAAATGCCCTCGAAGAGTACATTTATACTCTCCGTGCTAAGCTTGATGAGGAGTACTCCAATTTTGCATCCGATGCAGAAAAGAGAAAATTGAAAAACATGTTAACTACCACCGAAAATTGGTTATACGACGATGGTGATGATTCTACTAAGGCGAAATATATTGCCAAATATGAAGAATTAGCATCTTTAGGTAACGTTATTAGGGGCCGGTATTTAGCAAAGGAGGAAGAAAAAAGACAGGCACTTAGAGCAAACCAAGAAACTTCGAAGATGAATGATCTTGCCGAAAAATTGGCTGCCCAACGAAAAGCACAGGCTGCAAGTGATGATGAGGATGAAGATAATGATGAAAACATGGATCTTGACTAATCAACATATTTATTGTTTTGAACCATTTATCTATCTTACTTGTGTTGAATTGCTAGTGCCACCTTATATGACTTTATACATTGTTGTTCCTATATTCTATTCTTTATTATAAAATTGATAAAACCTTTTTACGAAAATTGTTACTATGTAGGAGATTTATGATATTTACGAACAGACGCACATACGTGTACGTATACTCATGCCCTGAATTTTGAGCGCGTTCATGATACAAAGGCGACCAACTAAGTATATATGCAGATTAAAAACTTATAGCTATATTATTACAAATGAAAGAGGCGTCGCTTCCATCTCCTTGACCTGGTACAACTCTCTAAAGAGTTATATTTTCCAATTTCTTTCCATGCCGAATCAGAATATACCCAATCAGTTCTCTCCCAGTTGTCATTGATCCAATGCCAACTATTGGGTAGTTTTTGTTCGCCAAGCTTGACTGTTGACAAGCAATTCCTCAGAATTGATGATCCATCAGCATTCTTAATTTCTATGGAAAAATTTTGCCTCTCATAAGGCAATAATTTTGTACTCCAATGCTTATCTCGATACCATTTTCTCTGGTTTTCGTTAACTTCAATTTCTAATACTTGGAGGTCTTGGTCTTGGAAGTCATCTTTTTGTTCACTGAGTATTAGTCGTAGAATACGGATGTGATCATCATTTTTCTTTTCGTGAAGTAATCTTGGCAATACTTCTATTAACGGCGCTGCAATCGTTGCTTCTTGTGATAAAGTGATAATTTGTTCCATAGTCAAGCAATTTGATGACCAATCCCGAACCGTGAAAGTTTTGGACCCCAAATAATAAAAACTTCTGGCAAGAATAAATCTCCAAAGCAACCTTAAGGTAGCTTGAAAACTAGTCGAATGGTATACCAATGTACTGACAACGAAAAATCTAGTGTAGGCTCCCACCGATATGAATCTCATGATAATAATTTGACAGATTGTACCCAGTATGAACAACCTGGAAAAAAGCCTCTTGTTTGAACACTTCTCATTGACCCCATTAAATGAAAACTTCAGTTTTTTCCAAACATTCAACTCATTTCTTAGTACTTCTAGTTTACCCAATACAGACTCTAGTAACACGACAATTTCATCCAGCGTAGGAGGTTCCGTGTCTTTCAATGAAGCAATCAATGAAACAATATAATACATAAATGATGAGAATAGGAATACTCCGCTTATAATACCAAGCCATAGTCTCAAGAGGCTAGTGAATGGTAAAACTGAGGTTGCTTCTGTTTGAATGGGAATGAAAAAACTTATTGTTAGCCATATGCTCGTTAAATAAATGAACGGCAAACACTTGTCGTCAGATAACCACATTATATTGGCGAGTGCATTATCGAATATCAACAATAATGGATACGCGTGGAACAGAGTACTGGATAGCATTGGAGGGGTGATTTGAATTAGAGACGGCTTCTGTCCATGATTATGGATAAACTTTGCCTTAATTTTTTTATTTTCACTCTTAGTTTTAGTTTTAGGATTTGTGTCCATTTCTTTCCTTGACGTTGGTAAAACAAAGTTGACTAAACAAGACGGAAATAATAAGGTAAAAGAAAGATAAAGAGCGAACTCAAGTGACTTTACTTAGTCCATTAGTTTGTGTTTAGCCCGATGTCGATATTACACCTAAGCTTCAGAATAAGCATAAAGTGTTATTGTTTCGGGGATAATTCCTTTACTTCCAACAAGAATAAAAAATGACAGCAATTGTCGTCTGAAAATTTTCAAGTGAATGTGACAAAAGTCTCTGATTGACATATTGGGTTGGATCACCATGCGATTTGCATAAAATAGCCTTTCCATGACATTTGCAGAAAATACCGTTTCTTCATTTTTTTTTTTTTCCCCAACTGACTATCCAACTCATCGTTTAGTTTCAATGTCTGTGGATTGCTGTTTCATAACCCATAGGTAAACAATGAGGCAAAGGATAAGAAGAGGGAAGAAAAATTGACATTCAAGATGGCGGTGAAAGAAAATGTCAAGAGTCATCCATGTAAGCGAGTAAAGAAGCACGCATCGTTGAAGGTTCTAACGCATAAACAGATACATACAACGATCTTCATTAAGTCCGCAACACCATATGTCAGTGCGCTGAAAAGAATAAACAAGTTTCTTGATGGTGTCTGTAAGCACGGATCTTCTTATGTTGTGGTTTTGGGTATGGGCAAAGCTGTTGAAAAGACGCTGGCATTAGGTTGTCATTTCCAAGATCAGAAGAACAAGAAAATAGAGGTTTTCACCAGAAGTATAGAAGTTCTCGACGAAGTGATAATCGAAGACAATGTGGATGCCGAAAGTGAGAGTAGTATTGACGACGATGATAGAGAAACCCAACTTAAGAAAAGGACTGTAAGCGGCGTGGAGCTGCGTATTTATGTATAAAATAATTTGTTCGTTTGTGCTTTTTTCCTGTTGTATACCATCTATAGCCAATATTTATCAAAAGCACATAAAGCTAACATAAGTTATACTCAAATCATCACTATACAAATTTGCCAAATTTTTCACCTTTGCGATACCTCACTATGTTTTTTTTTTTGAGGCCTCTTTAATGAAAACAAAATGTGAGGTAGGTGATAATGAAAGTACTCAAAATTGAAAAGATTTTTGTCTACTAACAAAAACACGAAAGTACTCATAAAATTAACGAGTTCTTACTCATTGAAACAAATGGTATCTGAAGAGAAGATCCAACAATGGAAGGCCACCAAAATTATTGGTATAATTGGTCTGGGCGATATGGGCTTACTGTACGCCAATAGGTTTTCCGATGCCGGATGGAAAGTCATATGCTGTGATAGAGAAGAGTTGTATGGTGAATTAAAAGAAAGGCATGCCTTTGCAAAATTTGAATTAGTAAAAAATGGACATTTAGTGTCTAGAAAAAGCGACTATATCATTTACAGTGTTGAAGCATCCAATATTAATAAAATTGTCGCGATGTATGGACCATCTTCGAAAGTTGGTACGATTGTGGGAGGTCAAACAAGTTGTAAACTGCCTGAAATCGAGGCCTTCGAACAGCATTTACCCAAAGATTGCGATATTATTACCGTGCATTCTCTTCACGGGCCCAAAGTTGATACCGAAGGTCAACCGTTAGTTATTATCAATCATAGGTCACAGTATCCCGAATCTTTTGATTTCGTTAACTCAGTTATGTCATGTCTGAAAAGTAAGCAGGTTTACTTGACATATGAAGAGCACGATAAGATTACTGCTGATACACAGGCTGTGACGCATGCTGCTTTTCTAAGCATGGGGGCTGCCTGGGCAAAAATAAAGATTTATCCCTGGACTCTGGGCATAAACAAATGGTACGGTGGTCTAGAAAATGTGAAGGTTAATATATCTTTAAGAATATACTCTAATAAGTGGCATGTTTACGCAGGATTAGCCATAACGAACCCAAGCGCGCACCAACAAATCCTTCAATATGCCACAAGTGCAACGGAGTTATTTAGTTTGATGATAGACAACAAAGAGCAAGAACTAACTGAAAGATTATTGAAAGCTAAAAAATTTGTGTTCGGAAAGCACACTGGTCTCTTATTGTTGGATGATACAATTTTGGAGAAATATTCGCTATCCAAAAACACTGTTAGTGATGACACTAATTCCAAGCCATTACCAAATTCGCATTTATCATTGTTAGCGATTGTTGATTCGTGGTACCAACTTGGTATTGATCCATACGATCATATGATTTGTTCAACGCCTCTCTTCAGAATCTTTCTAGGCGTGTCGGAATATCTTTTCTTGACGCCAGGTCTATTAGAACAGACAATCGATGCAGCTATCCATGACAAATCGTTTATAAAAGATGACTTGGAATTTGTTGTTTCAGCTAGAGAATGGAGTTCCGTTGTCTCTTTTGCGAACTTTGAGCTATACAAGAAGCAATTTCAAAGTGTGCAAAAGTTTTTCGAGCCGATGCTTCCAGAGGCTAATCGTATTGGTAACGAGATGATAAAGACCATCCTGAGCCATTCTAAGGGACCTTCAGCTGGGGAAAAAAATATATGAAGTGTTCTGCCTGAATTCCTACGAAATTATGTCCCCTTTGAAAAGAAGAGTAGTTTTACATATATAAATAGAGGATATATACGGTGACAAATGTCCATGCAAAAATCATGATATAAGTTAAAGATTTTACGATTCTTTTACCTCTTATGCTCCTCATATCCTTTTTCTCTTTGTGTAATGCTCGTTGTTATCATTACCATTCATTTCATCCGGAAATAATGATGGTCTTGATCTTTTAGAACTTTGTACTGGGTGAATACTGTCGTCATCACATGCAAGTAGATTTCTGGTCATGAAATCGATGGTATTATAGGTAAGAGTTTTTTTGTTATTGTTGTTGTTGAAGGAGGATGATGAATTGTTATTGCTTATGCTGGTTCTATTGTTAACGCTCCTTTTGTTGTCTTGTGGATGAAAGCTGTGATTTTGAGCGTTGTAGAACGATATAAACTCATTGACACTATTGCTATTGCTATTGCTGATATTATGATTCTTTGTATACGTCCTAACTATAGCATAGTCACCTGGTTGTAAAGTGCCTGTTAGCTCTGGGAAGTAAGATTTGAAATCCCTATAAATAATCCTATTCCACGCTTTATTGAATTTCACCACTGAGGGAGAAAATTGTAAATCTTCCATTGTTTGATTGTGGAAAAGGGGTTGCCATATATGGGACAGTATTTCTTGCAATCCCAAGTCTTTTGACAGGAGATAGTTTAGATGGGTCATGGAAACTGTCCTATTGATGGGAAAGCATGAGTTTGGAGACAAACACTTCATGATGATATAAGGATCCTGGTCACTTCCACCAATATAAAGTAGCACATACACCTCCAAAGAAGTGCTGAGTTCATAGAAGACCACATGCCAAAGATGTAAGTCCGAATCATGCGGCCTAACATGGAATAGCCCTTGAGTCTTCTCAGGATGGCGCATCAAATATTTCCAGTCTTTTAGCAGTTTCCTGGTTAATGAGCAAGCCATAATGATTGAGCCTCTATTTGAAATGTAAATCAGACTATCTAGCTCCTATACCGCCTTTTTGCACTGCGTCACAAAAACTGCAACTTCTTTTGCAACTCTGCTACAGTACTAATGCTGTTACAAACGATATAATTGAGAAGAATAACTGAGATACCTCTTATTAGACTATATAATATAACAAAAACCATCTGTGCAGGGAAGACGGGTAACCGCCCCAGTAATTTCAAATTTAAAATAAAACTGTTTTGCGTGGAAGTTAGATTTACGAAGAGTTTTATTAGGCAGAGGACTCTAAAAGCTCTAATCAAGTGGTACAGGATTGTGTGCTTCGCTTGTGTTTACGTATTTGTGAACCATAAAGCAAGATCATCGGAAGGAAAAGGAGGAAGAAAAAGGAAAAATTTTCAGCGAAGCAAGTTATAGATCAAGATGGGTAATATTTTTAGTTCGGTATTCGATAAGTTATGGGGCTCGAACAAAGAATTGCGTATATTGATTTTGGGTTTGGATGGTGCCGGTAAAACTACCATCCTATACCGTTTACAGATTGGTGAAGTAGTCACTACAAAGCCAACCATTGGTTTTAACGTGGAAACGCTAAGCTACAAAAACTTGAAGCTGAACGTTTGGGATCTTGGTGGACAGACCAGTATCAGGCCCTACTGGAGATGCTACTATTCAGACACCGCTGCAGTTATATTTGTGGTTGATTCGACTGATAAGGATCGTATGTCTACGGCCTCTAAGGAACTGCATATGATGTTACAAGAGGAAGAATTACAAGACGCTGCGTTATTGGTCTTCGCTAATAAGCAAGATCAACCAGGCGCATTAAGTGCAAGCGAAGTGTCTAAAGAACTGAATCTTGTAGAATTGAAGGACAGAAGTTGGTCTATTGTGGCGTCAAGTGCGATAAAAGGTGAAGGTATTACAGAAGGTTTAGATTGGTTGATCGACGTTATTAAGGAGGAGCAACTATAATGATAAAGAGTTGAGGCAATAAAAGTGTGAGGGCGTATAATTCGTTTGCAGGTAGTTTTTAAAGGAGCTTAATCCGAACAAAAGGGGACGCTGAATGTATACATATTGTTTTTTAGATTTTACTGGTGTAATCAATTATATGGCTCTTACGTGGGACCGATTATAATGTTTTTGATCTCTTAATAAAGTCGCTTATATATATCTTTACATTAATTTGGGACTTTTCCAATTCTGATGTTATAAAACAAAACGTTTAAATTACGCAATAAAAGAGAAAATTAAATATGTCAGCGCAGCTCTTTTACCCTGATGGTAAAAATGCTGAAGTATAAATAAAGATGCAGCTATTTTGAAGCTCATTGAAGCACTAAGACAATGATGAATTTTTCAGTTGGATTGAATATTGTTACCGTAGCTAAATTGATCCTAACCCAATTCAAGAATGATCTCTTTTAGTTTTTTACCCAGATCAACCAGTTTCAACTCATTCTTATTTTTCCAAGAGCAAACGTGTTTGTAATCGCAAAATTTACAGTACGTGTCGAAATTTTTTTGGGTGGGTTCAATCGGATTCATATCTCTACGGCCAAACCAAACCATGGCAGAATTGTGAGCGTGATTCTCTAGTTTTACTGGATCGTATGGGAAGATGATGTTGTGAAAGTTATCGTTATGATAATAATATTCTATCATTAGGTCATTCGAAGCGAGATTACCAACAACATAATAAATCTGTGACAGTCTCGCTGCAAAATATTTCAAAGTTGGTGGAGTCTTCCACTTCGTATAAAAATGTCCATAGTCTTGCAGAGAGATACGTTTTGTTGACTCCAAGTTGTCTTCTTCTTGCTCAGTTGGCACAATGAAAGACGTGGGACCTCGCTCGAGTAAAATTTTGAATGCCGTCATATCAAATGTACCAGGTCCTTTGGTATCATTATCAAATGCGGCATGATTTATCGGTTGTCCGTACAAGAGTCTTTCCGCGTCATTAGCGAAGAGTGGATTTGTTAGTATGTAAGTTAGGATTTTTGTAGAATTTATAGGCGCGTCAATATCAAGCCCTCTTCTTTGGGCATTGATCAAAAAGCTATGGTATGTTTGAGTCATATCTTGACTCAAGTGGGAAAAGAAAAATTTATAATACATTGTCTGTAGTTTAGATGATTGGACGACTGAGTCAATGGAAGGAATTTTTGGCACAGACCTCGTCTTGATATCAGAAATAATCACCTCATTGTTTAATTTTAAGCTTGGTAAGTCCAATAGTAATCCAGTAAGGATACTCCCCCAGCTTTGGCCGTCTGTGTCAAGGTGCATTGCGCCTTTTTGCGATTGATGATTATGCTTATTTCTAAGAGTTAAGTGGTCAATAATACCGGATATTATAACGCCTTTTCCTTCATCATTTGGCAAGTCTCTAATTAGTTTACCATCTTGGAAGTCGACAAAGCCGTGACAAATTATCTCTCTTGAATGACCACCACCTCTGATGAATAAAGAGATTAATCTATTGACGGAATTGAACCAGTTATCTAGCAAAGCATCCAAATCCCCATCGATATCCATAGTTAATTTAGCCAGCGGAAGAAAATCCTGGATAAAACTATTATATTGGTTTAATTCGGGATGCGTTTCATCTTCCAATGACTTATGAATCTTCTTACCTTTTTGAACTTGAAATTTCAAATTCATTAGTTGATTTGTCCAATTCTGTGAATAAAAATCATAAAAGTTCCTTAATTCACACCAATTTTGCGTGGAGCATAATTGCGTGACAGACATTCTTTCTTTCTTTAACTGTTTGAGTTGAATATCAATGTATGGATTTTGTAAGTTTCGAGGTAGTCTGTAATTGATAAACGCAGGATTTTCAGGGTCGACTCCAAATAACTCTTTAACATTGGCCAATTTCCCGTTTAACAACGTACCTTCCTTAGTGTTTGTCTCTTTTGCGACACTGGCGTTATCAAAAAATGGCAGGTTATTAATTCTATCAATATCCGAGTCGTCCAAAACAGCGCTCGAATCATCAATTGAAACATCGTGAGTACGATTGTTTTTCAAAGAGAAAGTAGACGCTCCACCAAGGAATTTGTCATTCGAATGCACAAATCTCCTAAGACGAAATGACAGCCCATATTTATTGATAAGGGCACGGTTTAGCATACGACAAGTACGTAAAGCAAATGTAGAAAAATCCTACCAGGAAAAAAGAGAATACAAGTGTCCACTACTACGGCCTTTCTTTTTACAACGTTAAGGTCTGTTTTTCACACTCATTCTTGTTCTCACACTGTTGAAAAATGCGCTAGATCACAAAGTACATATGAATTACTCGTTTTTCTTTTTCTTCTTTTCTTTTTTCTTTCATCCACACTGCAAACTCGGGTAATACCGGCTTATGATTACTATAATTATTAAAATATCACTTGTATATCTACGTAGTTGTTTCCAGTGTATACTTATAAATGCAACCTGCTACTACATCATAGGATGTAACTAATCAACTGCAGAACACCACCACCCACGAGGAGGAAAATGAGGATGCCCAGCCAGGTTCTGGAGATCATTGGTGCAGCCTTCTTGTCGGCCTTGTCCACCTTCTTCTTACCGTACTTCCTGTATTTTTCGTTATTCTTGTTGAACCTGGCATTAGCCAATCTTTGTCTTGGTGTCTGTACGGCCATCACGGGTGTCGTTCTCTATCTGCTTGCGTCCCTGCACGCTGCCTCTTATGCATAACTTAATGTACTATACTATTATTATATTCGTTATAACGCGCAACTAGGCAGATCGGGCGACAAAAGAAAAGCCACGTCACATCATGCTGCACGAGATCACCTATCACGATGTGCGTTCTCTTTTCTTTTCGCGTTGGCGTCTTTCCTTTTTCGTTGGCGATTTACTGCTGGTTTTGTTTATTTTTCCACAAATTTTCGTCGTTCAGCAAAGGTGAGAAATTCGAAGCCTAAGGTTTTTATTTAAATATTTCACGAATGCGGATGTGATCTATCACAAACGTTCTTCTCTTGGCAATTGAGAATTTTTTTTGCTTAGCCTTGTTTTATTTTGAGTTTTTCACATTTGTTTTAAATTTAGATGTATTCTCTGTTCGTTTTTATTTCTCTTTTATTGTAATATTTAGTCTCTCTTATCTCCAGTACTCTTCTGCTATATTATATTTTATTCAATTTCTTTTTTTCTTGTCATAAAAAGAAATCCAGAAACAAAAAAATCCAAACCAAGCCAACTTATCCAACTTTTAGTCACTCCTTCAATAGAACCACTTTTATCTTTAGTTTTTTTGCTTTTCAATTTACTCTTCATCATATCAAAGAGTTTAACAGATAATTGAAATAGGAAGAATATGTTGCTAAAACTTTCGATCACCGCGTTGATTGGCCTATTGTCTTCGGCCGTATCATTCACCAACGCCGACTGCACCTACTCCGGTGGTAATTACTATTGTGCTCAGACCGATGCCATCATTTACTCTAATGTTGGCTTATCAGCCACTTACCAAGATGTCACCAAGATGGATGAATCTTCTTGTGTTTGCACGCAGGCTGAGTTCACTGCCTCCGGCAGTTTGGCTCCCTTCAACGAAGAGCTGTCTATTCATTTCAGAGGTCCAATCGAATTATTGCAGTTCGGTGTTTACTATCCAAATGGTGAATCTAAGGCTTTAAAGAAGAGATCTGAGAAGCAGCTAGTTGAATCTTGTAACGAACAAGGTGAAACTGTGGTCTCCAGACACAAGCATCAGCACAAGAGAGATGTTGCTGTCGAATACGTTCAGGTCACTTCTACCGTCTACGTCGATGGTAGCGGTCAAACCGTCACTGCGGGCTCCACCAATACCATTGTCGGTCCCGCCGTTCCTTCTTCTTACAACAAAGTATCCACTGTTTTGTCCAGTGGTGCTCAAGCTGTTGAAACAAGCGCAAGTCCATCTCTCGCTGTCTCTTCCAAGGCTTCCTCATCTTCCTCTTCTTCTGCTGCTGCGTCGTCTTCTTCGTCTTCTTCCAACACCAAGGGTGACTGGTCGAGAGGTTCCTACTTCGTCCCAGGCTCTACCACCAACTGTACCTTCATGAACAATCAAGGAGGGGCTGCAGGTTCAGGCGTCTGGTCCAGTTGCTTTGGTAACTCTATCTCCTTTGCTGCTTCTGACGGTATTTCCGGTGCTGCTTCTGCTCAAGCCCTTGGTGAAGTTACCGTTAAGTCCGGCAATGAGTTCATGATCTTTTCTGGCGAAAAATGTTCTGGTAACAACGACGATTGTGGTTACTATAGAGAAGGTATTCCAGCTTATCACGGGTTTGGCGGTGATGACAAAATTTTTGTCTTTGAGTTCTCCATGCCAAGTGATGCCAGTGGTTCTGCTTACAACCAGGACATGCCAGCTATTTGGTTATTGAATGCCAAAATCCCAAGGACTTTGCAATACGGTGACGCCTCTTGTTCTTGTTGGAAGACTGGTTGCGGTGAAATGGATCTTTTCGAGATTTTAACCGCTGGTTCCGATAAATTGATCTCCCACATCCACAATGGTCAAGATGGTGGTACTCAAGATTACTTCGACAGACCAACTGATGGCACTTTGAAGGCTGCTGTCATTTTCAACTCAAGTGATAAGACCATCCACATCATTGAAGTAGACGAGAGTTTCGATGAGGCTTTGAGCGATGATGTTGTTGACCAATGGTTAAGCAAATCTGGTTCCTCTGCCGCCTTGCCATGATTCAATCTCTTTTTTATCGTTCAATAAACTTTTTTTCTCTTTCATTTATGTTTAGCTTACTATCTGTTTCCTCCCCCCTATACTGTTGTTACTATTTTAATGAGGGTTACTGTTAACTTGTTCATAGTGACAGATTGTGTTATTTTCAAGAACAATACATTACGAAAAAAAATTCTAAAAAAAAAACATTACAAATTCTATTCCTTAAACTTAGAGCGTTACACTTTATTTACCTTTATATATCATTAAGAACCAAGCTTCTGGACAATGTATTATTTAAATTTAAATTTCTTTTTTTTTTTAATGGGGCTACACGTTTCTTGCAATTCTCAAGGCCTAACTAATAATGTAAGAACTTGCTACCTATCTATATGCCATTGTCCTTTGAAATTATTTCATCCTTATGGAAACATAACGAGCTTAGTTCGAGATATTTCTGTCAGCTTAAGTCCGTGAATTTCGCATGGTTACTTTCAATATCAATGAAAATACTGTCGTACGGGACGTTAGAATCTTTTCTGGACCTTCTACTCTTTGAATTGAATTCATAACGTGCATGCGCCGGTGTCTTTTCTTTATCCTTCCCCGACGATGATATTATTTTCCATTTGAGAAGCTTAAGTTTGTCACCCAGCCATTGAATGTAATGGCGTTTGTTGTTGAATGGGCCAGAACATAACCAAGTATAAAAGGTAAATTCACCGTACAATATGAAAAAACCGAAAATAAATCCAGTAACCACGCAGGATAAGATGTGATTTTCTAAAATTTTCATAAAATTTGCATCACCGGTATGCCAGGAAGAACCCTTAGATATGGAAAAAAACGAATTGTTATGCATTTTATAGTCAGCGGGTTGTAGTATCCTCACTGCACCATTTTCGGCCGTACTTGACCATCTCTTGTATTGCTTCCAGACAACGCTAATGAATAGGGGCCCCGTAGAACCCATTATGGTCATATACGGGATATACCAATTTTTCTTATAGTGCTTCAATGATTTGATCACTTTCAAGAAAAATGGATGTCCCGGCACGGATCCCATCACGTCATTGGACACTCCTGTAGGCGAAGTTTTCCTTAGAAATGCTGGCACTGCTAACAAAGGATCTAGTCTTCTTTCACATCCATCATCCAAGTCAATGTAAACACCGCCATAATGTGAAAGGATGAAATACCGTATTGCATCTGCTCTCTCAATTGGATACTCGTAACTTCTAAATGTGTCCAGAAACCATGGGTATTTCTCTTTTATAAAACTGTCGGACTTTTCATCGGTCCATAGAATATAGGTATAGTCTGCGTGCAAGTCAATACACTTCTGCCTGCCTTCCACCCACTGCTCTGGGATGTCATCTGTTTTATAGGTTTGGTGAATGATTTTTGGTATAAGTTGTGGACGATCTTCAGAAAGCGTTGAATTGGAGGTCTTGGGTGGGTTCAACTGTTCATCTGAGAACGCATCCTTGAAAGTGTCATCTATACACAATGTCAGCAAATCAAAAGTGTAGTGTATTATCGAAAGAAGTAGTGCTATATTTGCTACTATTAGAATTTTCAACTCCTTTCTCATCCCGTATTGATCGACTGACTATGGTTTTTCAGATATTCTTCTAATTCTGCAGTACCTCGTTCGGCTCTAGAAGTTGAATTATACCGTTCACCGCTTCTTGTAGAAATCAATAAGAATTGCTGTTGGGGGATGTAAATAATGAACGAAACAAAAAGAAACAACGGTATATTCTATTCGATGGCGACTATGGAGCTCCTCGAATTTGTAAAGAGAAATAAACTCGTGCAGGACAAAAGCAAGAACAAAGAAAAACAAGGGCGAATCTGAAGTAAAACGGCTTTAAACAGACAAACTCCTTGTAGCCCAAACAAGTCTAAGGTCAAGTCCCCGACATATAATGCGCTATTTCATTTTTTTTTTCATTTGTCTTTTTTCTTCTTCGCTTTTGTTTTTTTCACTTTCCTTGAGGAATCGACAATGACAGTACGTCATCGTGGAACGCCCCCAGTTCCCGGCCCCTGAAAACCTTTGCCTTGGCTTTTTTCGCGTGCCTCTAGACCGTGGTTGATGATTAATATACTTCCGATGTGGTGTAACCCGCCATTCTTTCAAGTTAAAGTATGTTATATACTAAACTATACCATAGATGCTGTAGCATTCGTAATATATAGAGCAAAAGAAGGCTGCAATGCTTATGATTCTTGGAAGTAGGGATGGATGGCTGCTCTTCTGGCGCTGATCCGGTTGATAGGATCATATGCAAGCAACTTGTCCAACAAATCGATACCACGTGGATCTAGACTTGGCACCACTTGTGATAAATCTTTCCTGCGCCACTGGGGAAAGCTCGATTTAAAATCGGGCAAGTAGACAATGTCTGGCCATATGGCTTCGTTTGGTGTCCCCAAAACCCTAAATATCTTGAAGATTTGATCGATCTCGCTATCACCGCTGAAAATCGGTTTCCTATTACACATCTCGGCGAATATACACCCAATAGACCATGTATCAACACCTGTACTGTACTGCTTCCCACCTAATAATACTTCTGGCGCTCTGTACCACAGAGTGACGATTTCATGAGTGTAAGCTCTCAATGGAACACCAAAAGCACGTGCGAGGCCGAAATCACCTAATTTTAGATTTCCATCTTTATTGATTAACAAGTTTTGAGGTTTTAAATCACGATGTAGAATACGATGCGAGTGACAGTATGCAATACCCTTACAAAGTTGCATCATAAACTTTTTGACAATATCAGCACCTAGCGATTGATCCTTTGGTATACCCTCCATATATCTTTTCAAGTCCAAATCGAGAAATTCAAAAACAAGATACAGCTTGTGCGCATCAGAATGAACGATATCATACAACCTTACAATGTTGTCATCTTTCAGTTCTTTCAATAACGAGATTTCCCTGATGGCGGTACTAGGAACACCTTCGTCTTCACTCTCCAATCTAATTTTCTTCAATGCAACCACTCTTTGACCTTGTCCTGGTCTCAAATCTAGTGCTTTATATACAACACCGTATGTACCCTCACCAACTTTCTCAAGCCTTTTATAGTTTGCTAATTCACCGCTCATGTTTTTGTAGTTAAGTTTTTCTATTTTGATCTAGGCTATCTCTTCCCTGTAACTTCTGTATTCTCTTGAATCCTTGTTGAAATGTGCTAACTTTGGAAAAAGAACACTAAATATCTATGAATCGTTAGTCCTTCCACCAAAAAGTTCTGAAATAGCTTGTATTTTGTTTTTTTTAGAACTTGTTTTCCAAATTTTTCCAAATTTTTCTCTTTTGAATTCGTTTTCAAATTTGGCGTCTTTTACCTCATTAAAGCTATACGTATGTATATTTATTTATGAACAAAAATCAAAGCATTTGCCACGTTTTCTTCAATATATACATACTACCTTTAAGCAAATACACTTATTCTTTCTTAGCTTGTCTAGCCGCCTTTTTCAAGGCTCTGATCCTAATGGATTTATGAAACGAATAATTAATGGTATTAACAATCTTCGAGTAAACGCCAAACAGTTCTGTAACTACAAATTGGTATACTGCGTGAGCCCAGTATGGTGTCATGGTAGCGTATCTGTCCTGCGAACCGCAGCGCCTTCCAACACTTTTCAAAGTAGATTTGACAAATTGTTGTGGGTTTGGAATCATTAAGGAAGATCTTCTAATTTTAGACATGGAGCTAGTAACCAAATATGAAATGATCAGTTGAACATCTATCCCATCATTGGATAGCTCACCGGCCAAAGAGTTAGACCAGCTCTGCAAGAATGACTTGGAGCCACTGTATGTAGCTAAAAGCGGGGTTGGAATTAAACCACCGAACGAACCCATGGTTAAGATTAAACCGCGATTGCCTGACTTTTTACCTTCAGCTTTCACAGTTTCTAGAATTCTTGGCACAATGATTTGTGTGATCAATAATGTAGCGGTGTTGTTGATGGTAATAATGTCTCTGAGTTCCTTTTCATCTGTTTCCAAAAATGGAACAGGAACGGAGTGCGATTGGCCCACGTTGTTAACTAAAACAGTAATTGGCAAGCGAGCGCACAACTCCTTGATGGATTCGTAGTTAGATACACTATCTTCTGCAATATCAATGGCCAGAATCTTCACTACAACTTGATATTTGTCTTCCAATTCTTTTTGTAAAGCCTCCAATTTCGATTGCGTTCTTGAGATCAATACCAAATTGAACCCGCGTTTGGCCATTTGCCTAGCAAATTCTTTACCGATACCATCACTAGCGCCAGTAACAACACAGTATTTACCGGTTTTAGCACCGTATTTGTCAAAACTGACTGCTGGTAGGACGAAAAGGTCGAAAATAAGAGCTAAAAATCTTAACGATAAGGTTGTACATTTCAAGACACCAAGCCCAAAAACAACCCATAAAACACCATTGAGACATTTGAATCTTTCACCAGCTTCTTGAAGCTGTTGCAAAAAAGACATTTCTTAAGCTATGCTGATAAAGAGTGATCGTTTTGAGGCCTATTACTATGTTTGATTCTTCTTAAAATTTCTTAAAAGGGTTGCAGTTTTAATAACGCTTGTCACCATGAAGGCTTCAAGAAAAAAGCGAAAAATAAAAAA
This sequence comes from Saccharomyces kudriavzevii IFO 1802, assembly GCF_947243775.1. Taxonomy (NCBI): domain Eukaryota; kingdom Fungi; phylum Ascomycota; class Saccharomycetes; order Saccharomycetales; family Saccharomycetaceae; genus Saccharomyces; species Saccharomyces kudriavzevii. The sequence goes on along the minus strand of NC_079273.1, from coordinate 538,013 downwards.
GGGCCACCGAGAAAATAAGCGGAATACATAAACAAGACTGGTCCCGTATAGCTGCCGTTGGAAAAGAATTCCCAGCTTAAGAGATGTCCCTATGTAATCACTAACACTTGAAATGGTTCAAGTAAAAAAAAGTACAATAGTTTTATGACGAACAGATTGCTTATTTTTTTGAAATTTTGGGATTTTGAAGGAGAAAATGAAAAAACACTAAATGCTTGTTAAAAATCTATATATATATTCATTAATTCTAGGGTTGCAAAGTTTTTACAATTATAATAATATTATCAGTTGAAGGGTGTGTAAAGCGGGTACGGAACATTATACTTTTAAGAGTTGTATCATAAAAAATCGTTTGACTGTTCATCAGGCTGCATTGCGTCATCTGCATTTGCCCAGGCCGTCATATCTTTCAAGGCAATTAAGGAGTTAATCCTCTTTACTCTTTTTTCTTCCTCATCGATCAATTTTGTGATACGTTCGCATGCTTCAATCAGAATCGGAACATTCAGCGACTTTTTCCACAAGTTGTACTTGACAAAATTCCTCACGTCAGTTATTTTATCCAGATTTCTGATTTCTAAAACTGCTAAATTTGGAAATGAGTTCAAGGCAAAAAGAATGGGCAAGGAGTAATCCGTCAAAAGACGACAGGAATTTAAAGACAACCTTTCAACATTCTTCCCATTCAATCGAGCGAATTCCCAGATGCCGGCATCGTCGATATCACAGCCGGCAAACCCCACAGTTTGCACCTGAGTGTACTTGCCTAGTGCGACCAGTGAGACGCTGGTAATAATATTTCCGTGTCTATGTCTACCAATGTTGAAAGTTCTCAATTTTGGACAATTCAAAGCGATACAGACGACACCTGAATCACTGACGTTATCGCATGCCCTTAAGTCCAAGTGATTTAAATTTGGCAGATTTTGTGATAACCTCAATAAAAATTTATCGTCAATGTGTTTGTTACCTGGAATTACCAGCTTTTCAAGCTTTTGGAGACTATTAAACCAGTTTGAAGGGGGAGCTATTCTGGGACAGACATAAAATTCCAACCATTTCAAGTTTTGACATTCCATTCTGCTAGAAAGTTTCTCTATATCTGACTGTGTGAGTTGATGCAATTTGTGCAAGACAAAATGAGATGGTTTTATGACCTGATTACCTTCCTGAAAAGCTCTCAAAAAGTTCTCAAAACTATAAACATTCTTAAAGTGCAAGCTCTTGAAGAGGAAAGGTCTTGCTATGTTGAGCCATAACTTATTAACCATCATACAATTAAACAAGGTTCCTTGCTTGCTCTTTGTGTGTTTTATGAGCGGTGGAGCTTTTAGCTGCTGTGTCTGCGACCAGGCTTTTTTGGCCCTTTCCTCGTTTTTGTACATAAGCAAAGAGTGTTCATAAGATTGTGGATTTCTTCTCAGGCATGGTCTTTCTCCTGATATGTTGGCAGATTCTAAAGAAACCATCATTTTTATGATATTTTCTACGATCTCAGGAATTTCGAAGACTGCATGACTTCGTTGATGCTGAGTTATTAAGGGTTGAACCAATCTCAATTCCGAAAATTCCTCAACAAGAACATTCTTAATCTCTGTCGGCGTCACTATAGAAAGACTGGTTGCAGAAACAATTCTAGAGGAGGCCCATGCATTTTCGATGCCGCTGTTTTTTGATGGCGTAGCTTCTGGAGTAGAGATATACTCACTGCGTACTTTCTTATCGGGTGTAGTCTGTGAAATAGTATGAAGGAAACTTGGATCGGTTTCCAAAGATAAATCCGGTTTCGCCAGTTTCGCTTTGTCTGAGCTGCGTTTGCAATTATTTTGATAAAGATGACCTTTATATTTTCGCACAATATCTTTGAAAGGCTTTTTCATTTTAAGAGATGTGAAAGATGAGCTTGGTGACATCTTCTTCAGAGGCCTTGCGCATGGAGAATCGAAAGACTGGACGTCTCTACCTCTTTTAAAAGAGCCATTAGTGCTTATACGTTCTAATTTCATTTAATAGGTATGTCACCAAAATAAAGGGATAGTGGAAAAGTTATCAAACGAAGGTAACTATTTGTTCTTGAGAAAAGGAATGGATGGATATTAAACCAAAAAGGGATATTAAACAAATTTAAAGATTTAAAAAAGGATGGACGAGCACAAGTTCGAGAAGGGATAGACAGAAAAAAAATTGTGAAAAATATTGTTTTGTACAGTTAACACATGTAGATTTTGAAACTTTTGAACGCTCTTTCGTTATTCCCTTGGGCCTTACTTTTGTACTTCCAAATAAGGTGTATAGTCTGGAGGGCCCTTATAAAGAAGAGTTTCTATATATATATATATATATATACATATTTGTCCATGGCCATGCTCTTCTGCTTGCGCCTATCTGAAGATAATCAATCACTTGAAACAAACTTGAAGAATGAATACTGAACACGGGACAAGCATAAACATCCCCCATGACAAGGCGATACAAAAACACCAGCAGCAACAAGATGACTGATGAGACATCCTGAGTCCAGTAGAGGAAAAGGCGAGAAATTGAGGAACCTCAAAATCGAAGAGAACGGAAAATATTTTCCTCCCAATTAAGCTTTCTGTTACGGTTTAGGAAACTTCCACGGTGTCAAAATCGCCTTTTGTTTGTTTACTTCTGCAAGCCAGTGAAAATCCTGCGGACGACACCAAATAATGACCAGAGGCTGTTCAATTTTGCCCAGCAAAAAAAATTGCTGGAGAGAAATGAACGTATCTCAGCACAAAAAAACGCTTCGGGCGGTGCGCAGCAAAAAAATGAGAAAAAAACAGAAACAAATTTTAACATGGCCGCCGTGCCTGTTACGTACCCTGACTATTACGGTTAACAACCACTGCATCAAATAAGTATAAACAAACGCTTAACGGAGGTGAATAAAAAAGGGTAGCAACCACATCTGGCCATATTGTATACACTGACATCCTTCCACAAATAAATTTCCTTTATCCTACACGGCTAGTCCTTCGACAAAGGTTGAGCAATTGTTATCTAAACATAACCAACCCTTTATTATTATTTCTTTGAATTACAATAGTATGAGCAACCCTGCTGCACCTACCACTGATGTATTTATCAACATGTTTCCCTTTGTTTTGGCTCCTTCCTCCGGCCGTTCAGTGCGGGCTGGTTTGCCTCCGCGAAGGAAATAAAAAACACAGCAAAAAAGAGATGAAAAATTTGGAGACCACACTATAACAAAAAGATTCCCGTCTGATCCGCTTTCGCTTTCAGCAGAATTGAAAAGACAACAACCAGTTGATAAATACCATCATGAAATCCATTCAATACTTGCAGACTCGAGAAAAGCTGTGAGAATCGCAAACAACTCCGAAAAGTACGGCGGAAAAGGGCGTGACTACCTTCCTCCATTTGCTAATACATGGCAGTGGACTCTTGGAGTCGTAATGGGAGAAAAATATGCACCATAAAAGGGACTGATCAACGTGCTTTTCCTCATACTAAGCCCCTGCGGAAATTTCTGAACCGAATCACAGCCCCTCTCTCTCACACGCGCCTAGACCCTGCTTGTCGTCGTTTCTTATTTGAAGCGTTTAATCATTTTCTCTTATTCGTCCGTAGTACGTGAAAAAGAAACTTGGGGTACCATCAACATTTAAGTCATTGATGATCTAGCCCGCTACTTTATCTACTACGACACTGCACAAGCGCAGAGGATTCCCGATTTGATGGTCCATGATGATGACATATCGGGGTTTACATGATCTTTTTGTTTCTCCGAGGTGCTCCTTTCTTCTTTTTTTGTACGATTGTTCACGTGGGATGCACATAAGTGTAATGATAGCTCGTTGTACTCACATTTTGCTGATTTCGAATCCCACCAAACCTTGAGTTCATACGTAATACTATTGCAGGTTTATGCACACACCCCCTCGCAATAAAGTTTTTAAAACTTTCTTTTTCCATTCGATGCACTTGGTTACACATCAGTTGAGAGACGGTGCCCACCAGTGCAAATTGGAGATAGGAAAAATTAACATTTAGATGAACGTTTGGATATAAATACATGGGACTCACTTTACATCATCTTGAATTAATTATTTCAAGAATACATAAACTCTAAAGATACATTTTGTAAATAGTACCTAATATTTCTTTTCTTCTTTCGTTATTATTCCTTTTCCAAAGTTTCCCTTTCCAGCAAGATATGGGCAAATTTGAACAAAAAGAAAGGGACAGACTCAGCACTTTTAGCTTTCCTAATACAGGCAGTCAATCTAGCACCTCTATAAAATCACTCGGTAGCCCACTTTACGGACGTTTCAGCTCGCTCTCTTCAACCGAATCTCAGTTTGATAGTGGCAAACAACCACGTGAGTATGAAAAGGATTTCTATTTTGAGGAGTCTCATGGTGAAGCTTTATTTAACCAGTTAAAAACTTATTCCTTTCCAGGCGACAAGGATGGAGTAAAGACGAGAAGGAACTCTTCCATATGTCCGAAAAAACCCAACGCAATATCGCCTTTAAGAATAGAAAGTAACGAGTACTCATCACACTCGCATTTCCACTCATTGCCACACGAACATACAAAGCAAGTAGGACGAAGGAAGAGCTACCACAGGAAAAGTCACGCAATCTCGTTTAGCAGGTCTTGTAAACCGGATTTCATTGACGAGTACGATTCCATCTCAAGTACAAGCTTTAATTCAAGAAAAACTTCAATAGCGAGCTCTTACTTGGACAAAGCATGTCACTCCTTACCAGACACTTCATATACTCACCAAGAATCTCCCAAAAGCACAATAATAAACACTAATGAACAATTAAGAAGAAATGCACGTGGAAAGTTTGGAAGTTTAAAAGAATTTGCCGAAAGAAATCACATCAACGTTGAGGGCAAGGTGTTTGCTCATAAATTGGAAACTGGAGACATATTGCAACCACTAATTGATCTGGATATTGACAATGAATGACTGGATCATTCGTCACGCATTTTTTTTTTTTTCGATACACAAAAGGACTTAAGTTTAGTTTTGATAATGTTTTAAATAAGAATAAAAAACAAACATGTAAAAATATTTAATTTCATTGTTTTATACAGTTAGGATTATACTATTATGCTGGGATTATTACGCTTCAATGCGCCAGATAGTCGACTTTACCGAGTTTTTGAGTTCGACGCCAGGTTCTCGCGAATAGAAAAAGGAAAAAGAAAACAAACGGAAACTCGTTTCAAATATAGTCAATAATACAAACTATAGTTATCAAAGGCTACTGATTGAACTGACGGACTTGGAAAGTCAACGATGGATTGGGCAATCAGAGCAGCTAGGAAGAAAACCCAAAGAAAACCAGGGTCGACTCGTTCAATCATAGAAACCCTCGATGACCTAAATAATATAACAACGGATGCACATATAGGAATCAATCATCGATTACATGAGAGTAATGAGTGGTTGAAAAAGAGTGTATATATGAGCAAGGTCAAGCCTGAAGGGAAAAAAATGGAAGAATGCTTAATGAGCCCTGAAAACACGCATAACAGAATGAATGTACAATTTGAAGTAGAACAGGATTATGACCTTTCTGTTTCACGTAATAATTCCTCAAAAGATGTAACCAACACACCCAGAAATATTTTACATAACGACAAAAGCATAACACCCAAATCACTCCGGAGAAAGGAAATCACGGATGAAATGAATAAGTTCAGTATCCATGATACTCATAAAAGTCCAATTGAGCCTTTAAATATCGTTAAAACAAGTGTTAATGAGAACGATAAATCTTCGCCATGGTCACCCTATAAAGTAGAAAAGGTTCTAAGGGAATCATCCAAGGCATCGGAATCGCCACTAAATTTGAAAAGGTCCGATAATCAGGCTTGGGCGGCTAAAGAAGAGGTAGGGAATGAAGCTATATCCTGCGTTTCAAAGAAGGTTGATCCACCAAAAGCGAGACCGCCACCAACTTCTGAGACAGTAAGATCACAAAGAAGATCTAATATGTTTATTCCACTGCCGAACAAAGATCCTCTTATTGTTCAACACATTCCCCCAATAAAATCTTCAGGATCAATAACAAAACTTAGAATAGCGAGGAAGTCGCCCTCTGTATTGAAGAAGAAATCAGGGATGAATAGTCCTATTGCGAAAGCTATGGAGATTAATGATACAGCGGAATCTACAAAGGCATCTAGCGTTTTTGACAGACTGTCATCTATACCAACGAAATCGTTTGAAAAAAAGATATCTCGTGGAAATGCTAAATACTCTTCTTCATCAATAGATTTATCAGGCTCTCCCATGAGAAAGGTTTCCCAAAACTTCAAGCCAGCCAACTCTACTGACACTGACATGCAGGAGGCACTGAGGGATATCTTTTCAGTAAAGGAGAAGATTAGTAAAAACAAGTCACCCAAGGCAAAAAATTCTCGAAAATCCTCTATTCCGAGATTTGATAAAAATTCTTTAAAATCAGCAACACACAAAAAGCTGGCCATCATTGTAGAACAGAAAAAAAAGCATAGTAGCACTTACCAAACTGACTCAAAACCGTCTAGTACGTCACCAATGAAAATAACTATCAATTCAAACTCACCATCCAGAGATATTAAGAACCGTTATCAAAGCCCCGTGAGGGGTTACTTGAGACCAACTAAAGCATCTATCTCGCCGAATAAGAATAAAACTACAGCGAGTGCTCAATCGCCACATCACTTAAGGGCTAACGAGAAATTTTTAAAAAAATTGTCACCCAATATCGCAGATGTTTCTAAGCCGGAGTCACGTAAGTCCAAGAATTACAGACTTACAAACCTGCAATTGCTTCCACCAGCGGAGGCAGAAAGGGGTGATTTGAAGAAAAAATTTGATAAAAGGTTGTCAGGGATTATGAGATCTCAACAAGAACATTATCGACGTAAGCAAGAAAAGCAAAAAAGGATGTCACATTTGGAACAAGACTTGAAAAAACAAACAAGTTTCAGCAATGATCACAAAGAAGCTCGTCTAAATGAATCATTGGCGCCATTTAATGGTCATGTGCGGAATACCAATAACAAAAACACTGGGTTTAGCACTGAAAATATCCTTGCCACAATCAATACAGTCGATCATCGAGAAGTAATCGGCAATGTGGCCCCAAAACTGGCCTCTATCAATGATTCTTTACCCGAGATAAATACGGACTCAGAAGATGAGGCTAGTGTAACCTTAGCAGCATGGGCAAAATCACCATATCTACAAGAGCAGTTAATAAGACAGCAAGATATCAATCCTCAAACTATCTTTGGACCCAGTCCACCCTTACACACTGATGAAATTTTTCCGAATCCAAGACTAAACAGGTTGAAACCACGTCCAATAGCGCCCAAAAGGCCTTGAAGCAAATCAATACCAAAAAAAAAAATCAAACTCATCGATATAGATTAGAACACACCTTACCAAACGCAACCTTTCTGTTCAAATATTCATATATCTTTCACTTTTTTCTTTTTCCTTCTCGCTTTCTCTACTTATGTTTATAACTTTGCATTACATACTTCTCATTTTTGACACTTCACATGAATCTTCTCTCCAACGCTTTTTGTTTATCCCACTTGGAAATCCACTCTTCGCTCTCAACCTTTGGTACAATATAAATTTTCAAAGCGTTATCGAATATCGGTACGTCTGGCGTTTCTTTCTTCAAGATGTCGTGAAATGTCACTTTCTTACCGGCTTTGATCAAACCACCAGATTTTGTTTCCATAAATGCCAACACTTTCTTTGCAATGAAATTCTGTTTACCTTCCTTCTTGAACCTTTCTTGTGGCCCATCTATAACCAGGTCAATAAGTTCCTGTAATGTAGTCAGCTCACTTACTTCACCTACAAAGTCAAATTCATCTTGCGTAGGATACATGATTAAAGCTGGATAAATTAATTGGGACTCAAAGTCCATTGGTTCCTCTAACCTTATTTTACCTTCATTCAATAACTCCACTGGAGAGTGAGTTTTAATGTTGGTTATATTTCTTAATGTCATTGCACTTTCTAACATAATTGTTTTGTTTTCATGTTCTTGAGCTTCTCTTTGCTTTTTCTCCTCTTTTAGCTTGAGTTCTTGCTCTTTTTTCTCGATTACTGATAACATATTCAAAATTGACTTGTTCTCTGGGTCGATCCTTTGGTTAGCAAATAGTGCCGCTGATTTAGCCTCCTCCAGTTTGTTCAACTGAAAAAAAGCCTTACTTGTACGATAGTAACACTTGGTATTTTTGGGATTAATACTCAAAGCTTTGCTGCAGTCTTCGATGCACCTTCTGTAGTTTTTTAACTCCAACTCACATGCGGCTTTGTTAGCAAATAGTGATTCATTTATAAATTTATCTTCACATTCCACGTTTAAACCCTTTATGTAAAGTTCTCTTGCATCTTTAAATCTCTTCGCCTTATATAGTTCATTACCTTGTTTCTTAAAGCCTCCAGCGATTTCATGTGGTTCACCTTCATAGGCTAATGCTTTTAAGGCTTCTAGCTCCACATTTTCACCACCAGCACCGTCTGTTTCATCTAATTTGGTCATAAAGAAAGGCATTCTGTTCATTTCCCTTAGAATCTCATCAGATGTTTTATCTTTAAATTCGGACAGTTGAGGTGGCAGTTCAGGATCACCTGGTCCTGGCACATACTTTTGAGGTTTTTTATATTCACCGCTTGGGTTAGCAGAGCTCATATTTCTTACAAATCAATCGGCTCTTTCGTTCGGTTGTGAGAGAAAGTCGATACTACGGTGCTGCCTTTAGCTAAATATTTGCTGTATAATCAAGCTCATCGCTTTTGAAGTGTGTCGAGAAATTGTCATTTTTTTCTTCTTTTTTTCAAATTTCTCATCGCGCCATTAAATATGAGGTAAAAAGGTTATATTTTCAATTATACTAGTATATAAACAACTAGCTTTGATAGCAGCATTGTAGCCATCCAAGCATAGTTTCAAATGCATGTACGAATATTTTTAGATTTGAATCTCCAACTCACTATTTTTATGAAAAAATTCAAGGGCATAGATCTTGGTTCAACGATGTGTCTGTCCTCTTGGTACCGCCTGTAGGTGGCTAAATTTGACCGTCATCATCAATAGGAGCCAAAGCCCCTGTTTCATACGAGCTTGTACGCAAAATAGTCTCATTAAGCGCCACTTAATACCTAGAGTTGTAGGCCTTGAGCGTGAAAATCGCTTGCGATGCCGTCCTCCATTCGACCCCCAGTAGTGGTCTCTTCTGAACCCTTGCTGACCGCGAGAAAAACTTTTTTTAGTGCTTGAAAATTTTTCAGAAGAAAAAAAAATTTTGAACTTAAATTATGTATGCAAAAAACGACACAGTTCAGTGAGGAAAATCACAAATATTGGTAGCAAAGGGACAGTAAATTGCGAGCCAATTAAAACTTCATCTCAACCAATACAACGCTTATAGAATTTGCACGCAGAAGTTTCACAAACAAACCAAAAAATGGATCAAGAAAATGAAAGAAACATCTCCAGGTTATGGAGAGCATTTAAAACAGTAAAAGAAATGGTCAAAGACAGAGGGTACTTCATCACCCAAGAAGAAGTGGAACTGCCATTGGAAGATTTCAAGGCCAAGTACTGTGATTCCATGGGTAGACCACAACGTAAAATGATGTCATTCCAGGCAAATCCAACTGAAGAATCTGTATCGAAGTTTCCAGAAATGGGATCTTTATGGGTAGAGTTTTGTGACGAACCTTCCGTTGGTGTAAAGACAATGAAAACTTTTGTTATACATATCCAAGAAAAAAACTTCCAAACAGGCATCTTTGTTTACCAAAATAATATCACACCAAGTGCAATGAAATTAGTACCTTCTATACCACCAGCCACCATTGAAACATTTAATGAAGCTGCCTTAGTGGTCAACATTACCCACCACGAATTGGTTCCAAAACATATCAGGTTGAGCACTGATGAGAAGAGAGAGCTATTGAAAAGATACAGATTGAAAGAATCCCAATTACCAAGAATCCAAAGAGCTGATCCTGTGGCCTTATACTTGGGTTTGAAAAGAGGGGAAGTAGTCAAAATTATAAGAAAGAGTGAAACCTCGGGTCGTTATGCCAGTTACAGGATCTGTATGTAAATCGACAGCTTGGTTCTACTTCTTTACAAACGATAGCAAAAATTAACAAAGTATATGTACAATTAGTCTAAATAAACCGCAATAAACCAATCATAAATAAGAGAATTCAAGAAAGCATGATTTTTCTATGTGATTTAAAGAAGTTACATGATTAGAATGAAAACCCAGAACCTCGTCTATATTTGTCACTCAACTGCTAGTCTTGCACAAAGTATTACATCAGTGGTACCTTTCCACCATGTCATGTCTTTTAGATTAACTGACTGGGTTGGGCTGACCTCAGTGCCTGATTTGCCCAGAAATGTCGACCCAATAGTTACTATGAGACTATTGATGATATCACCTCTCAGCAACAATTGATTTATCAAGTTGGCTCCTCCTTCAACCATAATTGACCTTATATTAAAATCTTCTTTTAGTATTTCGAACAACATCCTCCAATCGACTTGTTGCGTGGCCTCGTCTACTGGACATATTGCATAATCCACGTGTTCCTCTTTCATAACAGGGCCACTTGTGACAACAACGATTGGTGGCTTGCCTTGTCCCTTGTCGAAAAGCTCTTGCATTTTTGAACCATTAAACTTCCATTTTTGCTTTATATCTAAAATTATTGGCCTAGGAGAACTTGCGACCGAATGGGAGCCCCATTTGCAATTTAGACCAGGATTGTCAATTAGCACCGTCCCACTCCCTATAAGTATTCCGTCATGATGATATCGCAGATAATGTGTCATTGTTTTCGTCTCAGGGTGTGAAATAGTGGTTCTTATTCCAGGACCCTTCGATATTCGCGCGTCCAGCGATTGAGCATACGTCAAAGTGACAAAAGGCAGACTGATACGTTCCTTATTGGCTGCATTTGGTAGATAATTTCGCAAGAATTGCGGGAGATCATCACACAAGGGCACCAAAGACATTGTTCCAAAAATAAAAGAGTAGAGAAAGGAAAAATTGGTAAGATGAGGCTGCAATATGTACGGTTGTTTTCACAATGGGGCTAACATCAATGTTAATAGGTTTGCGAAAAAAATCCGTTTCTTCATCTCTCTCTCTGTCTTATTTTTTCTTTTACGAAATTTTGCCGATATCAGCTAGTCTAAGAACAAATAAGTTTGTTTGTATTATGTGGTGTTATATAAATGAATATTCATTTTCTTCATGGTCTTTGCCATGGCTACCTGTATTGCCAAATTCAATGTTCTTGGCTCTTGTGACCTTATAGCGACTGTTATCATAAGATTTTTTTGGTTTCTCAACAGATCTATGATTCTTGGTTTTTAACTGCTTTTCTTCTGTATTTAAGGTGATTTTATATTTGGTATGTCTATCTTTATCTTTTCGCATTGCTGCAAACCTGTTTGCTTCATGTTCTTCCAGCTCTCGCTGCTTAGCAAGCTGTGAACTTCTATGCTTCTGTTTACGCACGACTTGTCTCTCAATCCATCGCTGTCTCTCCTTTTCTGTATCAAACTCATCGTCATCATTAAGAAGCATACATTGCCTGATCAGCTCCTCGTTGGTGCTGTAGTTGGTGTCAACCCGCAGCTTCATAGTTTCATCGTTCTTTGCCACTTGGTTAGCTTTCTCAATTTTTTTCATCACGATTTCTTTCTTTCTTTGTCCTGCAGGTTTTTCACAACGATCATCATGTGTTTGATCGATGGTAACGGCTTGATGCTGCTTATTCGTCTTTTTCTTCAAAAATACAGGCCTACGTAAAGGTATCATATCTTCATTCTCACTTGAACTGCTGTCATCACTACTCTCTGTATTTTCGGATCTCGCCCCACTTTCACTCTCATCGGATTCCCTGCTAACCTTGACAGTGTCATTCCTTGGTGAATCTTCCAGACTTTTGGCAACTCGATTATACCCTTTTACCGAAGCCAATTTCTTCGATACATATGTGTTTTCCGCTGAATGTTCTTCATCTGCTGAAGAGCTTTCATCTTGGGAGCTTGTATAATGTCTCCTCTTGAAATGCCTAAAACTCATCGTAACCTATGCTAATTTTGAGTCACCAACAAAATCTAACAGTGGTACTTCAATCAATTAATTTCTTATTGAAACTGATGATGTAAATGTTTACCTAATTTAAAATATATGGCAAAACGGTGTATTTACAAAAGATAAAAATGAAACAATGAAAAACAGGAAAAAAACCTGACCGGGACAAAGTTAATTAGGAACACGGCGGAAAGGTCCTCAAAAACATGGAATGTTAAACAGCAACCCCTTCTAACCACAAGATACTCCTTGTTATATGAGGTTTATAAAATAAATGAAATTGTTTCAAAATATATACTTGATAAGCTACTTTACCAGCGGACTATATGATGCTGGAGAATCACATTTACCGATTTTGAACTTTACCAGCTTTGATATTTCTTGATGCAACGGACTTTCTCAGGAAATGGAAGCATAGGTTCTTCGGGAACTATCAGGTGCTCCACAATGGAAGGGACGATAACTGGCGTTACTCTCCCCAGCCAGATTAAGGTATTAGAGTTTTGCAAATAGATTTGAACATTCGCTGCAAACTTATGACCACCGACATGATTAACAAACGCAATTTTAACGCCATCTGGCCTATAATCAGAATTATCCCTGTATAGACCATGCTCTTGTAATTTACCATCAAACACCCTTTTTAAATATGGGGCGGTAATCCCACATCTTTTGTCTCTTGTGGTATGTGAGCATATGAAGACAAATGCACGTTCACGTGCTACTGATATATTTGGCCGTGTTTCTAGCAACTTCTCCCTCGAGACAGTATTGTTCAATAAAGCAGGGACCAAATCGTCCAAGGTTTCCGCGACGTTATCCGACTTAAGACCGTTCAGCCAGATGAAATAAGGGAGGACAAGAACATTGTTCTTGGTTCCCCGCATAACTTGTATATCCATGATATCTTTAGGTAGAGAAGAAACCGCACAATTTAACGTCTTTCCTGTACCCACGTTCGAATATTTGTCGGAGTTACTGTTACACCATTGGGAGATTTTGTACTGCACAGATCCTGGATCCTCTAAGCAAGCATCATGCTGCCAATCTACTTGAGATGTAGGCACAACAAAGTGAATTTTTGGTGTCTTAGATGAATTTAATAAGGGAGTTTCGTGTTCAATCTTTAGTTTGGCAAAGGCCTGCTCTCCCTCATCAATTTCTATTTTACAATCACCAGTACAATCGTGCTGATCAGCGCCGTCATCACCTGAACATATTTTGATCGACTGAGAAATTTCTTTTCTTCCCTTCGTCGTCAATTGTGAAGCTTCATCACCACTTTTTTGTTTAAAAATATTCAGAAAAGCCATACTACGCAACGTACAACTAGCTACCTTTGTCCTGGCCGCCTCTTCCCCCGTCCGAATATATTCAACAACTTCTCTTCTTATACTTCGAGGAGAAAAAAAGTTAACACGCTCTGTTCCCTTTTATTTAGAATTCCAGTTTCACGTTCATTGTGCACTCTCAACAATATAAATATAATGCATTTTCATTATCACGAATAGAACTCTTTCCCTCTCCCGTACACTTACTTGGGAGGAAGCTTTAAGCCCTTACTTCCATTTTTATTTCCGCTTTTATTTCCATTGAACCCTGATTGAACCTTTTTTTTTGTTTTTTGAGTTCATTGTTACCCCGGAAAAAATTACAATGACCTCTAAAATTATGACAAATGCCCTAAAGGGCCCACGTTTTCGATCCGACCCTGCTCTGCCAGAAAATGTTGATTTTTCATATACTTTTCAGCCACTGCTGAAACTCCACTTTAAATAAAGTTAAACTTTATATCTCAGACGTCTTTTTCCAGAGTAAACATTGTACATAGATTCAAAAGGAATTTTGGAAATGGACACGGACTCAGGTTTTACAAGTGGTCATGAAACTATGAATGAGGCGAAAAAGTTAACATACGAATGGGCTAGTAATAGCCAGCAGCATGTTCACAGAGCCGACAATACCGGAAGTTTGTTGGGCTCTACTGTCCCTATAATCCCCCCAGTATTATCGAATTTCCCGTCTGCTATGAGCGGTACTACTATGTCGCCTCAGTTGAGCCCTTTTCCGGATCACCGTTCGAGACAGCACGCTTTGGCGCATATGATGCCTGCCGATAAGAATTTTCTGGCGTATAATATGGAGTCTTTCAAAAGCAGAGTAACCAAAGCCTGTGATTATTGTCGGAAGAGAAAGATTAGGTGTACAGAGATTGATCCGACTTACGGTAAGTGTGGAAACTGTATCAAATACAATAAAGATTGTACCTTCCATTTTCATGAAGAACTGAAAAGAAGACGGGAAGAGGCTTTGAATAATAAAGAGACTGGGAAGTCGGTTAAGAAGCCCAAGTCGGATAAGGAAAATGCATTGGAAGACGAGGTTTTTGATGTTACTGCGCCATCGAGCAATACTTCTTCTACGGATAGTCCACCCAAACTACAGAAGTCCACTTCGTCACAAGAAAATGCGGAGGTTTTTCCCGCCAGAAGAACAAGTGACAGAGAAGAAGATTTATTAGATCTTCTTCCTATCGATAAAGAAATTCTTGAAAAAATCGAACTCAACCATACAAAGGTTTCCGGTAAAGTTTTTGTATTGGAAGAAATATGTAAAAATATGAAGGAAACGATAGAAAAACTAGCTGAAGATACCAAGATTAACCTTGTTGATAAAGAGTATATCAAGCGTCCTAGAAGAAAGCAGTATTCTAAGGCTTTATTAACGAAGCAAAAAATGTTTCGCTTCCGACAAAACATTTCGTCACATTTATCTGACGAGGAATTTCTTTCGCCACTGAATGATATGTTTACAACAACTTTCAAATACTCTATTTTGCAAACGAAAATGGCACTGGATTTCTCTTTCCGATCCGCTTCATCTCCATCCAACGATAATATTTTGTACCCTTTGCCTCGTTTAGCGATTGCAAAGCGCCTGCTTGAAAACATAAAATGTCCATCCTTGGCTTCTCTCCTTCATATAATCGATATAGACCAATGCCTGGAAATCGCCGACACGCACTATGATTCCACCAAAGGAAGATTACCTCCATCACAAGCTTTTCTGCTTAATATCTGCTTGTGTCTTGGAGCCACCGTGACTAATTTCAAAGAGAAGCAAGAGCTAATCGATGAAGGCAATCACGAAATATATTATTTTGAGAAGTTTGAGCTGTGGAGGTTGAGATCATTCACATTTCTTAATTCAGTCTACTATTACCATAAATTATCTGTGGCGCGCGCGGACATGACGGCATTGAAAGCATTGCTTTTGCTAGCGAAGTTTACTCAGCAAAAAATTAGTGCTTCATCAGCAGTCAAAGTACTTTCCGTAGCGATCAAAGTTGCTTTGGATTTACGACTCAATTTGCACTCTACTTATGAGGATTTAGAGCTCGATGAGATTCTTAAAAGAAGACGTTTGTGGTGTTACTGCTTTTCAATAGACAAATTCTTTTCTGTAGTGTTATCAAGGCCACCATTCCTCAAGGAGGAAAATACTGATGTTTTGACAGATGAAAGTTATGTCGAACTATTCAGGGATAAAATCTTACCGAACTTCCCTAAAAATTATGATGATGCACAATTAGAAAAGTTAGATGATGTTATATCAGTCGTAAACCTGCTGGCGAATCGCCTTGAGTATACGCCATACATTCAGTCATATTTTTTGTCAAGGTTATCTCTTATAGAGTCCCATATATATTACGCATGTTTTTCCATCAGAACTACCCTTGATGATACACTCGATGAAATTATTGATAACGTGTTGGAGAACTGGAGATCATTAGACAGGATGCGAGATGATTTGCCCATCATGCTGTCACTAGAAAATTATAAGCAGAATATGAAAATTTTATCTCTGAAATCCCCAGAGTTGGACTTTGAGATAAATTGTTGCACTACTATACTTCTACATCTCAGATGGTATCACCAAAAGATAACGCTTAGTCTGTTTGTAATATCCATCATTAGGGACAATTTGGATCAGCGTGAAAGTTCTCGGCATGATATAGCCGAAATTATTAGGACATCAAAATTAAATTTCAAACAAAGCTGTATAGAAGTTCTGAACATTTTGAAGGATTTCGAATATTATCCCACTGTCCAAAACGAATTTCTGTATTTTTCTCTCACGACGATTTTTTCGATGTTCCTGTACCTGTCAGAGAGTATGGCAAATGATGAAAATGCTCTGGAAACTGGTTATATAATTGAGCTATTAAGGGATACGCATGCCCGCATGCTTGGACCTGAAGAACATTATCTTTCCATACACAATCTGAAATGGCAAACATCTCTTTTCTTTTACACCTTTTTTCTACGAAGTACAATGGAAAAGTTTAACCTTACAAGCGAATATGCAGAATTTTATGCATTTGACTCAAATTATTATGAGGCTATCCTTGACAAATTGGTCAAGCATGCAAGAAACTCAAAAGATGATATGGTAGAGCTTTTAAAAACTTCATTCATAAATAAAGAGAAGATGGCTGCATTCGGGAGTTTTGTTACAGAAGATCAAGAAAAAAGGAAAGTGTCCTTCAATCTTTTCAATCAAATAACCGTTCAAGATTTGAACTTTCTGCAACTTTCAGGCATCCCAAAATTATGGGGAGATAGTACTCTGGGTCCTAGCAAAGATTCAAATGATAGTAATCAGAAGAACGCTAACAACAACAAGAACAACAAGAACAACAAGAACAATGATGATGATAGTAGTAATGACAATAATAATAAAAAAAATAATGATGACAATGATGACGACGCTGATGACGATAATAATGACAATAATGATGATGATAATGATAATGATAATAATGATAGTAATTATAACGATAATAGTAATAACTATAAGAATAAAAATAATGATGATGGTGATAATGATGATGATAATTATGATAGGTCTTTATTCCCAACAGGTTTCACCTCACCTCTTGATGGTGCATGTTGTGAGCAAGCAATGAATGAAGAGGATGAAGATGAGAAGTCAAACAAATTATTCGAAAAGATCGAGGAGCATTTAGAGCACGGTGTATTTTTTTATGATCGGGACTTTTTTTTCAAGAATGTATGTGCAAAAATGTGATAATACAAGGGGCACCCAAATACTATAATTATACTTACATTTATTTAAGTATGTATGTATGTATTTTCGAACATCCTAGAACTTTGAAAAGAACGTTCGTAAAGTAGGTAATTTGCATGAGACGGTCAAATAGTAATTTCCTTTGACCAGGAAAATTTGAGGAAACAAATAGGCAGGTAGAAAGCATGAAAAAGATATAGATTGCCTTAGTACTTCAAGTTGTCCAGGTTTGGCCCATTTCCAGTGAATTCTGGGAGAATGGCCGCAAATGGCTCATCGATGAATCTCACAGGGTATTTTTCACCAAAGTCGTTCAATTCTTGCAGTTCATCCTTTGTCAAACAGGAAAATTCAATACTAGAGGAGATTCTTACTGGATTCAAAGATCTTGGAATTACAATAGTGCCTTGTCTTATGTGGTAAGAAATCAATACATCATTACCTGTTAAATTGTATTTTTCAGTAAGCTTCTTGACTAGTGGGATTTTCAAGTTAGGTGCACCGTTGGATCCTAATGGAGAATACGCTGTTAACAGGATATCGTGCATAAAGCAGAACTTTCTCATTGCCATCTGTGGTAAATGAGGATGAGTTTCTACCTGGTTGACAGTTGGCTTGACTCTGCATTCCTTGATGAGACGCTCCAAGTATTCAATCGAGAAATTTGAAACACCGATGGCTCTAATACGATGATCATTAGGATCAAGGTAAATTTTTTCCAGCTGCTTGTAAGTCTCCAACCAGTCACCGTTGGAAGCGTACATTGTTTTTCCAGAATCATCCACTGGAGTCTTTACCAATCCGCTGAGTCCTTTAGGGTCCTTGACCTTTTCAAAACATAATGGCCAATGTTGTAAAAACAAGTCAACGTAGTCTAGGCCTAATGCCTTCAAAGATTCATTCAAAGATCTGTCTACTTCATCCCACAGGACGGGCCATACTTTTGTGGTTATGAAAAGATCTTCCCTTTTGATAGATCCATCTTCCAATAACTCTTTGATGGCTTCGCCCACAAATGGCTCTGTCTCGTAAGCCCAAGCGGTATCGATGTGTCTGTATCCGGCCTTGATGGCAGCCTTAACAGCTTGTTTAGTTTCAGCCAGTTTTTCATGAGGATTTGCTGTCCCTAGACCCAGAGCCGGGATGCGAACTCCATTGTTGAGTGAGAAATATATTTCCGTAGTCTTTGGATGTAACATTTTTTCGACGATGCTTTCCGTTGATGTTGTATCGGAAGACATGATACAAATTGAGACAAGATATTATTATCAATGAAGGATCAAGTTATGGCAAATAAGTCCAGATTTTTGGTATCCCTCTTTCCTTTTTTTCACCCTTTGTATTGCTAAAAAGCGTGCTTTATATATTACGGTCTTTTTTCAAGGCGGGGGTAGGGGTAGAGCGGAGTATGGCGGTTTTAAAGCGGTCATAAACGAGTGCTAAGCGATCTATAACATTTTCATTACTAGATAGTTAGTTACTTAATGGCTATATACTAGTTGCATTTTCAGTAATCAAGACCGTTACGATTATTAAGTGGAAGCAACGTTCTTGCTGTCTTTTATCAATTTTGTGCCAGCTTTTTTCTTCAAATGTTGCATCAGTGTTTTGATGTAGTTATCCTTCTCCTCCAGCATTATTCTGAGTCCGCCTATTGTTTCCTTCTGAAAATTGGCAGATCTTTCGTAAAACTTGAAGTTCATCGTCAATTGGTCGATTAACGAGAAATTAACGTTTGAAAATAAAGGACTTAATTGTCTTTTGAAGCTATTTTCCTGCAGGCGTAATGAGGGCTCTTCGAAACAATCGTTTGTGTTAAGGACGCTGCAGTAGGTTTCTATCTTGATGATATCATCGTTATAGTCCTTCAAATTGTTACCATAAACATTGTGGAATTGCAAGACAGCATTAAGGCTTTTCAACAAGTTCAAAAACTGGTCAACAGTAAATTTATTCAAATCTATCCTGACATCGTTGGTCTTCATTTGTCTCTTTTTCTTTTCAAGAGATTTCTCCAGACCGGAAATTTTTTTTTCTAAATACCTCAACCTCGTTTCATTATTCCTTGTTTCTCTTGGAAGATACTTCAAAGGCTTGGCTTTAGCTTCCTGTGGCTTTGCCGAAGTCTCATTAACATTCAACTTTAAAACGCCAGGTTCTGTATTAGATTTTATAACGTCCCCGTTTTCGTTCTCATCTGTAAATATGTAGTCCTTTCTCCTCTCATTTGGAGTGTTTCCTTTCAACTTTTCCATTTCTATGATCAGATCATTGTTTTTCTTATTGGTGGATTCAAGCTTGGTTTTCAAAGATATAATTTCTTGCTTCTGTAGCGAATGTTCGTGTTTAAACTTTGATAATCTCGAATTCTCCAACTTCACCTTTTCAAGTTCGTCCTGTTCACCTTTCTTGCGCGTTTCATTCGTCGATATTTCATTAGCAATGCTTTCTATAATCTTTTCGCTTGTTCGATGCAGCTCTTTCTCTGAAAAGATATCTGCTTTTCTTCCCGACTCAAAATCAATTTCAATATTCAAAGCTGTTAATCTTTTGCTCAGATACTCAATTACATATCTTCCACCGTTGTGGAAGTCCTCCCCTACAGAGGGTTGTGGCTGAGATGTAAACGTATTCGGAGTCTGAAATACAAACTTATATGGACCTTCAAGAACATTTTCGGGAGGAGTGTCTGGAGAAAATTCGTCTCCATCACTATCTTCTTCGAACATACTTCCATATTCCTTACTTTGACCTTTATTATTGGTGCCTTTAGTTGGACTTTGGTTTCTTGAAGGGAGTTTCTCAGGGCTCTTCGATTGAATAATATGGGAGTTCGCATCAGTGAAATGAGACGCATTTTCATCATCTGACGAGAATTCGACCGGTAGTAAAAGATTCTTCTCATCATTATAGTCTTTCTCGTTACCATTAATTGGATGCTTGAAAATGCTATTTCTGATTTTTTTTGTGAAGCTCCCCCTTTGCCTCTCCCTATCAGCCGGGGATTCTTCCTTCTTCGGGCCTTTGTTACTAGCCTTCCTCCAAAATGACGCGTCCTCTTCATCTTCTGACATGCCTCCATCTTTACTTGAATTTGTTTGTCTGAAAAAAGCTCTAACCTTCCTTCCCAATTTTTTTTCTTCAATAGAGCTTTGCGAGTTTTTATCATTTGGTTTGGCATCATTGATGCTATTTTCAGCCTTGCCGCCACACTCTCCCTTATAGTCAGCTGTCGGTTTTAAAAACCAGTTTCTTAATGTGTTGTTTTTCTGTAAGATACCATTATCGGATGCAAAGGCAAAACTTGAAAACCTGGCACGTTTGGTATCGTTACCTTCTACTGTATCGCCTAAGTTGGACATGGTTATATTCTGTACGTATCTATCTATATGTTGATACACTACCGCGATAAGAATCCTCTCTTAAGATATTCCAGACCAGTTTCAATTTTTTTTGCTTGTGTTAGACAGCTTTAGTTTAAGAGAATGTTAGATGAATGTGAAAGCTCGCTATCTCACTCCTGTTCTTTCACTTCTTTTTTACGACACTTCCAGGATTGTTATTGTTTGTTTTTGTGTTTTTTTTTTAGGCGCGCATCAGCGAAAGGGCATCGCCAATTAACGATTACTCGTGAAGATCGTATCGTAGCTCTTTGAGGCCATAGCGGATGTACGTGCAAGTTAGATATTTTCCAGTTAGGAGTGTAATTCTAGTTAATTATCTATCGCTTTCTTCCCGTACTGAGATCTGGCATAAAGGAAGAACTGGATGAAAACCGTAAAGTCCATCAATAACGTACCAGCGCTACCGATAAGCCAAGATGCATTTAGAATTAAGTACTTCGGATCAACTGACATTGAAAGCACCGATACTATGAAAGAGATGTTCCCTAGACACGCAAATAAAAAGAATAAAAATGAAACACCTTCGCACGATTTTCTTTTGAAGTTAAGAACAATCTGAGGGACTCTAGAGCCCAAGTATAGTATTGCACTCAAATATCCCAAAATTTGTGCGGGAAAATTGATCTTCTCAAGGGTAGGCTTTTTGTCCGGAATGCCCTTACTCACTCCAGAACAATAGGATATGTACCAGGAGAAAAATCCGACTAACATTACACCCCATACGATTAGTAGATCACTGGAAGAATTCTTATCTTCCTTGACGATTACTTCTGTGCCAACTCGCTGGAGCGAGTTGTATGATTGGTTATCTTCCCCCTCTAACCTCGGCAAAAGTGGCTCATATTCGCTGAAAACGTCTTGCAAAACAGACCCATCTATTGGGATTACTGGAGATAAATGGACAGGGTCGACGTCTTTTTTAACTTCTTGTAAGAAGCCCTTCTTATTCTTATCATACCACATGCACTGCACCAGCAGAACTAAGTCAGCCAATGTATAATAGGCAGCCAAAATTATCATCGTTGGAAGTAAGTTTTGCATCATAGCCCCAATGACGTTAAATATATCACCCAACAGCCATAACACAATGAAGAGCAGTGATAATCCGTCTGCGGACTGCCTTCGGAAGTTTTCATAAATCTGTGGTACGAAAACAACAATCCAGCAGGATATTGATATGGATCCCGCAATTCCACTTATGTTTTTAGCATTAAAGATGATCGGAGGCAGCTTCATCGTGGAAATATCTCCTTTGTGCTACAGAGGAATGTTTTGGAAAGCTGTGAAAATTAGTTTATTTTTGTTTGCCAAAGCAATGTGAAATTGCTATTTTTATTATGTATGGTTATGCTATGAATCTTTTTATGTTGGACTGAATTTGACGACACTGATTTGCATTTTACCATCTCCTTCTTTTTTCCCATGGAATTTGGGCCTTTGCTTCCTTAACTTCTCCACTCCGCGTATGGAAGAATAATACGAAACCCGATACAATGCATTATGCCGCACGCTAAAGAGAATATTGAAATTAACATGACTTGACTACATAACTTCTATTTACACGAATAACAAACGAGAGTTGTATTTCCTGTGCCATGCGGCGTTGCATGCAAAGTATAATGTTTCTTATGGTATGAACCCAGAAAAATGCCCCAAAGTACAAACACTATTGCTTGGGATTGGGGCAAAAAAGACACTACGTCTATCTCTTGACCCACGTTGGCATTTTTCTTGCCTTCTTCTTCCCTGGCTTCTTTCTCTCTACGTGCCTGTAATCTCTTGTCAAGACACCAGCTTTATGCAATCTCGATTTTAACAATGGATTAAATACAACCACAGCCTTTGCAATGGCGTGCATGATCGATTCAGCTTGGCCAGTAGGCCCGCCTCCTGATGTTGTTGCAAAAATGTTATATTTTCCGACAGACTCAATTACTTTGAGTGGATACATGATGGATTCTCTATCTTTTATCTTAAGGAAATAATCGTTAAGTTGTCGGCCATTCACCAATATTTCTCCCGTACCTCTAACGACAAAGACTTTTGAAGTAGAACTTTTTCTTTTTCCTACAGCTATACTTCTTCCAAACTCATCTAAAGTTTTCGTCTTGACATTATTTGAAAGAATGGAGCTTTTCTTATGATATTGAGATAGTTCGGATGTGATTTCTTCATTGGTCAGCTGAGGATCAATGTTGCGTAGTTTATTCAACATGTACAGCAGCTGAGTATATTGGGTAGGTTTCAACCTTGTACCACCACCTATTAACGCATATTCATCAAAAGAAATCCAAGGTGCCTTCGTTTGTTGTACTTCATTGTTGTTCTGAGCTGGTAATTTTACATATTTTCTTAAGAGGCGCTCTAATCGATTGATACGATCTTCATGGTTAGGATTTGCTGAATAAAATGTTGGTAGTTTAGGGACGATCCTCCTGGGCAAGTCATTTTCATTTTTTTGATAAATAGTACTCAAACACATTCTCATAGGAGATGGAGCGAAAGTTGCCCTTCGAAATAAGGAAAGCTTTAAAAACATCGTGCTTCCTTGCAAGGTGGCTGCAACAGGTATACTCGCTGATCAACCTTTGATCCTATTGGTTTTACTCATAAAAGGCTTCCAGTTTCGTTTCATTTACAGACCGAACAGACGGTGCTGAAATGTTTAACCGGTCCAAAGTGAACGGCATCATGTTACACGAAGAAGAGTTCTATTTGATGTCTTTTCAGCAACAGATCAAAGGGTTGTATAAAACCAGTTATTGAAACGGTTGTAAGAGTATTTGAGCGCTGCAAAACATCAAGCATGTGCTTTGTTTCAAAAATTCTAGAAACACTCCATCGCTAGAAGAGCTTGAATATTTCACGACGTCATAAATAGATCGTAAAAAAGATAATACTTGCACAATATATTGTTCATGTAAAATTAGGGATATACTCGTCAAATTATTTAAAGAACTATTTAGAAGTATCGACAACATATCTACCCACAATTTGACCCCTTTCCATCTTTCCAAAAATCTCTGGAACATCTGATAGACCAGCTAAATGAATTGGAGACTTGATCAGGCCTCTAGCAAAGAAATCCAAAGCCTCCCTTGTATCAGCTCTGTTTCCAACACAAGATCCAACAATAGAAATGGATTTGACGACTTGGTTGAACACATCAGACTTACAGTAAGCATGAGCTGGCATACCAACCAAGACAACGGTACCATTGGGTCTACAGTACCTCGTAGACGCCTCGATGGCCGCTTCAGAAACAGACACATTGATAACCCCATGAGAGCCACCGTCAGTAGCCTTGATGACAGCGCCAACAACATCCTTTTCCTTTGTGAAATCGATAAAGATTTCCCCATGTAATTCTTCAAATAATTTTTGTTTGGCTTCGCCACCATCAATACCAATGACCCTGTAACCCATTGCCAGAGCATATTGGACGGCCAAAGAACCTAAACCACCACAGGCACCAGATATAGTGACCCACTGGCCGGGCATCAGATTAGCTCTTTTCAAAGCTTTATAAACAGTGATACCGGCACACAAGATAGGGGCGACTTCCGCAAGGTCAACATTTTGTGGGATATGAGCAGCTTGAACAGCATCGGCAGTCGCATATTCTTGGAAAGTACCGTCATGAGTGAAACCAGTACCATCTAAGTGAGGACACTGAGATTCGTTACCCACTTCACAGTATTCACAGGACATACAAGTTCCATTCAACCATTTGATACCTGCAATATCGCCGACCTTCCATCCCTTAACGTTGGATCCCAACTTAACAACAACACCGGCACCTTCATGACCGCCAATTAATGGAAATTTCAATTGAAATGGCCAATCACCGTGCCATGCGTGTAAATCACTGTGACAAACACCAGAATATTTAACGTGAACTAGAATTTCATTAGGTTTAGGCTCCGGAACTGCAACATCCTTATATTCCAATTTACCGTCTGTTTCATAAAAGACAATGGCCTTCTGGGTTTTAGGAACGACTTGAGAAGACATGGTAAGTGGGTTGTGCTGATACGTCGTAGAACAGTTTTTTAGATATGCTTAAAACACACTAGTCGCCAAAGTCCATAAAAACGTGAGTTTTCAAGGAGTGTTTTATACTCCTTTTTTCATATTCATACTACTTTGTATGCAGAGCACAATTGAACAAGGGCAAAAGAACAATCCCGAGTCGCCTGATGTCACAATTGATAGATTCCATTGTCACACACTTTTGACTCATTTCCCCGCGGAAGAATTTTTCACGATGCCGCGGACCCTATCGTTGGCTGAAGATAGAAGGAATGAGCGGAGAAGAAGATACGTGATATTTATTTAGTGCAACACTGGCAAAACAAAAGCTACCCAGGCTTGTGACAAGATGAACTCCGTTACCAGACTGTGCGTTTTTGTTTTTATGGCGGTGATATTGCAGAATGGAGCAATTGCTTAAAAATGAAATTTTAAGGCTGTCAGTCTAGAAGATACCTTTTTTTTTTTTCATACAGCAGTGAGAGTGAGTGAGTAACTAGTTGAGACCATTTTGAAAATCAAACTCAAACATTTATTTTTTCAACTGGTTCGGGAACTTTGCTTTTTCTACTCGATTCGCCCTTCCTTTATTTTTTAGAATTTGAGTTGAACCAATATTCTGCCTTAATTTACCGCCGTTCTATTTTTGTTTTGCATTACCTTGTGGAAGGTTACTGCTGAGCCCATACGAGATATAGAACTCAAGAAGATAAATACTGAAATCCAACTAGTGCAGATCACTGGGGGCTCTTGATAAGCCTCTTGATCAGATTTAGTGGTACAGGGCCAGGCTTAAGACTTCACATTGATAACAGGTTGGATATTGAAACACTTGAACCCGCTACCCTCCAAAGAATACAAATATATAGCTGCATTTGTAGCTGGATCCGGATGATATATTGTTGAAAATTCCACCGTTTGTTGTGCAGAAATCGTACCATGCTTTTACCTTGATTGCAAATCTCGAAAAGTTATTTTTTAAGTATTTTAGACCGGCTTGGGACGACAATTTGTTCGTAATCACACATTAGAACCAAGTTGCACTTCCCCGTTTTACTTGTTTAGTATTACACTTTGATAGCGCCGTTTTTATTACCCGGCTGAAACTGTATGACCCTGAATGAAAATTTTTTTTTCAAAAGTTTCAGTGCTAAATGTCAATCAGAGTGACATACATTTTTTATTCATGGGATATTATCAATATGATCTTTAACGGCACTTTCTGATCTTTTAGACATCAGAATTACTTTCTCATTATTATCATAAAAGTAGCAAGAAATAAATATTTGTTATAATGGATAACGAAGTTGAAAAAAATATTGAAATCTGGAAAGTCAAGAAGTTGGTTCAGGCTCTAGAAAAAGCCAGAGGAAATGGTACTTCTATGATCTCTTTGGTTATTCCTCCTAAGGGTCAAATTCCACTATACCAAAAAATGTTGACAGATGAATATGGTACCGCGTCAAACATCAAATCTAGGGTTAATCGTCTTTCAGTATTATCGGCGATCACTTCCACTCAACAAAAGTTGAAGCTATATAATACCTTGCCTAAGAACGGGTTGGTTTTATATTGTGGTGACATGATCACTGAAGATGGTAAAGAAAAGAAAGTTACTTTTGACATTGAACCATACAAGCCTATTAACACATCGTTATATATGTGTGATAACAAATTTCACACGGAAGTTCTTTCGGAATTACTGCAAGCTGACGACAAATTTGGTTTTATAGTTATGGATGGTCAAGGTACTTTGTTTGGTTCCGTTTCAGGTAACACAAGGACAGTTTTGCATAAATTCACTGTCGATTTGCCCAAAAAGCATGGTAGAGGTGGTCAATCTGCTCTTCGTTTTGCTCGTTTAAGAGAGGAAAAAAGACATAACTATGTTAGAAAAGTCGCTGAAGTTGCCGTTCAGAATTTCATTACCAATGACAAAGTCAATGTCAAAGGTTTAATCTTGGCAGGTTCCGCTGATTTCAAGACCGATTTGGCCAAATCAGAACTATTCGATCCAAGATTGGCATGTAAGGTCATTTCTATCGTGGATGTTTCTTATGGTGGCGAAAATGGTTTCAATCAAGCCATTGAACTTTCTGCCGAAGCATTGGCCAACGTTAAGTATGTCCAAGAAAAAAAACTATTGGAGGCATACTTTGATGAAATTTCTCAAGATACAGGTAAGTTCTGCTACGGTATAGACGACACTTTAAAGGCTCTAGATTTAGGTGCCGTTGAGAAACTTATCGTTTTCGAAAATTTGGAAACTATTAGATACACATTCAAAGACGCTGAAGATAATGAGGTCATAAAATTCGCCGAACCAGAAGCCAAGGACAAATCATATGCCATTGACAAAGCCACTGGTCAAGAAATGGACGTGGTTACCGAAGAACCTTTGATTGAATGGCTGGCAGCTAACTACAAGAATTTCGGTGCCATTTTAGAATTTATCACAGATAAGTCATCGGAAGGTGCCCAATTTGTTACCGGGTTTGGTGGTATTGGTGCAATGCTGCGTTATAAGGTCAACTTTGAACAATTAGCTGATGAAGATGAGGATGAATATTATGATGACGATGAAGGATCTGACTATGATTTCATTTAAATAACACTAAAAAAAGGGGGAAAAAATCAACATCAAAAGAATTCAATCACTTAATGCCAAATTTAAATTGAATTTGCTTTTAATTTTTTGTACAATAATATATACTTGAAAAACCTTTTGCTCTTCATATTGAGCTAATTCCTTTGCCGTAGACACGCAGGTATTTAGAGGACTGTATATGTTATGTAGAAGTTTCAGTGAAAAGAGACTTTTTTCCCAAAGGTCTCGAAACTACTTATCTCTCTTTCTCTTTTTCTTTAATGTTTCTAAAGCGTCCATCTTTTCATGACCAATAATAGAGTTATGACCTCTCTTTTTAACCAGGTTATCAGCCAAATTTACTAACCCACCCGTTAAGTATTTCTGTCTTCTATCTTTACGTATAGGCACTGACAGTAGTTCATTCAATTCAGCTCTCATCGCCTTTGCTTTGTCCTTGTTTATGGTTTTTTGAATTTTCCTATTTTTATTTTTTAACAGGAAGCTATCTGAATTACTCTTTGATATATCATCTTCATCAGAATCGACGTCAATACCAAATTCATCAGCAGCCTTCTTTAGCCAATTGTCATCTTTTCTCAAGGAGTTTGAAGCTATTTCGTGATCTGCCAATTCGCCTGACAATCTACTCCTTTCTCTTAATTGTGAAAGAATGTCGGTCTCGATTGGCAACAAAGCTACAGTGTTTTGCCATTTAATAGGCTTTCTATTAATTTGTTTAGTTTTTAAGTCTGCCGAAACGCTATTCTTTGTGGCCAGAGTCTTTCTTAATTTTCTCAACGGACCCATGGATTCTTGAGGAGAACATATCATAGCAGAAACACCTTCAGAACCCGCTCTTGCAGTTCTGCCCGACCTATGAATATAAATATCAGTAGATCTTGGCAAGTGGTAATGAATAACGTGCTGAACACCAGGAATATCCAAACCTCTGGCAGCAACATCACTTGCAATCAATACTGAAGAGATTTGAACGGAATTTGGGTTCGAATGATTTATCGTCTTTTGCTTGGCGCTTTGCTGCTTGAATCTTTCTAGGTTTTTCAAACGATTCTTTTGAGTCATAGAAGAATGAATTTGGAAGGCTGGAACTCCTAGGTTATTTAAATATACGGTAAGTTTCTTGACAGAGTCAATTGCATTGCAAAATATTAACGTAGTGCCTGGAAACATCGTTAGAAAGTAATAACAATACAGGTCACGTTCTAATGGAGGGCACTCGATCAAGGATTCTTTGATCTGAGAGCCTACCTTGGATCCCGGGTTTGTATCTATTATAACTGGTTTTGAATTAAACTGAATCTTGTTCATTAAATGTTCTATTACAGCATTTAGTTCATCTTCATTATTTTTGAATTTTCTATCCTTGGCCTGATGAGATGAAGATAGTTTATCAAATAGATCGATGGAGAAGGTTGCGGAAAAGACCAAAGTCTGCCAAATTTTGTTATCGTTTTCGGAATCTTTTACTTTGTTTTTTCTCCTTTCTACTGATAGGTATTTGATAATTTTTTCGAATTCGTCAAAATGACCATCTTGTAGGAGTCTGTCAGCCTCATCAAGAATCAGTGTATTCACTTGAGAAAATCTTTTAATCAATTCGTTGTCTTTTTCCAACAATTCTAAAAATCTACCTGGTGTGGCAATGACAATTTGACCGCTATTATCATACTTTAATAGACGCTGCTGCTTTTGAATGGAGAGTCCGCCTGTCAGTGATAATATTGAGTATTGAGACTTTGCTAAAACGGGTTCGCATATTTTTCTCAAGTGATCAGTCACCTGGTGTGCTAATTCTCTTGTAGGAGTGAAAATTAATGATATCGGTTTTTTGTTTTTCTGAGAGAAGTTGGTAATTAACTGCTCTACAATTGGAATTCCATAGGCTAAAGTTTTACCTGAACCTGTAGAGGCTTTGCCCAGGACATCTTTACCTTCCAAAATAGCCGGAATGGATTTTTTTTGAATCTCTGTAGGTCTGAGAAAATTTAAATTTTGTAAACTTTGTAAAATAGTCATTGAGAGAGATGAAAGATTTGTCCATTCAGGTAAATCCACAGGAGAAATATCATCAATATTAATATTCTGGTTAAAAACATTTTCTTTTAACACATCTTCATCTTCATCCTCGTTGCCATCTAATAAACCTGTATCCTTGTTTTCATCTTGCTCGCCTTCGTCAGAGAGCGAGTAGGATGCTGCACTCAACTCCCCTTCTTCTACATCGTCCAAGTTCTTAAATTCCAAAAGTTCAGACTCTAAGCCAGAACCAGGACTTGCTTCAGCTCCCGCGCGTTTCTCTTTGTTCTTAGATTTTTCCTTCGTAACGTCCCTTGCTAGTTTTGAGTCATTTTTGGGAATGAAATTTACTTTACCGTTAACAATCTTAACGTCCACACCATCAATTTCCTCTAAGCCATAAAACCCACCGAAGTCGTCTAAGGTGTCCGGGATATCTACCGGTTTCCAATTCAACTTTGATTCATCTACAATCATTTCGTGTGATTTTTTATTTTGGGGGGTCCTTTTCTTACCCATGGCGAAAAACTCGATTATACAACTACTTGACTAAGGAAGCTCTAAAAAATATGATCTTAGTGAACGGATTTGCGAATATGGATGCTGTTAAAAGATAATGTCAATAAGCTCATCGCTGAAAAAGTTTTTCAATAAAAAAAGAAAAGTACGGGCTGAACCTGCGGCGAATTGACCAAGATGGAAAAATAAGAATAAACTTTAGTGACGGTGAGCTAAAATTGGCCTCGATGGAAAAGGTATTTTAGTGAAGTGGCATTGCCAACGTACTGGAATGCACTCTAGAAAGTCCAAGAGCATCACGGGCAAGAGAAATCAAGTGGGAAATGATGTGGCGAAAGTTATCAAACCGCAGAAGACAAGAAGAATAATACGAAGATTTCACCATTTGATCAACAAACGTGAATCCATATGCCTGTTTTTATGTCTCACGGAAAAATTGGATGAGGCAAATGAGAAGAAAAATGATGCCATCGTTAGGGCAAGCACGAAAGGTAATACAGAACAGAGCAAGTCTTATGAAGACGGTAAATCACAGGTTTTTAATGAAGCCATGGAAACACAACTGTTAAGGCTGCATTCGTTGATAAAAAAGGAAGCGAAACTAAAAGATTCTAGTAAAATCACCGTGATGTACGCATTGCTTGGCTATGTAATGAGTCAAATTGATAAATTGGGCGGATTGGAAACCTATCAAATTGCAAGTCAAAATGGCCAATTGAATGGGCGCGGGGGAGACACATCTAAGTTACTCGAGAAATGGATCAAGCCTCTGTTGGCGGATCATCCTGGAGCCACGGCATTAGAGATTGGCTCATTAAGTTCTGAGAATCACATATCCCGCTGTGGGCTTTTTAAACATGTGGTTCGTATAGATTTAGAAAAACATGAAGGCGTTACCAAGCAAGATTTTATGGAAAGACCGCTGCCAGAAAACGAAAATGACAAGTTCGATCTGATATCATGCTCTTTGGTGCTCAATTTTGTTAAGAATCACAAGGACCGTGGTTTGATGTGCCATCGTATGATCAAATTTCTCAGGCCGCAGGGTTACGTCTTTATTGTTCTGCCACAGGCCTGCGTCACACATTCAAGATACTGCAATGAATCGCTGCTACAAAAGCTTCTCGCATCCCTTGGGCTCACAATGCTTCACAGTCATCAGAGCAACAAGCTGTACTATTGCTTGTACCAGTGGCAGATGGTTTTGTCACCAAAAGGCCCTCCCAAGAGAATCAGAGTCAGCGATGGCCCTGGACTGAACAATTTTGGCATTACCCTCTGAGCGAGCCGACGCCGCCTGGAAGTTTTTTATAAAGGGATACAATATAGATAGATATTTACGAAACGTGAGTAATAAATGACCGGATGAGTGCTGCTTAAAGAAAGACTACAGAAACAACTGCCCCTATAAAATCGATTTATAAACTTTGTTGTTCTGCATAACGATTGAGACGTTCAGAATCGACTGGATTTTTTATTTTTCTGTTTATATACACAGTCCTAGCACCGTTTACGCTGAGATCATTTTATGGCGTTGGGCGCAAAGCATTTTTCAACCCGTTAGCAAAAACATTGAAGATAGCTTACAGAGCCAGGTATCATCTACCTTTTGCCCACCAAATAAATCTCATAGTAGACAGGAAGATTAGAATTCCCCGCTAAATGAGTCAAAGTGATCCGAAGAATAAAAGTCCTCCAATGGAAGCTTCCTTAACGAAACATCTTTTTTATGATAGGCTTTTACTGATTCTCCCCATAGAATCTAATTTGAAGACGTATGCTGATGTGGAAGGAGACCAGATATTCAATTCGTGCAGGTCCGTCATTCTAAATATAGCCATCACAAAAGATCTGAACACAATTATCGAGAACACAATCGGCTTGATTGAATTGATTGTTCAAGATGAAGAAATTACCTCCGATAACATTACTGATGATATTGCACATTCCATATTGGTTCTTTTGAGATTACTAAGTGATGTTTTTGAATATTACTGGGATCAGAACAATGACTTTAAAAAAATTCGAAATGATAATTATAAACCAGGCTTTTCTAGTCATAGACCAAACTTCCACACATCTAGACCCAAGGATACAAGAATTAATCCGAATTTAGCCACCTCTTTATTATGTCTGGTTTCTAGACTAAAGTTCAATACGAGGACTTTAAAGGTTTTAAAGAACATGTCGCACCATCTTTCTGGCAATACTGCCGTTGCAAAGTCAAGTGTTTTGCCCGGTTCACAAGAATTTTTGGAAAAGAGGAACTATCCAGCATATACCGAGAAAATAGATCTAACAATAGATTATATCCAAAGGTTCATAGCTGCCTCCAATCATACAGAATTTACTAAATGCGTAAAGACCAAAGTAGTTGCGCCTCTGTTGATATCACATACTTCGAATGAATTAGGTGTAGTAAACCATCTGGATCTATTTGGTTGTACATATTTGACCGATAAAAATCTGCTGGCATACCTGGATATTCTACAACATTTATCGAGTTATATGAAGAGAACCATATTTCATTCCTTATTATTATACTATGCCTCGAAAGCATTTTTGTTTTGGATAATGGCAAGGCCAAAGGAATACGTCAAAGTTTATACCAACTTATTACTATCAGATGATAATAATTCATCATCTTCATCGGATAATAACGGCTCGAATAAATCTGATAAGGCGACCATATCCCAATTGGTCTCAGTTTTATTTGACGACATCTATTCTACTTTTAACGTATCGTCATCATTAACCAATGTCTACAATGATCACCATCATCTTATTCACCACTCCTCCTCTTCATCAAAGACGACAAGTACCAATAGTCCAAGCTCTGTATCAAAATTGTCCACAAAGCAATCAAGTACAAATGTTTCAGGTAATGTTTCTCCACCCCAGTTTGTCCCTGGGAATGATGCATCTCCTACTTCCCAAATGGCGTCATTGAGTTCGCCTTTGAATTCAAATATTATAGGGTTCCCATTGTCTCCTATAGCCTCAACACTAGTGGATGCGAGCACAGCTACATCGAACACAGCAGCACCAACACATTCAGATACTAATACACCCACTACTACGAATACGAATACCGGTAATAATGGTAACGACAACGCTAATCTTAATAATATTCCACAACACATTTTTTCCCTAGATGATATTTCATCGTTCAATTCAAGTAGGAAGTCCCTCAATTTGGATGATAGTAACTCCTCTTTTTTCTGGGACAACTCGCAACATTCCAACACATCGATGGGAAATACGAATCCTCATCCAAGTCAGAGCAATTCCCAGCCTCAAGACGTGCATTCTTCTTTAAACTATATGGAAAACATCATGGAGCTCTATTCCAATTATACAGGATCAGAATTGTCTTCTCACACTGCGATATTAAGATTTTTGGTTGTCTTGACTCTATTAGACAGTGAGGTCTATGACGATATGAACTCAAACTCATACAGAAAAGTTTCAGAACCAATAATGAATACTAATTCTAAGGACTTTAATACTTCAAGTTGGAGCTCAGCATCGAAGAATCCAAGTATTAAGCATCTTACACATGGCCTAAAGAAGCTTACTTTGCAACAAGGTAGAAAGCGTAATGTAAAATTTCTGACTTATTTAATCAAAAATTTGAATGGTGGACAATTCGTTTCGGATATTTCCCTAATTGATTCTATTAGATCAATTTTATTCTTAATGGCAATGACCTCTTCTATATCTCAGATCGATCCGAATATTGGCTCTGTCATTTTCACAAAGAGATTTTTCAACTTGTTGGGCCAGAATCTAGAGGTTGGCACCAATTGGAATTCTGCCACTACGAACACTTTTATCTCACATTGTATTGAAAGAAATCCTGTTACTCATAGACGTTTACAATTGGAATTTTTTGCAAGTGGTTTGCAGTTAGATCCTGATCTTTTTTTAAGACATTTACAATTGGAAAGGGAGCTAAACCACATAAACCTACCTAAAATATCATTATATACTGAAGGGTTTAGGGTATTTTTCCACTTGGTAAGCACTAAAAAACTGCACGAAGAAATCGCAGAAAGGACATCTTCTCCGTTAAAAAGATTGTTCTGCATCATTGCTGATATTTTGTTGAAGGCAACTCCCTATTTTGATGACAACGTAACTAAGATTATTTCTTCTATCTTGGATGGACATATTTTAGATCAATTTGATGCTGCTAGGACACTTTCTAATGATGACCATGCCAGTTTCGATGTCGCTGCCAGCATTTACAATGAGCCAACCAACATTATTCATAACTCTTCGGATGCTTCATTAGTCTCCTCGTTTTCTCAATCACCTTTATCATTCAATTCTGGAAGTAACATCACCCATGTGCGCACTTGGGAAATTCAATCAATCTTGCCAACTTTATCAAATAAATCTAGCGCTTCTGATTTGAGCTTGTCCAATGTTTCAACAAATCCTGTCGAATCGCAGCAAAGTAGCAATGCAAATCCGTTATCCCACAGATTATCCGGGGTTCCTACGAGCAAGAGGTACGCTTCGCCGAACGATTCCGAAAGATCACGACAAAGTCCCTATTCTTCCCCCCCGCAATTACAACAAAATGACTTACCCTCACCTCTATCGATCCTTTCGTCTGGTGCTGGATTTCCATCGAGTCATTCTATGACGGTAACTCCCACAATTTTGAAGAATATTAAATCTCCAAAGCCAAACAAGTCAAAGAAAGTTACAGATGATAAACAACTGAGACAGTCTTCTCATAATAGGATAATACTAACTGATAATGATGAAGCAAGGAAAATCATGATGAATATTTTTAGCATCTTCAAAAGGATGACAAACTGGTTTATACGTCCAGATGCTAATACTGAATTTCCAAAAACTTTCACGGATATTATAAAACCACTTTTTGTGGCTATACTGGATTCTAATCAAAGATTACAAGTGACAGCACGTGCATTTATTGAAATCCCGTTAAGTTACATAGCAACCTTTGAAGATATCGATAATGAACTTGACCCAAGAGTGCTGAATGACCACTATTTGTTATGTACATATGCTGTAACTCTGTTCGCATCTTCGTTGTTTGATCTTAAGCTAGAAAATGCTAAGAGAGAAATGTTACTGGATATTATTGTTAAATTCCAACGGGTTCGTTCTTATTTATCGAATTTGGCGGAGAAACATAATTTAGTCCAGGCCATTATCACAACGGAAAGATTGACGTTACCATTATTAGTAGGCGCCATTGGAAGCGGGATTTTCATCTCATTATACTGTAGTCGTGGAAATACACCACGCCTGATAAAAATATCATGCTGTGAATTTTTACATTCCTTGAGGTTTTACCAGAAACACGTAGGACCGTTAGATCAATATTCCATTTACAACATTGATTTTATTGATGCCATGGCCCAAGACAACTTTACTGCCTCAGGATCAGTTGCCTTTCAACGTCGTCTGAGAAATAACATTCTGACTTATATCAAAGGATCCGATTCAATACTGCTTGATTCAATGGACATAATTCACAAGAAGTGGTTTTACTTCAGCTGTTCGAAATCACTTACACAAGAGGAACTAGTGGATTTTAGAAGCTTGGCAGGCATTTTGGCTTCAATGTCAGGCATTCTTTCTGATATGCAGGAGCTGCAGAAAAATAAAAATGCCGCGGTCACTAACGAAGATATGTCATCACCGGATTTACGGAATCCCGCGTACGAAATTCATAATAAACTTAAATGTGAACTAACAAAAAAGATGAACTACTTTGTTTCAAAACAGTGCCAGTGGCTGAATAATCCCAATTTATTGACTAGAGAAAACTCAAGAGATATTTTGAGCATTGAATTGCACCCATTATCTTTCAACTTGTTATTTGATAATTTAGGAGTGAAGATAGATGGACTGATGTCCATTGATCTTTCAAAGCCGCACGAGGATTCATCTTTCGTTTTGCTGGAACAGATCATAATCATAATAAGGACCATATTAAAGAGGGACGATGATGAAAAAATAATGTTATTGTTTCTCACTGACTTACTTGACGCTGTTAGTAAACTAACTGAAACAGTCGAAAAAATTTCTGCAAAATCATCAAAATATTATAAGGGAATTATTCAAATGTCCAAAATGTTCAGAGCATTTGAACACTCTGAAATGAACCTTGGTATTTCAAACCATTTTCATCTGAAAAATAAGTGGTTAAAATTAGTTATCAGCTGGTTTAAACTGTCCATCAATAAAGACTACAATTTTGAGAACCTGTCAAAACCATTGAGAGAGATGGATTTGCAGAAAAGAGACGAAGATTTTCTTTATATTGATACTTCAATTGAGTCTGCAAAGGCATTGGCTTATCTGACGCGCAACGTTCCGCTGGAGATACCGCCTTCAAGTTCAAAGGAAGATTGGAACAGGTCCTCTACAGTATCATTTGGTAATCACTTTACTATACTGTTAAAGGGTTTGGAAAAAAGTGCGGACCTGAGCCAGTTTCCGGTTTCATTGAGACATAAAATTAGTATACTCAATGAGAATGTAATTATTGCATTAACAAATTTGTCTAATGCCAATGTCAGTGTTTCTCTAAAATTTACATTACCAATGGGTTACTCTGCAAATAAGGATATCAGAATTGCCTTTTTAAGAGTTTTCATAGATATCGTGTCAAACTATCCAATCAATCTTGAAAAGCATGAAATGGACAAAACGTTGGCGATGGACGATATGCTGATGTATATAATTAAGAATCCGATACTTGCATTCTTTGGCAGCCTGGCTTGTTCACCTGCCGATGTTGATTTATATGCTGGTGGGTTTTTAAACGCTTTCGATACACGAAACGCGTCTCATATCCTTGTTACCGAGCTGCTCAAACAAGAAATCAAACGGGCCGCACGCTCTGACGATATCCTGAGAAGTAATAGTTGTGCAACTAGGGCTTTGTCGCTTTATACAAGGTCCAGAGGTAATAACTATTTGATAAAAGCATTGAGACCTGTTTTGCAAGAGATAGTCGACAATAAGGAGTCTTTTGAAATCGATAAAATGAAGCCAGGAGTTGAAACCTCTGAAAAGATGTTGGACTTATTCGAAAAATACATGACAAAACTGATTGATTCAATTACGAACTCCATTGGTGATTTTCCATTAGAACTAGTTGACATCTGTAAAACGATCTATAACTCTGTCAGTGTCAATTTTCCTGAATATGCATACATTGCAGTAGGTTCATTCGTATTTTTGAGATTTATCGGGCCTGCCTTGGTAAGTCCTGATTCAGAAAATATAATTATTGTCACGCATGCTCATGATAGAAAGCCTTTTATTACTCTGGCAAGAGTTATCCAAAGTTTAGCCAATGGCACGGAGAATGTTTTCAAGAGAGATATCTTAGCTTCAAAAGAGGAATTTTTAAATGCCTGCAGTGAAAAGATATTCAATTTCTTGTCAGAATTATGCAAAATGCCTACTGAAAACTTTGTCGTTAATGTAAGGGAAGACCCCACTCCGATAGATTTTGATTATTCTTTTTTGCACAAATTTCTTTATCTTAATGATTTTAGCATACGGAAGGAAATCATCAAAGAATCCAATTTACCAGGGGAATTTAATTTTCTAAAGGATACTGTTATGCTCACCGATAAAATTCTTGGAGTATTGGGTCAACCTCAGATGGAAATCAAAAATGAAATCCCTCCTTTTGTCGTCGAGAATCGAGAAAAGTACCCTTCGTTATATGAATTCATGAGTCGTTATGCGTTCAAGAAGGTGGATTTAAAAGAAGAAGAAGAAAATGCACCATTTGTGCATGAGTCAATGACGTTAGATGGTATACAGATCATAATTGTGACATTTACCGATTGCGAATACAACAATTACATCATGGACTCATTAGTCTATAAAGTATTGCAAATATACGCGAGAATGTGGTGTTCAAAGCATTATGTGATTCTTGATTGCACTACATTTTATGGTGGGAAAGCAAATTTTCAAAAGCTAACCACGCTATTTTTTGGTTTGATACCTGAGCAAGCATCAAAGAATTGTATGGGGTGCTATTATTTCAATGTCAACAAATCATTCATGGAGCAATGGGCTGCATCATACACTGTAGAGAACCCATATCTCGTAACTGAGATACCTCATTGTTTCATTAACAGCAATAGTGATCAAAGTCTAATAAAATCGCTGGGTTTAAGTAGTAGAAGTTTAGAGGTTTTGAAAGATGTGCGAGTTACTTTGCATGACATTACTCTTTATGATAAAGAAAAAAAGAAGTTTTGTCCCGTTTCATTAAAGATAGGAAACAAGTACTTTCAAGTCCTACATGAAATTCCGCAGCTGTACAAAGCCGTTGTAACAGAGAGAACATTCAGCATTAAATTTAACAATGTTTACGAGATATCAGATTTGATTTCAGTTGATGTCTCTAACACCACTGGTGTGTCTTCAGAATTTACTCTAAGCCTTGACAATGAAGAAAAATTGGTTTTCTGCGGCCCTAAGTACCTAGAAATTGTCAAGATGTTTTATTATACCCAATTAAAGATGGAAGAAGAATTTGGCACCGATTTTTCGAACGACGTTTCATTTTCGACATCCTCTTCTGCAGTGAGTGCGTCTGATTGCAATGTAAAAGAAGTAGGTGAGATTATATCGCATTTATCGCTGGTAATCCTTGTTGGTCTATTCAATGAGGACGATCTCGTCAAAAATATATCATACAATCTCCTTGTAGCAACCCAAGAAGCGTTCGACTTGGATTTTGGAACAAGACTTCACAAATCCCCAGAGACGTATGTACCCGATGATACTACTACATTTTTGGCTCTAATATTCAAGGCTTTCTCGGAATCGTCAGCAGAGCTAACTCCATATATATGGAAGTATATGCTGGATGGTCTTGAAAATGATGTTATTCCTCAAGAGCATATTCCTACGGTTGTCTGTTCATTGTCTTACTGGGTGCCAAACTTATATGAGCATGTATATTTGGCGCACGACGAAGAAGGTCCGGAGGCGATCTCCCGTATTATTTACAGTTTAATCAGACTGACAGTGAAAGAGCCAAATTTCACGACGGCTTACCTCCAACAAATATGGTTCTTACTGGCCTTGGATGGTCGTCTCACAAATATAATAGTTGAGGAAATAGTAAGTCATGCGTTGGATAGAGATTCCGAAAATAGGGATTGGATAAAGGCAGTCTCGATACTAACCAGCTTCCCAACAGCAGAAATTGCTTGCCAAGTAATAGAAAAACTAATTAATATGATCAAATCATTTCTACCCTCTCTTATGGTTGAGGCATCCGCTCATAGTTGGTCTGAGCTTACTATTTTATCGAAAATTAGCGTATCAATCTTTTTTGAGTCGCCCCTACTTTCTCAGATGTATTTACCAGAAATTCTCTTTGTCGTATCTTTATTAATCGATGTTGGTCCTTCCGAAATAAGAGTTTCTTTGTATGAGTTGTTGATGAATGTTTGTCATTCTTTGACCAACAATGAATCTTTGCCTGAGAGGAATAGAAAGAATTTAGATATAGTCTGTGCAACTTTTGCTCGTCAAAAGTTGAACTTTATTTCCGGTTTCAGCCAAGAAAAAGGGAGAGTTTTGCCAAATTTCACAGCTTCCTCCTTTTCGAGTAAGTTTAGCACATTAGATCTTTTCACGAGGAACATTATGCTTTTAATGGAATATGGTTCCATCTTAGAAAGCGCTCAATGGGAAACTAAATATAAGAAGTATCTAATGGATGCGATTTTCGGCCATAGGTCATTCTTCTCTGCGAGGGCTATGATGATTTTAGGTATTATGAGTAAGTCTCATACGTCCCTTTTTCTCTGTAAAGAACTCCTGGTTGAAACTATGAAAGTTTTTGCCGAGCCAGTTGTGGACGATGAGCAGATGTTCATAATTATAGCCCATATTTTCACCTATAGCAAGATTGTTGAAGGGTTGGATCCCTCTTCCGATCTAATGAAAGAGCTATTCTGGCTGGCTACAATATGTGTGGAATCCCCTCATCCATTACTTTTTGAAGGAGGTCTACTATTCATGGTGAACTGTTTGAAGCAACTGTACACAGTCCATTTGCAACTTGATTTCGACGGCAAATCACTAGCAAGAAAATTAATGGAGTCCAGAAAATTTGCTGCTACCCTTCTAACAAAATTAGAGTCATACAATGGATGTATATGGAACGAAGATAATTTTCCGCACATTATTTTAGGATTCATTGCGAATGGTTTATCTATCCCTGTTGTGAAGGGGGCTGCATTAGATTGCCTACAGGCCCTTTTTAAAAACACCTACTATGAAAGAAAATCAAACCCAAAATCCTCAGATTATCTTTGTTACCTTTTTTTGCTGCATTTAGTATTGAGTCCTGAACAACTTTCTACCTTATTACTTGAAATTGGCTTCGAGGACGAACTGCTACCTTTAAACAATACGATTAAAGTACCACTAACTTTGATCAACTGGCTAAGTTCAGACTCAGAGAAATCAAACATAGTCCTATATCAAGGAGCTTTGCTGTTTAGTTGCATCATGTCAGATGAGCCGTGTAAGTTTCGTTTTGCCCTGCTCATGAGATACTTGCTTAAAGTCAATCCTATTTGTATCTTCAGATTCTATACTTTGACAAGAAAGGAACTCAGGAGGTTATCAACGCTAGAACAATCATCTGAAGCGGTTGCTCTCTCTTTCGAAATAATTGGCATGCTTGTTACTCATAGCGAATTCAATTATTTGGAAACATTTAACGGTGAGATGATTGACCTCCTGAAGAAAAGAGGCTTATCAGTCGTGAAACCGCTGGACATTTTTGATCAAGATCATTTGGAGAAGCTAGAGGGAGAAGGTGAGCATCAAATAGCAATTTACGAAAGAAAGAGACTAGCAACGATGATTCTGGCAAGAATGTCCTCCTCCTAATTTCAATTTGGAGAGAGACAGCGATTATATACGTCCACATATTTTTCTTAATTATATTTTTGTTGTACATTTGTTGAAATAAAATGAGAATCTAATAATAACATTCAGATCATAAGAGATGGGATATTAAAATTGAACACACCTAATTATAGATTAAGTAGGTGTAGAATACATTAAAAGCGTTCAAGGCGAAGAGTGCTTGAAAAATTCACGGTTACCAGAAATCCAGTTGTTAACCATTTGCAAGCTTGCTTCCGGCTGATCATAGGGCACCATGTGGCCTGCATCATATACTCTTAAAAAGGTGAAAGGGCCGTAATTTTTGACTTGTCCTAACTCTTCACCTGTTTCTTCACTAATCCATGGCCTTAACATTCTTCTTTGATATCTAGGTTTATTGATCCATTCTAGCTCATTAGTCCAAGCATGGTTTCCTAACCAATTACAAATATAATCCTTGTCACCGGCATAAATTAATACCGGAAGGTTGTGATTTAATAGTTCTGCAACGTATTGCTGAAATGGTTTGCTTCCATCACCTGTGAGCAAAAATCCCGTGAATACGTCATTATCACAGCCGGAATAATTGTGCACATCGGAGCCCAGTGCTTCTTCAACTTCAGGAAAATTCATGTACTGATCAACATAACCAAGACCAGTATAACACATGCCGTCAGTGCTATTATCTTCGCAGGGTCCTCTGATATCATAAACATTGAGCCCTGTCTTCGTATACGGCTCCAAAAGTGCGGAGTCGCAATAGGTCGTGGCGAGTATGCATGGAATACTTGATTTAGAGGCATAACATAGCCTATTCAATCTACGACAGCGACCTGCGGCTTTTTTCATTTTCTCACATTCTTCCGATGAAAGAACGGGTCGATAGCCGCCTTTACCACATGCCATCGGCTCATAATAATCCGCCTGAATTAAAGAATCGGTAATACCATTCCCAATCATGATAGAGGTTAAATTAAACGTTCTTTCAGGGTTCTTTACAACTATCTCATGAGCAATTTGAGGAATATAATGACCTGCATAAGACTCTCCCGCAATATGAAAATCGTTCGAACGCAAATGAGGAAAGGCTTCAAAAAATAGTTCCAAAAAAATGTAAGCATCCTTGCCGGCTAACTTCGTGGAAGAAACTTTTTCATCACCGTAAGAAAATCCGACCCCTAAAGGTTGTTCCAGAAAGATCATCGAAGCATTATTGTTCCAGGAATAAGGGTTATGGATTGGTTTCATGTCGGCGCCAATTGACGAGGGTCCTAGTTCAAATAGCAATCCAGTGAAGGAGGAGCAACCGGGCCCACCATTTAACCAAAGAATAATAGGATCGTTGGCAGGATCATTCCTACTTTCAAAAAACCAGTAAAAAAAATGCTTGGAGTCTTTGTAGTCCATGTAGCCAGACCATTGTTTAACAGTGTCAATTCCTAGCTTAGAAGGATCTACAGTCCTAAGTCTTAAGCTATAACCTGTATCAATAGGTGAGATCAAAGTTGTCATTAGCAGATCATCTGAGTCAAAGCGATTTGCTTTGAGTGTCTGCTGTGTATTTCGAGGGGACTTTAGTTGCTCACCAAAGTTGGCAAAGGATTTGCCATCTCCAAAAAGAGAAAATGCCTCGCAGAAAGAGGCATAATTAATGCTGATTATGAACTGAAACACAAAGGTGAAGTTCAAATACTTCATTGTGTATCACTATTGCTCGTTGTCTAATTGCTTTCAACTTCAATCTGGAAGGAGAATTCGCCTCCTTATATAAATAATTCTTTTCCCCTGATATATCGCGATAACAAAGCGTTATCTCGCCTTTCACACAATGCTAGCGCCGCTCCAGCCACCTGCAGCAAATTACCTAAATTGATCACATTGTAAACAAGAAACATCTTTAAAAACTTCAAACAACTTTTGAGAAAAAGGATTGATGTAAACGAGTTAAAACTACTGATTTAGTACTTTTGTATATTCGGATTGCTTCAATAGTCAAATAAGTTTACTAACAGAAACTTAAACTAAAGGGATGGAGAAAGATCAGACTCACTTTAAGGTGTTAGAATCCGTAGACACAAACTCATTGTCTTTGCTTTCCTCCAATACCAGCTCAAATACAAACAGCAACACCAATAATAAATTAAGTATTATAGCTAGTGATATTTCCACGGGGTCTATGCTTTCCAGGCCCGTAACTCCTCCCGTAATCCAGGATAACGAAAACAATTCCATGTTGCAGTGGCAATTTGAAAAGAAAGAATTTATCTTTGACAGTAATAGCACACCTTCCAAACAGACAAGACCAGCGCAGAGGAATTCCCCCTATCAAAACCAAAATCAAAATCATAATCAACAGTTGTTGAATGTAAGAAAGCGACGCTCACAACTAATTGGTGCCAAACCCAAAGTTCCATCAAAACTGTACCAATCCGTTTCCAAATTAGATCTAATTGATGATAAAAATTTCACCTCTTTGCCAATCGCACCACCATGCAATACCGAAATGAATGAAGACGACAGTGACAATAATGAATAT
This sequence comes from Saccharomyces kudriavzevii IFO 1802, assembly GCF_947243775.1. NCBI lineage: Eukaryota > Fungi > Ascomycota > Saccharomycetes > Saccharomycetales > Saccharomycetaceae > Saccharomyces > Saccharomyces kudriavzevii. The sequence continues at coordinate 494,722 of NC_079273.1, read as the reverse complement.
ATAAACAATAAAAAACGACCCAGGTTAAATCCCATGAATGAACTACGAGTACATAGCAACAAACGTAACAGGTATGTCAGTTATGGGCCAATCTTGGATACAAAAAACTTTGAGCTAGCGGAAAGTCTCTCTCAGGATACACAACCACTGGTCTTGGTTGAAGATTACATACCCTATACCCAAAGTAAATCAACAAAAAAAATGGTATCTATTTCAGATTTGAAATCGAAACTGAATAAAAGAAGAGATAATCACATTCCATTAAGAGTAAAAAATTCATATCCGGAAATTAATAAGGATTCAAATAGAAATAGTCTTGAGCCAAACTCATTGACGCTAATACCCCATATTCTGAAAAATACAGAGGAAAATATCGATGGAAATAACAATCCCCTGAATTTTATCAAAGAAGAAAGTGAAATGAGTAATATATCCATACCAACTTCAATTGAGAAAATGGTGGTTAATCTATTCAGTATCCCTTCTTCAACTAAAAGTTACGATGACCTCTATTTGTCGGAATTGAATGTTCATTCTCAACTGAGAAAATGTGTCATCTGCGAGAAAGCTTTATATGAAATCAGCTCAAAGCTCTTGAATTCAGGGCATTACAAAGAAATTGTTTGTGAGCAATGCACGGTTAAATATGAAGAAGCAGCAAAATTTTTTGAAAATTGCGAGTTCGAATCCTCTATGGATGATTCAAATCTAAGCAGCGGGACATTTAGTGATCTCGAGAATTCAGCAGAATCATTCCATTTATCGACAGATGCTCCAATAAAAATCGGTAGAGACAGAGAAGATAATAAGATGAACTACAGAAAGGAAAATTCAAAGAAAAAGGACAGTTTCTCCAGAGAACTTATAGAACGATTACAAGTGCAGTTACTGGAAAACGATTTGGCAAGTAAAAATCATCCTAATAAAGAGGTAATGGGTTCAAAGTCAATGGCTTGGTTCTTGGAAGCCAGAAGGAAATTGAAATGGAAGTGGAGAATAAACGGCTTACTACCGCACTTTTTGCGGGGCCAAAATAACGATCGTTTAAATTTTCAATCTTAAAGGCACATTCATAACAGATGACGAAAAGTAACTGGGGTCCCTTGTACTGCTTGAAAAGCAACTGCAATCGATATATATGCGTAAAAGCTTGTGACTAAGTAATAGTAGTAACGGGTAAAATATTCTATAAAGAGGAGACATAAAAGGAAAGTGGGAGAAATCAAACAATATTATATATATACTATATATATATATATATATATATATATATACATGCTTCTTTGCTCATACTGCTTAATCCAAATTCAAGTCTTCTTCTAGGCTTTCATTGGAGAAAGCGATTAAAGAAGTGACCGCCATCAAGTGGTCTTCTTCCTGTTTCAATCCGCTTATAGTTAAGCAAGCATATGGGTAGTCACTTTTTTCGGATTGAATTAAGACAGCACCACCATGAAAAGCATATTCCTTTGAATCTAAGAAGAATTTTTCTTCAGGTAGTTTGTCTCCTTTTTTGCAACCCATGTAGAAGCTCGAATGTCCGAATCGAATCGCTGTCTTTCTCTTCCTTTGGATCCAAAAATCATTATCCAACGCACTACCGCCGTACGTTACTGTACGAAATAAGCAATGTCCATTTGGTAAGGAGATATCAATTGCAACCGCTTTCTCTGGAAAGTTCTCCTTGACCGCGTTTCTCACGTAATTTCCTAGATCGAAGGCATCTTGACATGTGAAAGTAGACAACAAGCAACGTTTTTCCATATCTTCTAACTCCTCTAATGGAACCGTGCGAGAAGTTAACCTTCCCAATAATTTTTTATCTAAAACGACCATTTTAATTTCCTCTGCGAATTTTCTTATTATGTCCGACTATTATATGTGAGTTCGACTTAACTCGTTTCTTTTTTTTCTAAAATGCAAAGAATAGTCCCTATTTTAGATATTTACGTATATATATATGTTGGTTTATATGGCATGGACATTTTTTGAAGGAATAGTGTCCCCTGAAGCGGGATTAAGAATTATTTTAATTCCACCGGAGATAAGAACCAGCAAATAAGGACCGAAATCAAGAGAAATTTCTAGCGCTATTTGTATAGTGATGTACCTACCAGAACGGGAGCCAGCCAATATACATCTTGCTCAAATTCTCTTCCGATGTTGATTCTTGAATCAATGTCTCCGTCTGACCAGCAACACTCAAAACTAACCCATCTTGCGGATCTATACCACGGATCTTGTTTCTCAAAACTTTCAGGGCTTTTTGTATCGAGTGGTCCATGTTTCTGTCGTACATGATTGTTTCAATCACATTCATCAATGCTATTTCATTTTTTCTCATTAGAGCCAATGTGACTTCACTAGATTTCTTGAATGTTCCCTCCGTTCCAATAATGCCTAATGCATCCAGTAAATTTGGCGTCAATCTAAATGGGACAATTTCTGGAACAGGTAATCTCTTCCCTTTTTCAAATAAACAGTCAAAATCAACATGGAGAACTTTACCCGTCTGTATATCCAGCAGGATATTTTCACAATGCCTATCACCTAAACCTAATATATGTCCCACCATGGCCATGACGGCATAAGATCTGGCGTAAGTATTTCTAGCAGCAAACCAATTAATCGGGTCTGGAAAGTTTTCTAAAAACCATTGATATAATATCGGAGGGAACTTTTCCACTTGCTCCATATAAAAATCTAGTTTCCCATCTGCTGCAGTGTGCTGCCATCTATCATGTAAATTTTTTAAACTATACTTTATTTTTAGACTTTCATACTTTGTCGAAAGGATTGATCTTACAGTAACAACGTTAGGTACCATTTCCAATATGCCACAATCCTCTCGAAGGGACAGCACAGAGTAGATGTTTATGCCTAGATTTCTTTTTCTTGAAGCTATGTCTTTACTCAGAAGAAAATCCATTGTTGTTGCGAATTGCATATATTGGTTATCTTGTCGAACATCTTCCTTCTTACACATTATTCCATAAATATTGCCATCTGATCCTATTATGTTTAATTGCTTAGGTTTCTTTAGTGACGAAAATACCTTATAAGATGATCCAAACCTAATTATAGTAACGACTGTCCTAAATGGTTGGTAGCCCCTCATTGAGTCAGACTCGATAGGGGAAATAATATCTAAATTCTGTCTTACTGGAACCGCCATTGCGGATGGAGCCAAATTCATATTAAATTTAAAGTCTTTTTCTAAAGATTTACCTGCTCTACTTGTAACACTCTTGACATCTTGCAAGCAAACCCGAGTTAATGCTTTCGTTAAATCTAATGCAGTAGAAACCAAGTCCTGGGGATTTTGCGAATGTTGTCTATACTTTTCTAGAATATGTTTCCCACGAAGAACTCTCTTCGGAGAATTAGAATTGACAAGAGCAGAAATATACCACAAAATGTGAGATGGATATTCAACAGCCAAACTTAAAAGTATATGCATTATTATTTGGGCCGATGACTGATGAGAATGTAGTAATCTAGACAATAACTGAGTCAAAACGAAGTACCAAATATATGTGGGACAATGTTGCAATGCCTCTTCAACATGACTACATATATCTTCTGTTGCTTTACTCAACATTTCCTTTCTGTTTCCGGAACCTTCAGAAATTGATGCGGCAGCAATATCTAGCCAAAACGTGACTACCTTTGGTAAATTTTCTCTCACCTTGGCTGTGTTCTTTTCAAATGCCAATAGAAAGTAAGATATTGCCCTATATTCGAAACGGCCATTAGTAATGTAACCCTCTGCTTTTTTCCGTTCAAGTAACCTACTATAGTATAACCCAATAGAGTAATAGGGTTCGTCCCATTTGGAATCAATCTGAAAGATATCCTGATACTGTTTGATAATTTGCTCAGACGCCGAATTGTTCGAAAGGTCTAACCATTCGGTAAACTTTAGTAGTACGGCAGCACGATCACGAGAGTTAACCGAAGAATCTTCTTGATATTTTTCATGTATTTCTTGTACTATTTTTAGAGCTCTATCATTCTCACCTTGCTTCCATAGTATTTCAGCAAACTCCAACTCTGCCTGAGGCAACTTCTTCTCTAAGCAATACATCAGTGATTCCGAAGCTATGTCTAATCTAGAGTTGTTTCTCGCCAATTGGGCTAAGGTGAAAAATGTTCTCCCTAAGTCTGCACTTGCTTGTTCATTCAATTTCAATTGGTCAAATGACTTTCTCATTGATAATATGTAATGATTGGGTACAAAGTCAGCTCCGATACGTTCCATTCGGTAATCAAGTATCGTAGTGTTGGTTTTGCATTCAAATTTATCTTTGGCAGAAGACAGTAAACTGAGGTCATATAGACTGTGTAATTTCATCAATAAATTTTGTTTCTTCAACAACGTCGTCTCTTTAGACGCTGTTATGAAATTTGTTCCAACAAGTCTAAAGGAATTGTGGATGAACTTTTGAGTTCTCAATGGCTCGTCATTAGAGATGGCAATCAAGGCTTTGGCAATGTTATACTGTAAAAGCACCTCTCTATCATCAATACTCCTTAAGCTCTCTATTTGTTCTACCCAATTTTTCAAAGTGTGGATGTTACCTTCCAGGTTTGCAGCTTCAAGGCCTATGCTATACCATTCCTTTACCTCTGGAGCTAATGAAATTTTATCATCTGCAGAATGAGAGGAAAAGCTTGAAAGTATTTGAGAATATAGTTGATGATCATACATAGACTTTAGCATCCTGGTAGTAGTTTTGGGTTCATCTGAAAATTTACCGAGTACGTTAAAGCAATCTTGCGCAAGTTTCCAATTTTCTGAATATTGTAACTCTTCGATTTTGGAAACTAAGTTCCCTGTGGCAAAAGTTCTCAACACACCATCGAGGGAGTCAATATCGCCGATTTCTTCATATGTAATTTGCAAATTTTTCAGTAGTTGTTCACTTTGATTCTTATCACGAGGGTTTTTTCGATAACACTGTTCAAGGTATAGAGAGGATCTTTCGAATGAATCCGTCTCTAAGGAGCGTTGAGCTAATAAATCTGAAGGTGTAGCTTGTAGAAACTTTTCTATCCTCGAAAGCATATCGACTGTTTTTGTATCCTTTATGATAAAAGTGCCATGTAACTTACTATAATTTTGCTTGAATTGGGTTGCCCATTTTTTGCAATACTCGAAAACCCTAAAAATTGATTCATAGCACATTCTCAAAGAATCCACTTGCAAGTTATTCATCCCTTCCAGATTACATGTAAATATGCTGTCAAATTCAATGATGATTCCGCTTAAGATGTCTGCGTATGGAGTTTCTTTTTCCGCCTTAATGATAACATCAAGAGAAATATAAGGAAGCAAAAAATTTGATAGTGAGCCATCGTCCTCTCTAATTAAAGAAGAAAACACATGCAGGGGGTGATTTTCTGTTGTGCCTGTTTTTAATAAATCTAATGTGAATCTTTTCACCCAGATTTTATATCCTTCCTTGAAGTTATTGGAAGGATACTTCAGCGGCACATACTCCTTCCAAGATTGTGCGAGATACAAGGAAGATATGAGCGGATAAATTGTGGTCTTTGAGATAGAATTGAACTTTTCCCATAGTTTAGCCTCATTTGGGTATAACTCCTTTTGGTTGATATTCCATGATTCTGAGCTTAGACCACAGTATTTCAATGATTCCTGAATAACAAGAGCAACGAACAACTGCTTGCTAGGATTCTCACTTTGCCAAAATGCAGGAACCAGAATATCGTTGATCACCCATATTAAAAATTTTATTGTTTGAAAACTATCATTAAGGTCGTAAACTTCGTTTTCCGAATAAGTACTTCTTTTAAATTCATGCTTTGTAACGTCCAAAACACCAATCATACTAATGCATTTTGCGCATTTCTCACATAATTTCATGTCTAAATTTCTAAACTTATGAGAGGTATCTAGTAAAGCACCCAGAACCAAAGTTATATCGGACGTATGGCCAACCTTTTTCGATGAAAAATCAATAGACCTCTCTGTTTGCTTTCTTCTCAGATAAACCTCTATGTCATCCAAATTCTGATTTATGACATATTTGTTACTGCTCTTTAAATTATCAGCAAATATGGATATAAGGTCTGTAGTGCTCCTTATTTTATTCACCATTCTTGCGAATTGACCATCACGAGCTAAAATCCCCAATTCAGGCTTGCCTACTAGAGCTAGTGTAGTGTACGGTTTCAATTTCAGAATCAAATCGGATTTTTCTTTGATTAGGGTATCCAGTATACTATATACTATATTTCGAAGCTTTCCATTGAATTCGGTCCATTTTTGAAGTATAAATGCTACTAAGCTATCTATAACAGTAGATAGCTCTTCATCATTTAAATGGCGAACCAACAAATGCCAACATCTGAATGCCTCATATCGAACTTCACTAAGTCCAAGTCCCGTTTGCAAACAAATGCTAATTTGGGCTAACGCAGAAATTATGGATTTTTTTGGTGCATATATGATAAGGAAGGAAATACCATTGATAACCCTTAATTTTTCGTAATAAGTGGTGCGACCTTCAACATCGTGTATATCACTCGAAAATACCTGAAAAATACCTAAAATATTGTCTTGTAACTTCTTTTGAAAAGTTCGTTCCTGATCATCTGTCCAATTATTCATAGTTTTGTATTTCGAGCCATGTCTTTTGTCTTTTTCAAAGTTAGTGATTAAAAACCGCAAAGAGCACAAAATCATGTTCGCATTTTCTCTGTCGCTTGCATCTTTGGTAACGCTATTTTTGTAGAGCTTTGTTATTTCAGCCAATGTTTTGTAATCAGGAAGGTAGGCTGTAATATATCGTTTGTCAAAAGTGGGAGCCCTGTTAAGGAAAAGAGTTTCCAATATATCTAGAGAAAAAAGCCCATGTTTCACCAGCGCCACCGCAAATATCTGCCTACTGTTTTTTTTCAACAAAGTCACTTTCAATTGGTTAATTAAACTAGCCTCGCCATCACACATAATTTTGGCAATTTCACTTAGAACATCGCTTTTGTACTGAATAATAGCATAAGGGATGATATATCTCTGGAAAATGTCAAGAATAGTTTTAGAGGAGTAGCCCAATAATTCGATTAGATTTTGGAATCCAACTTTTTTTTCCACAAGATTTTTTCCCAATTGTCTTAGTAAAACAGGCAAAATTGGTGATAATAATTGATAAGGTGTTTTCTTTAAAATTTTGGCCATGTTTTTTATTTGAAAAGTCATCATTATTCGAAGACTGTAATCATCGGAATTAAAAATGTCGATCAGTTTCAAAAGTAGGGTGTCAAACACGTCATTGGAAGTCGTTAATGTCAATTGTGTCCAAGCAATAACTAAGTTTTCTCTTACGACTGGTGATTTTTGAGACTGTAAAAATTTTATGAGCGTAGCGGTATGTTCATCCTCCGAATTATGTGAGTCAGATATATTGAGCAGAGGAACAATTCTGCTACTCAATAAACGTAGATATCTATTAGTATTCATGAAGCATTTTTGAACTACTTCAAAAGTCTTGCTAATTTGATCATTCTCATCCGTAAGCTTTGGTGGTTGAAAGTGAGAGAAAATTCTTTGCAGGGAAAGTAAGATGCCGCTTAGTAGAGATTCACTAAATTTTTCCACGTTAGGGTGAGATAGGAAGTTTGAATGGAGCATTTTGAAGACTTCTGATTTATTCGCGGCTTCTGGTCTATCCGAATATATTCGTTCAAACGGATTCCCAGTTTTCTCAACATCGCATAAATGACAAACGTACCAGTCATTCATATTCCTTGTAGAATTCGGAAGATTGTTCGAAAACTTTTGTGATTCCAAACACGCTAGCCGTCCGAGAACTACAGTCCATGATGTCAGCTTCGTTATGTTATTTGTCTTAAAACATGTTTGAATGGATACTGACGTTTCGTTTAGAATTAATTTAAAATCGTTTTTAGTTCTCTGAAAGAAACCAGGACTTAATTGGTTTAGGCGGTATTGGAGTAACGTTTCCTTTTGTGTACTTTTGAACTTCTTTAGTATTAATAATCTTAGTTTTTCTAGTTGTTTATATCGATCATCAAATGGGGAAGTAACATTTTTCATATTCAAGTCCTGTTCCGGCTGGTAAGTCCAAATTTTATATCTATTGTTGTACTTCAAAGCTTCAACAGGCAAGGACCTTATTTTTAAATCGAAATGAACAATTGAGAGAGCTTTATTGGTCAATTGAGTAAATGGGAAAACTTCGCTCTGCGAAAAATCTGCCCATTGATCAATGGGAAAGTGCTCTATGAAGCATTTTGAGAAATCATTGGAAATACAGAGAGAATAAAGTCGTAAAATCGCTTTTGCCATTGTGGGATCATTATCTAGGAGCCCACATTTGCTATCCAAAAAGCGATGTATAGTAGTCAAAGCGAATTTCAGTTGTTCACTACTAACTAGTGTTGGTGCGCTCAGGGTAGTGGTTATTGTTCTGTTGCAAACATAATTCGCAATCAGTGAAACGTATTTGAGTTGAAGTTCGGCATATTCTAATGTTGATATTTGGCAGGAATCAAATACATAAAGAACGATTCTTATTAGACGTTGGAAATTCAGGTCAAATTTGGTGAACCCTAAAGAAGAATCCAAGAACGCTATGGAGTTCCCAAAAGTATCATACTCGGAGGTGAACCAGTATAAAAGGACGTATAAACCTCTTAACGTGTCATAGAACATGGCGAGTTCCGTGTTACCCAAAAGGACATCTGTCAAAGCTTGTTCGTGAAAATTCATGACATTTTCTAAATGTGCAGCAAGCTGCAATTTAACGGCCTTTCCATAGTACTGTACACAATCCTTGCACCAGCTGCCCAGCTTTCTCCTCACAAACCATATCCTATGATGGTTATCATAATTCAAAACGGATATGCCAAGAAAGTCGTCTATCAGCCTTTGTATTTGGAGTTTCCCATCAGCATCCTTCATGACTAGTAGAAAGGGATTATACTTCAACAGAAGGGCGAGGGCAGAAACAGACTTGGCAAAAATTGTATCATATTTCATTATATTATTCCTTCTTTGGTCCTTCAAGTTCCTTATGAGGGTATTCAGGATCTTTAAACTTTTGGCGTACTCCTGAGAAGAGGGTGGGTCCGGAGGCACTCTTTTGACCTGCACTCCCGAGCCCGCGCCAGAGTTTAGGTCTTTTATGGCCAGTATGAGCTCGTCAAGGTATTTGACGTGTGATTCCATGCAGTCCTGTACGTCCTTGCGCAGTATGTATTATCGGTATTATCGTTGTTGCTGTTTCCGCTTTGCTTTGTCTTTATTGATCATTTATCGGTATTATCGTTGTTGCTGTTTCCGCTTTGCTTTGTCTTTATTGATCATCTCTTTCTTTACTTAAAAACTGTCCGTCGGCGGGTATTTTTTTCTATTTCTCTAATTTTAAGCGTGAATTCCACATATTTGATTTACAGGAAAAGAGAAGACGAAATACATTTGAAGGATATTCAATATATAGATTTACTTATATTCTAATGCTTGTTGGTGAAGATTATGGCTCACACCTATTGTTTTGTTTTCATTTTTTTCCATTTTTTTGGTTCGTTTTTTTTGCTTGCTTGTGTGTTTTCTTTATAAAAATAAGTACAGAGTGTACATCATACGATGTTGCGAGCCCGAAAGAGCAATGCTTCGAGAACAGCGGTAATGGAGCTCTAGGATATTTGCGGAGGAATCTGCATATCGTTCGAAATCGATTGCGTTTGCTGCTGTTGTTGTTGCTGCTGTTGTTGTTGTTGCTGAGCAGCAGCAGTGGCTGCCCTCAGTTCCGCCTCGTAGTTTAGCGGTCTTTTGAACAGCAGAATGTGCGGTTCTGGCGCATGGCACTCGTAGTGTTCCCATCCCAGAGACTGGGTAATGCCCAGACCTCTCCATTCGTCTTCCGTCAAAATACGCAGGGTCCCCACTTCCGAATTGAAGTAATCGGAAGGAATGACCTTGAGCATAGCCTTTGGAAGCATCACGTGCCGGTATTCATAATTATCGTCCGAGTACCGCGGAGAGTAGTGTATGGAGTCCTGGAACTCTAGCACGCGAGCTCTCTCCTGCTCAGTAAGTTTTCTGCCCTGAAAAGCGTGATAGTGGTGGTACATAGCGCTGTAGGACGGAGATAAGTGAGTGTCTGTCTGATTGTATCCAACGTTGCCAGCAGTCCCAAGAACTCCTACAACAAAGCTGAAATATATACAACAGATGTGCACTCCACTACCGCCCGCTGTCCTCTCATGCACTGAGCTCCAGTCACTATTTATCCCATATCACGAGACGAAGAAAATCACCTGACCCATATATCTTGTTACCCGTCTTGAAAATCCTAGAACGGAGCCCACGGGCTCTAGAGCCGTTTCACCCGAAAAGTTGCCGCACGCTCATTCTGCCGAGAGTGCGCAAAAAAAAGAAATAAACAATGAAAAATCAGAACCTGAAATAGCACATAGTGATTTTCCATATCGAAACAAAATGTCTTCACACGCTATGTGAAACAAAGAAAGCGCTAGTTTTGAAAAGACAGTGATCCTGTTCGCAAGCCTCATAGAAACTATTGCGTGTGTGAAATTGTGTGTGTGGAATTGTGCGGGCGTTCCTCTTCTTCTTTTATACATATAATTTATATATATACAAACGGTCCAGTTTGCATATGCATAGTAACGTCTTTGTCGGTGTCAAACCAGGGTTTAATTATAAACAGCACAGCAAAAGCTCACGTTTCCTAGAAAATGTCTCTACGCCGGGACTGTCGAGCAACTACGATTATGTTTTGCTCCCTATAACGACGCCCAGGTATAAGGAGATAGTTGGGCAGGTTTTTAAAGAGTTCCAGAACCAGTCCAAGCAGAATTGGCAACCGCTTCGGGTCCCCGAACCCCAGTTGCAGGATATCTGTATTCCCCCGTTCAACATCAACAAGCTAGACAACGACGACACGCCGTCTTACATAGGGCTGTTGTCCTCTTGGCTGGAGTTGGAAAGTCGTGATCCGTCTGTAAGAGATCTTGGCCTAAAGGTCCTTCTGAACGAATGTAAATATGCAAGGTTTGTCGGGATCAATAAGCTGATATTGGCGCCTCCACGCGACCTGTCCAATCTGCAATTGTATGGGCAGATGATTTATAGACTTTTACAAAAACCAATCATCTTCACCGCGCCTGCGCTGACCATATCAATCTCATTGCCGCTTTATGAAGACAGCGATCCGCTGGCAACTTGGGAACTGTGGAATACCGTTCGGAAATTATGCGAGTATCATTCATCATTGACTATCTCTTTGGCCTTGCCGAGAAGTAGGACACCTTCTTATGTGCTGAATAGATGGTTGGCCGAGCCCGTTTCGTGTCTTCTAGTGTCTTCATCCATCTTTGCCAGTAACCAGTACGCCTACCCAGTTCTACACAAATTCAACCAAAATTTGATTTTGAAATTTCAAAATATCAATGGGGATTCACAAATCTTGGGTAATGAACTATGTGTGATACTACATGGGATGGAGAAATACGCTGACGATGTTAAGGGTGGGGAATCGGCTTATTTGGAGTATATCAACTATTTATTGAAAAAGGGCGATAAGATCTTGAACTCCAATGGTAATCGTCAATTTATGCTTCAAGAACAGTCCAGGATAATGCCGCCTTTAAAGCCCCATTCAGATACTTTATTGAATTCCACATATTTGACTTTTGAAAAAGACTTGGTGAAATACGACCTTTACGAATCTGCCATATCAGAAGCGCTCCAAGACGTCTCCTCCCAAGAGAGTTTCAAGAGACCAATAGTGATCTTAGTGGCTGGTGCGGGTAGAGGGCCCCTAGTGGACCGAACTTTTAAAATGATATCAATGCTATTTACGGAAAGTGAAGTATCCCTAATTGCCCTTGAGAAGAACCCACAGGCATACCTATATTTGCAAAAGAGGAACTTCGATTGCTGGGATAACAAAGTGAAATTGATCAAAGAGGATATGACTAAGTGGCAAATCGATGAGCCACCAGAGAAACGTATACAGGTAGATATATGCATAAGTGAATTGCTGGGCTCATTTGGTTGTAACGAACTATCACCCGAGTGTCTCTGGTCCATCGAAAAATACCACTCCCATAAGGACACTATCTTCATACCAAGATCATACTCCTCTTATATAGCACCTATATTTTCGCCACTATTCTACCAAAAGCTCCTACAAACAAACCGCTCCTTGGAAGCGCCTTGGGTGGTCCATAAGGTTCCATATTGCATACTATCCTCCAAGATAAATGAAGTTTGGAAGTTCGAGCATCCGATTTGCGAAAACTATGTTGGCCAAGACGAAGATGATTGTGACACTATCAAATTTTCGCACAGCTCACTCAATGAATTTAAGATAAAGCACCGCGGCGAAGTCCATGGATTCGTCGGTTTTTTTACAGCAAACCTGTACAACAATATATTTTTGTCAACTTTGCCCGATGACAGCATGGTCCGGTTGAAATCCAGCGAAGAAACGTCAATGCATGCCAGACAAAATGAGAATTTACAACTAATCAAAAAGTGTCATCATACCTCAAATATGACCTCATGGTCCCCGATAATTTTTCCTTTAAAGCAACCGTTATCCTTCATAGACGATTCCGAACTTTCTGTGTTGATGTCACGAATACACTCGGACACAGAACAAAAGATCTGGTACGAATGGTCTTTAGAGAGTTTCATATATCTCATGTTATCGAACTACGGTTCAGCGGCTGCCGCTACAAACATGACCATTCCCAGGTCCATGGCTGCAGATGACACTAAAATTCTAGGCCGTAACTACCATCTTTCAACAACGACCAATCAAAAACTGGATAATCAAATTGATCTTGATCAAGACATCGAAAACGAAGAAGAACAAGGGTTCTTGTCCAATCTGGAGACCGGTTGGCAAAGTGTACAAGATATTCACGGGCTCAGCGAAACCGCCGGGCCAAGTCAATTGAGCTCTATCAACAGACCCATGTTTGATCTCAAGTCGAGCAGGGCGCTCGATTCTGCTAATGGATTACCAAGACACGAAGATGTCGAGGAAGATGCCCCAGAAGTTCATGTCAGAGTTAAGACTGGTGTCTCTACTTTACACAACGTTGGCGGCAGAGCCTTCTCCCTACAATTGTGATATCTGCACTTTCTATAATTTATACTGTCGCGACAATTAACTATATCCGTCCTGAACACCATAACTGCGTCACCGATGAAGCGGGGTGTGGACGCCGCATCGTGAAACTACATGTATAAAAAAGAACTTTCGGGGCTGCTCCCTAGCAAGTAGATCTCGATATGTTAACTTCTTTAGTTTACGTAATTCAGGAGTAAATATATCGTTGGTTTGTTGTACGTTGTATTGGATTGTTTAGTGTTACAACTCCCATACGTTCTGATACAAATTAGTGGAAATAAAGAATTGTAGTTCAACTGCAGCCCTACCCCTTCAATTGCACTTACATTTTGCTTTATAGCTTTTGCCATACATGACAAAAGTGCATATGACAATCAATTATGAAAACGACGACGATGATTTCAAATACAGCAAGAACAAGTTTAAGACGGCTACCACTCGAATAAAAAGTGATCAACCTAGTGAGGGGTGGTTGGGCCCTTCTGAATCTTCACTAGCACACATAAGCACGATACCCGAAGGAGGAGACGTTCACGTGCATGAACATGAGGATGGAGAATCGTTCATTGATGAGGACTCAAGAACTCACCTGCTGTTTTCCACGGAAACTCGACGTAAGTTAGAGAATAGACACGTCCAGTTAATTGCTATTTCCGGTGTCATTGGTACGGCGCTATTTGTGGCCATCGGAAAAGCTTTATATCGTGGAGGCCCCGCTTCTTTACTTTTAGCGTTTGCACTTTGGTGCGTTCCCATACTTTGCATTACGGTATCAACGGCAGAAATGGTCTGCTTTTTTCCTGTAAGTTCACCCTTTTTGAGATTAGCTACGAAATGCGTGGACGATTCATTCGCCGTCATGGCCAGCTGGAATTTCTGGTTTCTAGAATGTGTACAAATTCCGTTTGAAATCGTCTCTGTCAATACAATTATACATTATTGGAGAGACGACTATTCTGCTGGTATACCGCTTGCTGTTCAAGTCGTGTTATACTTGCTCATTTCGATTTGTGCGGTCAAATATTACGGTGAAATGGAATTTTGGCTGGCCTCTTTCAAGATTATTCTCGCGCTTGGTCTATTCATCTTTACTTTCATCACGATGTTAGGTGGTAACCCCAAACATGATCGTTATGGGTTTCGTAATTATGGAGAAAGCCCATTCAAGAAATACTTTCCCGATGGTAAAGATGTGGGAAAATCCTCAGGTTATTTTCAGGGGTTTCTTGCCTGTCTGATTCAGGCGTCGTTTACCATAGCTGGTGGTGAGTATATTTCCATGCTAGCTGGAGAAGTTAAACGACCTAGAAAGGTCTTACCAAAGGCGTTTAAACAAGTGTTTGTGAGATTAACATTCCTATTTTTAGGAAGTTGTCTTTGCGTTGGTATTGTTTGTTCACCAAATGATCCTGATCTAACAGCGGCAATTAATGAAGCAAGGCCTGGCGCCGGTTCTTCACCTTATGTCATTGCAATGAATAACCTTAAGATTAGAATTTTACCCGACATTGTTAATATAGCTTTGATAACAGCGGCATTCTCTGCTGGTAACGCTTACACTTATTGTTCATCTAGAACATTTTATGGTATGGCATTAGATGGCTACGCTCCAAAACTTTTTACTAGATGTAATAGGCATGGTGTGCCCATTTATTCTGTCGCTATTTCTTTAGTGTGGGCTCTAGTGAGTCTTCTGCAACTAAATTCTAATAGTGCGGTCGTGCTAAACTGGTTAATCAACTTGATCACTGCATCTCAGCTAATTAATTTTGTGGTACTTTGTATCACGTATTTATTCTTCAGAAGGGCTTACCACGTCCAACAAGATTCATTACCCAAATTGCCGTTTCGTTCATGGGGTCAACCCTACACTGCCATCATTGGACTGGTCTCGTGTTCAGCAATGATTTTGATACAGGGCTATACTGTTTTCTTTCCTAAATTATGGAGTACACAAGATTTTTTGTTTTCATATTTAATGGTGTTTATAAACATCGGAATTTATGTGGGTTATAAATTCATTTGGAAGCGTGGTAAAGATAAATTCAAAAATCCCCACGAGATTGATTTTTCCAAAGAGTTGGTAGAAATTGAAAATCACGAAATCGAGAGTTCCTTTGAAAAGTTTCAGTATTATAGCAAAGCATAATGGGATTATTTCCTACTAGCAGATTTATTTTGACTGCTCTCGCATTATTTTCGGTATTTGATATCGTGTTTTCTTAGCTCTGTACTTGCCTATTGATGGCTTCCTTCGATAAACGTGGTTTTTCCCACTTGTTTGAAGTACTCAAAAAAAAGTGTCTTTTATAATCCTCTGGAGCTCTTTCAATGTTTTTTCGCCTTTTAGTTCATTATTGATATTCATGCATTTTTCCATGGTCATCACTGCCATTGTTTCTTTGAGCGACATGTAAATAATTATTCACCCTCTTACAATCCATGAATCAGTGACCTTCATATTTTTTTCGTATTTTTTACTCTTAATGCCTGCTTATGTACTCTCTATATTTATTGAATATTACTGTTAATATTCTATATTCTAATAAATCTCTCTAGATTCCCACCAATCGATCACGTCACGACCTAGACTTTGAAACAACGAACTTTTCTGAATAGCATTTGAAATGGAATGGTGTTTTTGTTTCACAGCCTTCGTAGTTCCATCATGTTGAAACCAGTTTTTGATGATAATAACCAATTTCGAATTCGTTTCTTTGATGTAACACAAGATGCCATTGTTTAATTTCAATAATCTTTCCTCCTGAAAGTATTCTGGATCTCTTTTTGAGTTTTGTAAACTGCCCAAAAATTGTAAGATATCAATCTGTAAATCCCATAACTTTTCTGTACTCATTAAATTCAAAAAATTCAAATATCTCCTTATGAGTGCCTGATTATTATCGTCTTCCTCATTTTCACTACCTTGTGTAATATTGTTTCTACTGCTAGTGTTGAAACCGCCCATAATTGTTATTGGATTCCAATTGGCTAATGATATCGAATTTGAATTGTCGTTAATGAATTGATCTATGCCATTTATTGCTAACTGCAAAGTTGAGATATTTTCGTTTGAAGACATTTTGGGAGACCCAAATGGAATGGATGATTCGATTTCGTTAGTGATACTGTCCCTGATCACATATCCGAAAGACTCCATGGTGTCACAATCTTTTAAATTGAAAATTTCGCTCTTCAAACGCTTCATGCTTTGGCATAGTTGGAAGTTCAGGTCTTTCAGATAATCATTTTCCCACACTCTGCTGAAACTTGGATCACATACAATTACGATCAAAAAATCATCAAAGTACCAAAATAAACAGTTATAAAAAGTCTCATTGTCTTTTGAGTTTTCAAACTTCAAATTCAGTTTTAAAGCTTGGTATGATGGTGGTAACAGGTTGGAATTCAATGGTGATACTAAGAACCCGAACCTTGAGTTACCTATTGTTCCCCCCATGCTTTCTGAATCTGTTATCAGTGCGGTATTTGCATTTGAGCTACCATGATTACTCGAGTATTTATTATTGCTGGTGCTTTTGTCGGATGATGATGACATAAACGACCAATGGGGCCTGGGTACGTAGTCCATTATCATAGATAAGCTACTGGAAACGCCAGTTGTAGTACTCACTTCATGTATAGCGTCATATGCAAAAGTAATGGGAAGTGTTACGTTACGTATCATTCTTTCGGATAAAGAGAGTCCCTTTGTATGATTTTGTGAAGCTTCTTGCTGCTGCTGCTGCTGTTGTTGTTGTCGTTGTTGTTGTCGTTCTTCTTCTTCTACTATTATTTCTTCTTCTTGTCCTTCGTCTGTGGTTTGATTTCGTTCTCGTTCCTCCTCTAATTGTAGGTCCTGTTTGAAATGGGCATTTCCTGTTAGGATATGGCTTGATATCTCACCATAGGTGTGATGCAGATGGTATAGCCAATTGGAAATATCTGGCAATGTGTTTAGATCACTGCTGAAGTTCCGTACTAATCCGTAAGTTTTTGTTCCTATAGATTCTCTAGTATGTGCGCGGGTGCATTTTGGCAAGTGATAAACCAAAATGTCCTTGATTCCTAGGTAACTCTTTTTATCTAGCAGAATTTTTTGTAAGATTACGGTATCCCATGCTTCTTTGTCAGTGTTTTTGTCTATTGGAATAGAGGTTCCATGCTGGAAATCCGCTCTTTTGTAAAAGTCAGGCCAGATAACGGTAAATGACCTATTTGTTACGGTTTCCAAATTAAGGTAGATATCATTCCAGAACGGAATAACGAATTCGTTTAATAAATCTGTTAGTTTATTAAAGTCCCTGCTGAATCCGGCGAAGGGCCCGTTCAGTAGTTTGAAGAATTTGTAGCTAAGCCATAAATAAGAATTGAAATATTGGAAGGGTATTGTGCCGTGATCGTCATCAGTATTCGAAATTGCTAAACTGATAAAAAATTTTGACTCAACTTTGATACAGAGAATAATATCATTATTTAGCTCAATCATTTTTTCTGAATCTTTAAGCTGATCATCACTACTTGTAAGGGACCAAATGCCCTGGATTATTCCTATGGTGGACAGTTTTTCATTCAGAGAAGGTACTGAATCAGTATTGCCAAAGTAGTGAAACAGTAATAACTGCTTGAAAGTGTCATTTTCGTTGGTGGATCTTGATGGATCAAAAACGGTAATATATCGTAGCCTCATATCTGTCTATCATGCATCGATTTATCATTAGCAGGATTTACAATTTACTTTTATTCCCACTTTGTGTGAAGCACTTTTCTATTGTTATTGCTTATTATTGCCATTGGCATAATTGTTTCAGTTGTTACCCGCGTTATCTCGCCTCTCGCTCAAGCGAGAGCTTCATTATTGTTATTGCAAATTGTTTATTGTTTATTTATATGTCTATTTACACTTTGATGGGATAATCAAATAGCAAATTGTTTATCAAACATTTCAAGGCCCAACAATACTACTGCTGTGTAAAATGTCGGGCCAAGATAACGTCCCGGCCTCTCCAAGTAAATTGGCTCCCCATCATAATATTTTCATGGCCAACTTGGAAAGCTCCCCCACAAAAGACAGAAGTACCTCCACTCAGAATACTTTCAACCAAAACGTTTCTTCTTCCAAAGTTATTGAATCACTTCACGATCAGATCGATATGTTGACAAAGGCGAATTTACAATTGACTCGGCAATCTCAGAATTTATTGGGTAAGTTGGAATTAGCACAATCCAAAGAATCGAAACTACTAGAAAATTTGAATCTTTTGAAGAATGAAAACGAAAATTTCAACTCAATATTCGAAAGAAAGAATAAGAAACTAAAGGAGTTAGAGAAAGACTTTAGCGAATTGAGCAGCAATTACAACGAGCAAAAGGAAAAAATGGCCGAATTGAATAAAGTGGCGAGAGATTCTAGTGCCATCGAAAATTCATGCTCTGAAAAATTACAAAATATGGAGGTCAACTACAATTCATTATTAGAGTCACAAAATTTCTACAGAGATCACTATTCTGATGAAATTTCCAAATTGAATGAGAAAATCAGTTTTCTAGAACTAGAATTGAGTAATCAAAATTTTAATTACGGGTCAGATGCCAGTTCAAACTCAGATATGGAATTCAACTTAAATAAATTCAATGACTCTGTCAAAGATTTGAAGTCCATGGAAGCAGAGAAGGATTCGAAATTAAGCAAGATAATTTCCGATTCTTTAAATGAGCTGAATTTACAAAATTGGTTAAATCTGTACGAGACGAGTGAAGATTTGATATCAACTTTTGCTGAAAAAATGGATTTGAGTGAGGTTTTGGAAAAGAACGATGATAAGATGGCCGATAAAGATGCGGTACTTATAAGCCTGAGGAAGAATGCGCAGACACAGATCGAAAGCAACAACGCTAATATTTTGAACAATAGCAATGCATCGGATATGCTCCCCATCAAGATGGTCAAATTAAGGAAGACGTCGAACATTAACGATTCGTCCGCAAACGGTAGTAGCAGTAACAATAAAAGAAGAAGTTTTTACACTGCTTCGCCATTGCTGTCATCAGGTTCTGTTCCCAAATCTGCATCCCCTGTTTTGCCTGGTGTTAAAAGAACAGCCTCTGTCAGAAAGCCAAGTTCAAGTAGTGGCAAGAATGTAACGCATAACCATGATCCAAGTACGTCGCTCACAGCCTCAGTGCCTCCAGGCGTTACAAGAACTGTTTCCTCCGCCCATAAGAAAAAGAGGAATAGTATGGTTATGCATGGGAACCAATCCTGAAATATGCAGATACAAGCAGTATATATGGAGCCGATGAAGATAATAGAATAAATAAATAGATGCCTTTTAGGTTTTATAGACGAAGCCATATTTACCACCTTTTGGTCATTCGCAACGATTTTTTCCTACCATAATGGTTGATATTAAACGAACGGACCAGAGCACGGTGTTAATTCTGAGCTGATGGGAAGGGCTATTAGAAATAGTTGCGCAAATTTCACCTTGGCAGTTTTTATAAGACCAATGATAGCAGGCTCAACTGCACCATCAAATCAGCATGAAGTTTTGATGGCATCGAATTTAATTAAAAAGCCATCAACTTCTCAGAATAAAATACCGGCCACTCAATCCAGTCCAAGTAACAATGGAGATGCAGATGGTGGGGTGCAGCATTACCATCAACATCATCGCCATTTGTGGTGGCCACGAACAACAGACCACCATTATTGGTGTGTCTTGAGGAAAAATCAATTTGCTTATTATAAGACCCAAGATGAAAGAGAAGCCATAAGTGTGATACCAAGATTCAACATACTTAGTTTCAAAATCAGCGAGCTTGATGGGATATTGACTGTTTATACTCCATCCAAGGATTTAATATTCAAATTCCCACGAGGACAAAATGAAAAGATTGACAAGGAACTAATGCATAACTGGAAAATTGCACTCGAGAAATTTTTGTCAAGCCCTAGCGGTAATGAAAGTGTCACTACAGGTAGTGATTACGATGAAGACGAGGATGAGGATGATTTGATTGTAGTCGACGAAAAGGCGGGTCCTTCTAGCAGCAAACATTCTTGCAGTTTGACGATGGATGAACAACCCTCTCGTGAGGATAAGGAGTTTTATAGGATGTTTGATCCTAAGAATGCAGAGCATCAAGTTTGTTCTGGAATCCTTTATACCAAAGTGAAGAAAAAAAAGCTCTTCAATAGGGCCAAATGGCAAAAATTCAATGTGGAGTTGACTAATACTTCATTCAATCTATACTCTTTTAAGACGGGAAAGTTAAAAAAAAGCATCAAGTTGAATACGATCATTGACTGTATTGAACTTGATAATAACCCGAGGAACAAGAGCGATGATATGAATTTTGCTTTGATTACTTTTGACGAAAGACTATCATTCAAAGCCGCTAACGATCAAGACATGGTGGATTGGATTATAAACTTCAAGAGCGGCATCCTAATAAGAAAAAAATTCAAAAGCTAAAATTGTATAAGCAATGCCGATGCTGACTATTTATTTATTTTTTCTTTGTATCATTAAAATAACCTGTGTAATTGTTCATTTTACTTACTAGTTTAACCTACTTATTTGTGATTAATTGGTAGTAAGCACTTTTTTTTTCCCTCATTGAAAATTAAGGGAAGAAGCAAATTCATGATTGATTAAAAGAAAAAATGGAATCACAGGGAAAGAAATCTGTAACAGAACCTTAGCATGCCATGTATTGTCCAATATGTCATCATAGAGCATATGTTATGTATTGTGCTCATTGCATTAATACGAGCCCCAGTTTGCTGTTAAAATTAAAGTTGAATTTAATTTCTATAAAGGATGAGAATGAGTTACTTAGTGGCAAGGTCGAACAAATACTAAACGAAGCCATGAACTATGACCAGCTGAATATCAGGGCTTTGGAGCGGAAAAAGGACCCTTTGACGAATAGCCTCATGAAGTTGGACGTTTTACGAATGAAGAAGAATAACAACCGAATCAAGCATAGAATAGAGCATTTAAATGAACGAATCAATAGTAAGAGAGATCACATCAGCAAGTTGAAACTAGAAATAGATAATTATAAACACTATAAGGCGGAAGCTGGTAGAGACAAATTGAGGGAACAAATGGAAATTAATGATGCAAAGAACAAGTTAACACAAATTTCCAGGATTTGTGAATCGACCAGAAATTACAAACTAAACCTGCTGAACGATTGGTTTGTAATCCAGAAACTACACGACAATTTTCAGATACCATTTTCCATTGCCTTTCAGCCATTAATATCGCTGAAGAATTTCCATGTTTTGCCTCCTCTCATAACAGATGATTCCATCAATACCATGTGGAAGTATGTCACTTTCCTCTCCGACATTCTTGTGATTAAACTCCCCTACGCCAGCAATAGTAACGAGCTCCCCATGTTTGAGTCTTCCGATGGCATACAGACAGTAGTACAAAGATTGATCAAGTTGATAATAAATATTTTACAAATATGTAGACACTTGAAACTCGTGCCTTCGACACCCATGGACATACCATGGCTTCTGGATCAGTACGACGTGGACGGACTGTTCTATAACATGGTGAAACGGAACAAGATGAAGTGTAGGTCCGTTTCGCTATACTGGACTTTTGGAATGCTGTATTCCATGGTTCTGGATAATTTGAACAGTCCACAAACAGGACATCCTGCGAGACGGACCGCACCGGCTCCGGCTCCCACAGGACCTCATGACCGATGGTACGTGGTAGGCTAGTGGATACATGTGCGCACTTTTTTTTCCTGCCGTACGTAAGTTGCATGTAGTCAGTCATAAACAATAGCAGCCAGTGTATTAAGCATTCGGGTAAGAACCAACTCAGCTTTTTTAGTTTATTTTTTTTTTTTTTTCACCCCGTTGGAAGAAAAGGATAAGAGAGATAAAGGACCAAATGATTTTAATATAGATAGACAACCATTGTTGACGAGATTGCGATTGTTAAAATAGACAGTGCACCAAACGTGAAACATATATTGCAGAGATGGTTTTGTCTGATAAAGAGTTGTTTGCCATAAACAAGAAAGCCGTGGAACAGAGCTTCAAGGTCAAGCCTAGATTGAATTATAATACGGTCAGTGGTGTGAACGGTCCGTTGGTCATTTTGGAAAAGGTCAAGTTCCCACGTTACAATGAGATCGTGAACTTGACGTTGCCCGATGGAACTGTAAGACAAGGTCAAGTCTTGGAAATCAGAGGAGATAGAGCCATTGTGCAAGTGTTCGAAGGTACTTCTGGTATTGATGTCAAGAAGACCACTGTGGAATTCACTGGTGAAAGTTTGAGAATTCCTGTGTCTGAAGACATGTTGGGTAGAATTTTCGATGGTTCTGGTAGACCCATTGACAATGGTCCTAAAGTCTTTGCAGAGGACTATTTGGACATTAACGGGTCTCCTATCAACCCATATGCTCGTATTTATCCAGAAGAAATGATTTCTACTGGTGTTTCTGCTATTGATACAATGAACTCTATTGCCAGAGGTCAAAAGATCCCAATTTTCTCCGCCTCAGGTTTACCACATAACGAAATCGCAGCACAAATTTGTAGACAAGCTGGTTTGGTTAGACCCACCAAGGATGTTCATGATGGTCATGAAGAAAATTTTTCCATCGTGTTTGCTGCC
Organism: Saccharomyces kudriavzevii IFO 1802; assembly: GCF_947243775.1. Taxonomy (NCBI): domain Eukaryota; kingdom Fungi; phylum Ascomycota; class Saccharomycetes; order Saccharomycetales; family Saccharomycetaceae; genus Saccharomyces; species Saccharomyces kudriavzevii. The sequence goes on along the minus strand of NC_079273.1, from coordinate 471,912 downwards.
ATGGGTGTCAACTTGGAAACTGCTAGATTCTTCAAGCAAGATTTCGAAGAAAATGGGTCTTTGGAAAGAACTTCATTGTTCTTGAACTTGGCTAATGACCCTACCATTGAAAGAATTATTACCCCTAGACTGGCTCTAACCACAGCAGAATACTTGGCTTATCAAACGGAACGTCATGTCCTGACCATCTTGACCGATATGTCATCGTATGCAGATGCTCTTAGAGAGGTCTCTGCCGCTAGAGAAGAAGTTCCAGGTAGAAGAGGTTATCCAGGTTACATGTATACAGATTTGTCCACAATTTACGAAAGAGCCGGTAGAGTAGAGGGCCGTAATGGGTCCATCACCCAAATACCTATCTTGACAATGCCTAACGATGATATCACGCATCCAATTCCGGATTTGACAGGGTACATTACCGAGGGCCAAATCTTTGTTGATCGTCAACTACATAACAAGGGTGTCTACCCACCAATCAACGTCTTGCCTTCGTTGAGTAGATTGATGAAGTCTGCCATCGGTGAAGGTATGACCAGAAAGGACCACGGTGACGTGTCTAACCAGTTGTACGCCAAGTACGCCATTGGTAAGGACGCCGCCGCCATGAAGGCCGTTGTCGGTGAAGAAGCCCTATCCATCGAGGACAAGTTGTCTTTGGAGTTTTTGGAAAAATTCGAAAAAACCTTTATCTCCCAAGGCGCCTACGAGGACAGAACCGTTTTCGAAAGTTTGGACCAGGCATGGAGTTTGCTAAGAATCTACCCTAAGGAGATGTTGAATAGAATCTCCCCAAAGATTCTTGACGAGTTTTACGATAGAGCCAGAGACGATGCGGACGAAGATGAAGACGCGGACACGAGAAGCTCTGGTAAGAAGAAGGACACCAACCAAGAAGACTCTTTGATCTAAGAGCACGGTTGCCGAGCAAAAGCTTTTCTTTTTTTTCCGTTCTTTTCTGTAAAACCCAAAGACCTGAATCTAAAGCTTTTAAACGTATATAGATGCCTACATGTGTGTTTTTGTTTTTTTACGTACGTATACCCACCTATATATGCATAAATCCCGTAATTTGAGAAAAAGAAAAAGACCAAAAACAAACGCATCACGGTTGCACATCAAGCGCCGGGCACGGCGGACTCCAACCTGTGCAGTTGCTTGATTTGTAGCTTCTGTTGTGGGTCCAACCCGGTCTCGAAGAACATCAGCACCACGCCCGCCACGACAAATATCATCGCGATGCATTTGCACGCGTGAACGTAGTCGAACGATTGGTCCTGTTGTTGTTGTTGTTGTTGTTGTTTCTGTTTCTGTTTGTCAGGGGTGATAGTCATATCCTGCTGCGATTTGTCCTTCTTCACCTGCCCCAAGCCAGAGAACAAAAGAGCTAGGAACAAAGTCCAAGCACAAGCACTGCTGTTTATAAGGGGATTGCCAGGGGAGTGGGCCTAGAGCGCCAGCGCGCCAGGGAGAGGGAGCCCCCTGGGCCCGTGCCGTGGACGGAGGGCCCCTCATCTGCGGGCAGGCAGGGGTCACCCCGCTGGGCGGATCAGGGCAGGGGCTCTCAGGGGGTGGTCAGGGACAAACCGCACTGAGGTTCTAAGACACATGCGTAATAGGTGAGTAAGTATATATAGAGAGATGTAATGCGTACAGCCGGGTGTTAGAGATCCGTAACGTTTGGTGTCGCATCTTGTCAATTGAGTTTCTGTCGCCTTCTTCTTGCACGAGCACGCAATATAAATAAGTAACAAAGCAGGACAGCAGGCTACTTACTCACATACACACATATAACACACACAACCATGACTACGGATAACGCTAAGGCGCAACTGACCTCTTCTTCAGGGGGTAACATCATCGTGGTGTCCAACAGACTGCCCGTCACGATCAGTAAGAACAGTAGTACGGGCCAGTACGAGTACTCGATGTCGTCTGGGGGGCTGGTCACCGCACTGGAAGGGTTGAAGAAGATGTACACTTTCAAATGGTTTGGGTGGCCCGGGCTAGAGATCCCGGATGATGACAAGGAGCAGGTGAGAAAGGACTTGTTGGAGAAGTTCAACGCCGTACCCATTTTTCTGAGCGATGAAATCGCCGACTTGCACTATAACGGGTTCAGCAACTCGATTCTATGGCCGCTATTCCATTATCATCCCGGTGAGATCAATTTTGACGAGAATGCGTGGTTGGCCTACAACGAGGCTAACCAAACGTTCACCAACGAGATTGCCAAGGTCATGAACCATAACGATTTGATCTGGGTGCATGACTACCATCTGATGCTGGTTCCAGAAATGCTAAGAGTCAAAATTCAGGAGAAACAACTGCAAAATGTGAAGGTCGGTTGGTTTCTGCATACGCCCTTCCCTTCGAGTGAAATCTACAGGATCCTGCCTGTCAGGCAAGAGATTCTGAAAGGTGTCTTGAGTTGCGATTTGGTCGGGTTCCATACGTACGACTATGCAAGGCATTTCCTGTCCTCGGTGCAAAGAGTGCTGAACGTGAATACTTTGCCCAATGGGGTCGAGTATCAGGGCAGGTTTGTTAACGTCGGGGCTTTCCCCATCGGTATCGATGTCGACAAGTTCACCGACGGTTTGAAGAAGAAATCCGTGCAGAATAGAATCCAGCAATTGAAGAAAACTTTCGAAGGGTGCAAGATCATAGTCGGTGTCGACAGACTGGATTACATCAAGGGTGTTCCTCAGAAGCTGCACGCCATGGAGGTGTTCCTGAGCGAGCATCCGGAATGGAGGGGCAAAGTCGTTCTCGTACAGGTTGCAGTGCCAAGTCGTGGAGACGTGGAGGAGTACCAGTACCTGAGATCTGTCGTCAACGAGCTGGTCGGCAGAATCAACGGCCAGTTCGGTACTGTGGAGTTTGTCCCCATCCATTTCATGCACAAGTCCATCCCATTCGAAGAGCTGATCTCCCTGTACGCTGCAAGTGATGTGTGTTTGGTCTCGTCCACCCGTGATGGTATGAACTTGGTTTCTTACGAATATATTGCCTGTCAGGAGGAAAAGAAGGGTTCTTTGATCCTGAGTGAGTTCACGGGTGCCGCACAGTCTTTGAACGGTGCGATTATCGTGAATCCATGGAACACTGACGATCTATCTGATGCCATCAACGAAGCTTTGACTTTGCCCGACATAAAGAAGGAAGTCAACTGGGAAAAACTCTATAAATACATCTCCAAATACACTGCTGCCTTTTGGGGTGAAAATTTCGTTCATGAACTATACACCACATCTTCAAGCTCAACAAGCTCCTCAGCTGCCAAAAACTGATGATCTTAATCTAAAAGAGGTGATCTCCTTCCTTGAGTCTTTTCTTTCTACTGTTTTTTTTTTATACGTTTTATATAACTTTATATAAATAACATTAGCGGAACGCCACACACATATTCTCTTCCATATGTCCATGCACATCTCTAGGGCTGATCCTATAAAAATGGCCTTTCCACCGTATAGGCCTTTTTTTCCTCTCTCTGTCTCGCGTTGATCTTTTTTCCTCGAAAGAGCATGAATAAAAAAGAAAAACGAAATCAAGAAAAAAAAGCCATAAAACATCCCACATTTTTTCTCACTATCGTCCCTCAGGCCGCACGACGAAGACATTGGCCACATAAACAATTGACATTGAATTCCCAGTTTTACGTCGTTTCCCTCGTCTTCCAACTGCATTCTCTTATTTCTTTTTCAGCACGGAAACCTTACTTCTTCTTTTCTGCCCCATCGCCCTTTTGCCTCTATTCTCCCCTATATAGTTCATTTCAAAAAGTGCCTTCAATTGTAAGAAGACAGAAATGGGTCAATTGCTATCTCATCCCTTAACGGAGAAGACCATAGAATACAATGAATATAAAAACAATCAGGCTGCCACTGGCACCGTCCCGCGATTTTACAATTGCGTAGGGTCTATGCAAGGTTATCGTTTGACTCAAGAGGATGCACATCTAATTAGGAATGAAAACTCCACTGTATGCGTACGATTTTTCAACCCGTTCATAGACAAGTACGAAAGCTTGTCGTTGAACGTCTTTGCAGTTTTCGATGGCCACGGTGGTGATGATTGTTCCAAATTCCTAAGCGGGGGACGTCATCATCGCGACGGTAATGGCAATAACAACGGTAATGGCGACAGTAGTGCTGGTTTGATCAAATGGATCGCCTACAGTTTTGAAAATCATCATTACACTTCTTCAACGAATAATGATTCCTCAAAATTCAAGAGATCTTTCAATACGCTGGAAGGGCTAGTGTCTCAAATCCTTAAAGACGCTTTCATACTACAAGATGAAGAGTTATATCGACATTTTGCCAATAATTCGTGCGGCTCTACTGCCGTAGTGGCATGTATCATAAATGAGGAATCACTCTATGTGGCGAACTGTGGTGATTCACGATGTATTCTTTCTTCAAAGGCCAATGGCATAAAGACGATGTCGTTCGATCATAAGCCGCAACACATAGGCGAATTAATACGTATAAACGATAATGGCGGTACCGTCTCCCTTGGAAGGGTGGGCGGGGTATTGGCACTCAGCAGAGCATTTAGTGATTTTCAATTCAAAAGAGGTGTCTCGTATCCACATAGAAGGACTAAACTTACAAACATTACTCAGAATTTAACTAATGGAACAGCGCCACAAGAAGCACAAGTCACTGTTGAACCAGATGTGCTGATGCATAAGATTGACTATTCTAGAGATGAATTTTTGGTATTGGCCTGTGACGGTATATGGGATATTTATAATAACAAACAACTAATTCACTTCATAAAGTACCACCTGGTGTCAGGCACGAAGTTGGACGCTATAATAACGAAGTTGCTGGATCATGGGATAGCACAGGCCAATAGTAACACGGGTGTCGGTTTTGATAATATGACTGCCATCATTGTGGTGCTAAACAGAAAAGGTGAAACGTTGCAGGACTGGTTCAATAAAATGAAGACACGCTTAGAGAGAGAAAGGGGTTTAGTGTAGGTGTACTTCTTTATTTTCCTTATTCCCCCCCCCCCTCCTTATGCAATTTGAACGTCCTCTTAAGCTATCTGTATATTTGTATGTAGTATCGATTATTTGGGAGATGAAAAAGAAAAAAAATTCTTGAGAATGACTTCATCATCACTTTTCTCCAAACTTCCACTTATATTATGCTTCATGGTATCATGAAAAATCTAACTGGTTCTTTAGAATGGAGTAGATATATACATAGTATATGAATGTGCACGATAGTGAGTCTCATTATATTTTTGAAATTTCTTTGTTTATATCTTGTCCTAATATGCCTTCATTTGTTTTTGATAAAAACAAGCTCTGTAGTTTTCAGCGCGTTTCTTTAAATGTAAAGAAAAGATAGAGAAGGTAAATAACATTTTGAGAACAAGAACTGAAGGACTAAACAAAAAGGATAAAAAAGGGAAAAAGGCTATTGGAGCCTTATAATTGGGAGAAGAAAAATAAAAACAAAACTGAGGCTAAAAATATGTCAACGGATAGTACAGAAGAACCTCTTGCTACTCTTTCTGCAATTTCGGATTCTACCGCTGACCAAACACCACCGGTAATAGCAGATGAATATACATTAGATCTGCCCAGAATTCCAAGTTTAGAGTTACCACTTAATGTCTCCACAAAACACTCCAGCATACGAAAAGCCATGAAAATGTGTGGGGGTATTGAAAAAGTTAAGGAAGCCTTCAAGGAACATGGCCCCATCGAATCACAAAACGGGTTAGAATTGTATTTAAACGATGGTTACGATAGAGACGGATCTAAAAATTATTTCAACGAGCACCCTATAATTGGTAAGAGGGTTCCCTTTAGAGACGAGTCTGTCATCTTAAAAGTCACAATGCCTAAGGGAACTCTGGCAAAAAATAATAATAGTGTCAAGTGTTCTATCAGTTCTCTGAAGGACTCAAACGAATTAAGGGTTACTCCTGTAACCATAGTAGATAATACCATAAAATTCAGAGAAATGTCGGATTTTCAAATCAAACTGGATAACGTCCCTTCCGCAAAGGAGTTTGAAAGTAGTTTCGGTTCCTTAAAATGGGATAATTTTAAAAGTTTTGTCAATTCTGTGCCAGATAACGACTCCCAACCTCAGGAAAACATAGCCAATTTGATTTTAGATCGTAGCGTTATAATTCCAGGTACAGATTTTCAATTGCCGCCACCGCCCAAATTATCAATGGTTGGTTTCCCTCTACTTTATAAATATAAGGCTAATCCATTTGCAAAGAAAAAGAAAAACGGTGTCACGGAGGTCAAAGGGACATACATCAAAAACTATCAATTGTTTGTCCACGATCTAAGTGATAAAACAGTTATTCCTTTCCAAGCTCATGAGCAGTTACTCGAAGATTTTGAGGCGGCCAAGAAAACAAAAGTCTACCCAGGTACTAAAAGGGACTCCAAATTTTACCAATCATTAGAGGAATGTCTGCAAATTCTAAAAGAATTATTTGCTAAGCGTCCCATCTGGGTTAAAAGGCATCTTGATGGGATTGTGCCGAAAAAGGTACATCATACCATAAAGATAGCACTAGCACTCATATCTTATCGTTTCACTATGGGACCTTGGAGGAACACCTATATAAAGTTTGGATTAGACCCTAGAAGCTCTGTAAAATATGCTCAGTACCAAACCGAATATTTTAAGATTGAAAGAAAGTTATTATCTTCTCCTCTAGTGAAAAAAAATGTACCCAAACCACCACCATTAGTATTTGAATCCAACACTCCAGGCGATATTGATGATAGGTTCAAATTTGATGGGAAAAGAGTACCATGGTACTTGATGTTGCAAATTGACTTATTAGTCGGCGAGCCAAACATTGCAGAAGTTTTTAACAATGTTCAATATTTAGATAAGGCAAATGAATTGACAGGATGGTTCAAAGAATTGGACTTAGTCAAGATGAGGAGAATAGTGAAATACGAACTTGGCTGTATGGTTCAAGGAAACTATGAGTACAATAAATACAAATTGAAATATTATAAGACAATGCTATTTGTTAAAGAATCCATGGTGCCGGAAAGCAAGAATGCAGAAGGGGGAAACACAGGCGTTAACACCAATACGGATGCAGATGGGGATATAAATATGGATGTCAGTACTGAAGGGCCACTCAAGGCCGCAACTGAGGGGGCTGATATTACTACTGGTGATGACGATGACGATAATGAAGCAATAACTGAGGGACCAGATGACGCTGCGTTAGAGAATGAAGAAATGGACACAGATCTGAACTTAAACGTGCCTGCAAGTATAGACGAAGAAGGGGATGACGTTGATGCAGACGAAGAAGAACAAGATAGTTTTGATATCAAAACAGCGAGCTTCCAAGATATCATCGATAGGATAGCCAGGCTCGATCCCAAAACCGCTGAAACAATGAAAAGAGAACTTAAGGGATTTGCCAATGAAGTTAATTTGTAATAGATATGTTTTTTGTTTGATTTCAGTATTAAATATAATAGAACAAGATCATTATAATGGTAGTATTGGCCTTCTTCCATTGTGCCTCATGATCGTATGAAAGGATTTTTTCGAAGAGAAACAAAACCGTATAGTTTCAGAATGAAAAGGGCACTATTACTGCAGAGGCTAGGATATTCATAGGAAAATCAAAGCCCCAACATCAACGAAAGCGAGATTTTTCTAGTCCAATGTTGAAATTTATATTTGGGAAGCGATTCGCTTCAACAGGATCATATCCTGGCTCTACAAGAATAGCTTTACCAAGAAGGCCTGCAAAGAAAATTCGGCTGGGAAAATCACGACCGGCTATTTATCACCAATTCGATGTCAAAATGGAGTTGAGTGATGGTAGTGTAGTTATTCGTAGATCACAATATCCGAAGAGCGAAATTAGATTGATTCAAGACCAAAGAAACAACCCACTGTGGAATCCTAGTAGGGATGATCTGATCATCGTAGATGCTAATTCCGGCGGCAGTTTGGATAGATTCAAAAAGAGATATAGTTCTTTGTTTTCAGTCGATATAGCATCTGCAAGTCCTGGCTCTGTAGAGCCTGAGCTGCCTGAAGAAAGTAGAAAAGAAGCTCAAGTTACAAAGGAGGAGAAGGAAAACATACCTGAAGGAGCGTTTGGTATGGATGACTACCTATCGCTGCTAGACGATGGTGAACAACAGATTAAGTCAGGTAAATTGGCCAGTAAGAAGAGAGACAAGAAGTGAATGGGGCAGCCTTTCCTTTTGTTTTTTATATTCTCCACCAATTTATATTCTTTCTGAGCTTAGATCCTACTTGTTTCTATGTGAACACTAATTATACGGTCTTGTATATACTGCAGTAAATATACTTGTCAATACCTATGTATATTATGACAAAGAAAATTCTGCGAACCCTTGATTGGACGCTGGAGCAATGAATATACTATGGCCAAAACGCGGCACTTAGTTCACATCCTCGAAGAAGTATAGTCATCAATCAGAGACTATGAGAATGAGTATCGTAATATAGGAAAGCAAATTCAAACTATAGTGAGACTCACATAGACTGTAGTATTACATGCTGCAATTTATAGTGATCATTTTCTACGCCCCCAATGTTACAGCGCAGTGAAAAAAATTGAAAATTTTTACTCTTCTCGAGTGTTGAATCACTGTTGCGATAGTTATTACGCACTTTGTATACATATTTGTTTTAGTAATTGGTAGTTGGTAGTATTTTCAATTGATTATTTCACAATAATTTTTTTGTTCCAGTTCCTTTTTGCATTTGTGCTAATTTTCAAGAAAAGTTGTCGTTCTTCAATATCAGTAGACGTTTTTACTCTCAGATTGTTAAAAAATCGGTTAAAATTAGAAGAATGAACGTGGAAGATATTAATAAAGCTAGAGCCGCTGTTCCATTTAACAGGGAACAGCTTGAAAGTGTTTTGAGAGGTAGATTCTTTTATGCACCAGCTTTTGACTTGTACGGTGGTGTTTCTGGTTTATATGACTATGGTCCACCAGGATGTGCATTCCAAAATAACATTGTTGACGCCTGGAGAAAGCACTTCATCTTAGAAGAAGATATGTTGGAAGTTGACTGTACTATGTTGACTCCATATGAAGTTTTGAAAACATCTGGTCACGTTGACAAATTCTCTGATTGGATGTGTAGAGATTTGAAGACAGGTGAGATTTTCAGAGCTGACCATTTGGTTGAAGAAGTCTTGGAAGCCCGTTTGAAAGGTGATCAAGAAGCTAGAGGTTTGGTTGACGATGCCAATGCTGCTGCCAAAGACGACGCCGAAAAGAAGAAGAGGAAAAAGAAAGTTAAGCAAATAAAGGCTGTTAAATTGGATGATGACGTTGTAAAAGAATATGAAGAAATTTTGGCTAAAATTGATGGTTATTCCGGTCCAGAGTTAGGCGAGTTGATGGAAAAATATGACATTGGTAACCCAGTCACTGGTGAAACTTTAGAATCTCCAAAAGCTTTCAATCTAATGTTTGAAACTGCTATCGGCCCATCTGGTCAATTGAAGGGATATTTGAGACCAGAGACTGCACAAGGGCAATTTTTGAACTTTAACAAGTTATTAGAATTCAACAACAGTAAGACTCCTTTTGCCTCTGCTTCTATCGGTAAATCATTTAGAAATGAGATTTCCCCAAGAGCTGGTCTATTGAGAGTTCGTGAATTTTTAATGGCGGAAATCGAGCATTTCGTCGATCCATTAGATAAATCTCACCCAAAATTCGATGAAATCAAAAATATCAAGCTTTCCTTTTTGCCTCGTGACGTTCAAGAAGCTGGCTCTACTAAACCAATTGTTAAGACAGTTGGTGAAGCCGTCGCTTCAAGAATGGTTGATAATGAAACTTTAGGTTATTTCATTGCCAGGATTTACCAATTCTTAATGAAGATTGGCGTTGATGAATCTAAATTGAGGTTCCGTCAACATATGGCCAATGAAATGGCTCATTATGCTGCTGACTGTTGGGATGGTGAATTGAAGACCTCTTACGGGTGGATTGAATGTGTCGGCTGTGCTGATAGATCTGCTTACGATTTGACCGTTCATTCCAAAAAGACCAAAGAAAAACTGGTTGTTAGACAAAAATTAGAAAATCCAATTGAAGTCACTAAATGGGAAATTGATTTGACAAAAAAGTTATTCGGTCCAAAATTCAGAAAAGATGCACCTAAAGTTGAGTCCCACTTATTGAACATGTCTCAAGATGACCTCGCTGCCAAAGCTGAATTATTGGAGGCAGATGGTAAGTTTACTATAAAGGTCGATGGCGTGGACAAGGAAGTCGAATTGGACGATAAATTAGTTAAAATTGAACAAAGAACGAAGGTTGAACATGTTAGAGAATATGTTCCAAGTGTCATTGAGCCATCTTTTGGTATTGGCCGTATTATCTACTCTGTTTTCGAACACTCTTTCTGGAACAGACCAGAAGACAATGCCAGAAGCGTTCTTTCCTTTCCACCTCTGGTTGCTCCAACAAAGGTTTTATTGGTTCCTTTATCAAATCACAAAGATTTGGTTCCTGTTACCACGGAAGTCTCCAAGATCTTAAGAAAGTCCCAAATCCCATTCAAGATTGATGACTCTGGTGTTTCAATTGGTAAAAGATATGCCCGTAATGATGAATTAGGTACTCCATTTGGTGTCACCATTGACTTTGAATCCGCTAAGGATCATTCTGTTACTTTGAGAGAAAGAGATTCTACCAAGCAAGTCAGAGGTTCTGTTGAAAGCGTCATCGAGGCAATCCGTGATATCACTTACAATGGTGTTTCCTGGGAAGAAGGTACCAAGAACTTGGTTCCTTTTGTTGCTCAAACTGAAACTGAGACTGAATAAATAAATAGGACTTAATTTCAACTATATATTGCCGAACGTGTAAATTAAAAAAAGAAACGAAAAAATAATACATATATATATATATATACGTAACTTGTTTATTATTATTTGTTGTTACGGGGGGTGCTGATTATAAACCTCTTGTCAACTAAAATTGCTTTTGATAATATCCATGATATTCTGGGAGTTATAAGCGGAATCAAGGCGGCTACTATTTATCTATGTTTATGGCTAGAGATAATCCTCGTGATATGTCTGCACATAGCGGACGTTCAAAAAAAATTCATGTTATGAAAAAGCGAAGAGTTTCCAACTTTGTAGGGGCCAAAATACAAATGTATATCAAGTTTTACAGTTAGAAACGACATTTTGAAAAGAAAAGAGAACTCGTTTTTGAAGTATTCCATACAAGAAAACCAGGCCAAGCCATTTGTTTTAAAAGTAAGCCTCAAAAATGTCCTCCTCCCAGGCAGTCAAAGATACAGCCAAAAAATTGGTTAATTTACTGGAGAAATGTCCAAAGGATCGTATACCCCATTTGGTCTCATTCAAAGATGTACAGATGGCAAGATTTAGACGTGTAGCGGGCTTGCCAAATGTTGATGATAAGGGAAAATCTATAAAAGAGAGAAAGCCATCATTAGATGAAATAAAGAGTATTATCAATAGAACTTCAGGACCTCTAGGGCTCAGTAAAGAGATGTTAGCAAAAATTCAAAATAAAGTAGTTGATGAAAAGTTCACTGAAGAAAGTATCAACGAGCAAGTTCGTGCTTTGAGCACTATAATGAGTAATAAATTCAGGAATTATTATGATGTTGGCGATAAGCTTTATAAACCTGCAGGAAATCCTTACTACTACCAACGGTTGATAGATGCCGTCGATGGTAAGAAAAAGGAGAACTTTTTCACTGCAATGAGGACTGTGATATTTGGTAAATAGAGAGCACATAACTCCTCCAAGCTTGTAAATACATATTTATTCATAAATTATAATCATTATTCAATTTATTTTTTGGTCCTTTTTTTCTGATGTAACATGACACATTATCGAAAGGGCTGCTGTTATTTGGCAAATCCTATGGTAACATCGTTATTTTTTACCTTGTAAGTGGGTCCCAAATGATTCTTGATTTTCGTGGCATCCGAAACAGTCTTGTATTCGACAAAGGCCAAGTTCCGAACGCTGACTAATCTAATTTCAAGTAGGCTTTCATTACCAAGAATTTGTGACAATGATTGTTCTGTAGTCCCGCTTGGCAGATTCTGTACAAGGAGAACTCTGTTCGGTGGATTTTCGATTGTATTTGACATTTTAGCCTGCTTCGAGGATTCCTGCGGTTTTTTTGGTTTCTCCCGCTGAGACTCCATCTTTTCTAACCTACGGGATTTGAACTCTGTGACAATCCTATCAATTTCAGGGTCTTCTATCTTTCTTAGTCTTAGTCTGTGCTTCAAACGTCTTATTTGCCTCTTCAACTTGTATTTCTTGGCATATATGTCATCGTTGCGTAGCTTGTGTTTAAGTTCTCTTGTTTTTAGCACTTTCTTCAAGTAGGAATTATTCTTTTCACCATTATCTTTATTTTTTTGCATTTGCATCGAAAGACCTAATAACGAGCTTGTTTGGGCCATTCCAATCTTAACTTTGCGGCCCTGGATTTTCAATGCTGTCACTGAATATCTCGACAAGAACTCTTTCGCTCCATTTTGAGTAGCAAATGTTAAGAATGCCTGATTGGACATCATGAATGATCTTGAAACGGAAACTTCCACTAAGCCTATTTGGTCATCTAAAAATATGGGCGGTTGCGAGGTGGTTTGTAAATTGTTGTGGGGAAGAGCTAATGATGGGTTTATAACGTATTTGTTGTTAGGATTAATGTTTTTCAAAAGCAATCTGACATAATTTTCTTTGTTTACTGGCCTACTGGGTAAATTTTGAAGATACAATCTGTTAATTTATGTATAATTTGAAATGACGAAAATGTTAGTATAGACACTTTTGGTAAGGGCACAGATCCGAAGACATATACATACGTTGACATGGGTTCCTTGAATGGCGTGACCGGGTTCCTTTTATGGGTATTTTCCTTTTGCAATTTTTTCATTTTTCAATAACGAGTAGTTTTTATTCCCTACCTCGTTCCTCTTTTATAAAAAAAATGATCTTCAATGAATAAGACTTTGACAGGAAGAACAACCGCCTTCTCTGTATGAAAACGGGGGCTACATAGTATGTAGAAAGAAATGATTATAAGCACATAGATAAAAATACTTAAATAACTAATACATAAAAATAAGAGGAGAATAAAATATTATATAGAAGCAATAATTATTACCCTTATTTCTTAGCAGCCTTTTGAGCGGCCTTGGTAACCTTAGCGGCCTTTTCAGTCTTGTCAACAGACTTGATAACACCGACAGCGACAGTTTGTCTCATGTCTCTGACAGCGAATCTACCTAATGGTGGGTACTCACTGAAAGCTTCAACACACATTGGCTTGGATGGAATGAATTTAACCAAAGCAGCGTCACCGGACTTCAAGAACTTTGGATGGTCTTCCAACTTCTTACCAGATCTTCTGTCGTTCTTTTCCAACAATTCGTCGAATCTACAAGCGATGTGAGCAGTGTGACAATCCAAAACTGGAGAGTAACCGGCGGAGATTTGACCTGGATGGTTCAAAACAATGACGGTAGCGTTGAAAGAAGCGGCAGCCTTTGGTGGATCGTTCTTGGAGTCACCACAGACGTTACCTCTTCTGATTTCCTTGACGGAAACATTCTTGACGTTGAAACCAACGTTGTCACCTGGAACACCTTGTTCCAATTGTTCGTGATGCATTTCAACGGACTTGACTTCAGTGGTAACACCAGCTGGGGCGAAAGTGACAACCATACCTGGCTTGATGACACCGGTTTCGACTCTACCGACTGGCACAGTACCAATACCACCAATCTTGTAAACATCTTGCAATGGCAATCTCAATGGCTTGTCAGTTGGTCTGGATGGTTGTTCAATGGCGTCAATGGCTTCCAACAAGGTCTTACCCTTGACGACACCGGCCTTGGTTTCCTTTTCCCAACCCTTGTACCATGAGGCGTTAGTGGTTGGTTCAATCATGTTGTCACCGTTCCAACCAGAGATTGGGACGAATGGAACAGTCTTTGGGTTGTAACCAACCTTCTTGATGAAGTTGGCGGTTTCCTTGACAATTTCTTGGAATCTGGATTCGTCCCAGTTGACGGAGTCCATCTTGTTGACAGCAACAATCAATTGTCTAACACCCAAGGTGAAAGCCAACAAAGCGTGCTCTCTGGTTTGACCATCCTTGGAGATACCGGCTTCGAATTCACCGACACCACCAGCAATAATCAAGATAGCACAATCAGCTTGAGAAGTACCAGTAATCATGTTCTTGATGAAATCTCTGTGACCTGGAGCATCAATAACGGTAACTTGGTACTTTGGAGTTTCGAACTTCCACAAAGCGATATCGATAGTGATACCTCTTTCTCTTTCAGCCTTTAACTTGTCCAAAACCCAAGCGTACTTGAAAGAACCCTTACCTAATTCAGCGGCTTCCTTTTCGAACTTTTCGATGGTTCTCTTGTCAATACCACCACACTTGTAAATCAAATGACCGGTAGTGGTAGACTTACCAGAATCGACATGACCGATAACGACGACGTTAATATGAGACTTCTCTTTACCCATGTTTAGTTAATTATAGTTCGTTGACTGTGTTTCTTGAAAGAAAGGAGACCTAAAAAAAATTTAAGGAGAATGAACAAATGGAGAGGAAGAATGAAAATGCAAAAGAATTTATATATTAGGAAGAAAGTAAGAAACGATGAAAAAAATTAGGAAAAGCCAGAAATAGCATCGAAAGGAGCAACACAAGAAAAGAAGGTGGTGGAACTAATTAATTTATATATACTTGACTACTGCCTCGATCATCTCTACCTCCAGCATAGTCGAAGAAAGAAAAAAAATTCTTGAGGCTTCTGTCAGAAACTCGCACTCGGTCTTTCTTTTTTCCTATTGGTGACATTGGAGAGGCGGCCCCCACGTCCTCTTGTACGACCTCGTCATAGACAACCTTGGTGGTACCGTTGGCGGTGTGGGTTTACGGATGTGTGGGTGTTGTGTAGCGGTACGGGTGCAAGCTCAGCGGCAGAGCGGTCTTGGAAAATTGGCCGGTTGGGCTCGCCTACAGATGGTAAGGGGAGTTCCATGCATGGCGAAATAAGACCATGCACATGAATTAACAGTGTTGCAACGATAGCACCATCCCAGTGCGCACACACACTCACATGTAAAACAAAGGGGGATGGAAGGAGAACATAGGGAAGCATAAATAACCGCCCATCTCGATAGGCTCGCGAGCTGCTGTCTGTTCCCCTCTTATAGTCTCAGGGATAAATATAGTGGGATGCTCAGTTGAGCTTTGCTTATTTTCTTGGCGTAGCCCTGTCTTTGTTTTGCCACTGTTGTTTAGCATAAATGGCATAAATGGCACTGGTGATATACAGGGAACGGAATAACGTCATTGCCCTGACATGTTTGGGTGGACCTTATTCTGCTTGCCTAGTTTCTGTCATTTTTTGCCCTCTTATTGGCGATGGCAAAAAGGACAGGCTCATCTCCCCAGGTTTAAAGGGTAGCCTTTAAGGAAATGTTTTTAATTCTCCTTGCTGAGAGGTACTTAACGGGGAGTCTCGAATATAGGGAGGGAGTGCTGGAGAACATGAAAGTAAACTGAGTCGTGTTCAAATATATAAAATGCGTGAGAATGTAAACTATCATCATGCGCTCAGTAGTGCACTTCCCGTAGTGTTTCTTGATTTGTAGTCCTAGTGGACTCGTTAGTATTTAACTTTGCAAGGAATAAGAAAATAAAGTACTCAGCAAAATGGCGCAATTCTCCGACATTGATAAACTTGCTGTTTCCACTTTAAGGTTGCTCTCAGTGGACCAGGTGGAAAGTGCACAATCTGGCCACCCAGGCGCTCCTCTAGGTTTGGCGCCTGTGGCCCATGTAATCTTCAAACAACTTCGTTGTAACCCCGATGATGAGCACTGGATTAACAGAGACAGGTTCGTTCTGTCGAACGGTCATTCGTGTGCTCTTCTGTACTCTATGCTTCATCTTTTAGGGTACGACTACACCATCGAAGACTTGAGGCAATTTAGACAGGTAAACTCTAGGACTCCAGGCCATCCGGAATTTCACTCAGCTGGAGTGGAAATAACTTCTGGTCCATTGGGCCAAGGTATCTCCAATGCTGTCGGTATGGCCATCGCACAGGCCAACTTTGCCGCCACTTATAACGAGGAGGGTTTCCCCATCTCTGATTCGTATACGTTTGCTATTGTAGGGGACGGCTGCTTGCAGGAGGGTGTGGCTTCGGAGACCTCTTCTTTGGCTGGACATTTACAATTGGGTAACTTGATAACGTTTTACGACAGCAACAGTATTTCTATTGACGGTAAGACGTCGTATTCGTTTGATGAGGATGTTTTGAAGAGATACGAGGCGTATGGTTGGGAGGTTATGGAAGTCGACAAGGGCGATGACGATATGGAATCCATTTCTAGCGCCCTGGAAAAGGCAAAGCTATCGAAGGACAAGCCTACTATAATCAAAGTCACCACTACCATTGGGTTTGGATCCTTACAGCAAGGGACCGCTGGTGTCCATGGGTCTGCCTTGAAGGCAGACGATGTCAAACAATTGAAGAAGAGATGGGGGTTCGATCCGAATAAATCGTTTGTGGTGCCACAGGAGGTGTATGATTACTACAAGAAGACCATTGTAGAACCTGGTCAACAGCTTAACGCAGAATGGAATAGAATGTACGAAGAGTATAAAATCAAATTTCCCGAGAAAGGTAAAGAATTGCAAAGAAGGCTGAAGGGCGAACTACCGGAAGGTTGGGAAAAGCACTTGCCAATGTTTAATCCTGATGACGATGCTGTGGCTACAAGGAAAACATCTCAACAGGTCTTGACAAACATGGTTCAAGTTTTGCCCGAACTGATTGGTGGCTCTGCGGATTTGACACCTTCGAATCTGACAAGATGGGAAGGTGCAGTAGACTTCCAACCCCCAATTACTCAACTAGGCAACTATGCAGGGAGGTACATCAGATATGGTGTGAGGGAGCACGGCATGGGTGCCATCATGAACGGTATATCCGCCTTTGGCGCTAATTATAAGCCCTACGGTGGCACTTTTCTGAACTTTGTCTCTTATGCGGCCGGTGCCGTTAGATTAGCCGCCTTGTCTGGTAATCCGGTCATTTGGGTCGCAACACATGACTCTATTGGGCTGGGTGAAGATGGTCCTACCCACCAACCCATCGAAACTCTGGCTCACTTGAGGGCCATTCCAAACATGCACGTATGGAGACCTGCCGATGGCAACGAGACTTCCGCTGCGTATTACTCCGCCATAAAATCCGGGCGTACTCCATCTGTCGTGGCCTTATCAAGACAGAACCTTCCTCAGTTGGAACATTCGTCTTTTGAAAAAGCATTGAAGGGTGGTTATGTGATCCATGATATCGAAAATCCTGATATCATTCTGGCGTCAACTGGTTCAGAGGTCTCCATTTCCATAGATGCGGCCAAGAAACTATACGAAACTAAAAAGATCAAGGCGAGGGTCGTTTCCATGCCTGATTTTTATACTTTTGACAAACAAACTGAAGAATACAGATTCTCCGTTTTGCCAGATGGTGTTCCAATCATGTCCTTTGAAGTGTTGGCCACTTCAAGTTGGGGTAGGTATGCTCACCAGTCCTTTGGTCTCAATGAATTTGGCCGTTCGGGCAAAGGATCTGATATCTATAAACTGTTCGATTTCACAGCAGATGGTGTTGCAGCCAGAGCTGAGAAGACTATCAATTACTATAAGGGAAAACAACTGCTTTCGCCTATAGGGGAAGCCTTTTAAGCAAGATAAAGCAAGCAGTCTCTTATCATTCCCCCTTCTCCGACTATTAGTTAGCTTCCACTGTCTAAGATATTTAAATGTATGTAAGCTGTTTTTCTCTCTTTGCTACATCTATATACATTTTTTTTTTCAAGAATCATTGTTCGATTTTCTTCTCACTGACTGCTTTTAAAGACATCGCAAATTACCGAGGAAAATTGTTCCACCTTTTGCCATCGGAATTCTGCATTTTCTTGGCCCAAAAATTCCGCCGGTTTTTCGCGTGTGACTCAATGCTGGAATGGAATACCTACCTGCCATTGATTCTTGAATTCCGCCTGGATGTATGCTAAGACCTGCTTCCAGCAGAACAAGATATTTAAGTGACAGGCATCCCATACTAAAAACATTAGTGAAGAATATTCTTTTGGAATTTCATTAAAAACACGAGATAATAACAAACCGCCAGAATTACTGAGTAATGACGAACGAAACCGTCTGGATAGAGAAGTTAGATAATCCAACCCTTTCGGTGCTGCCACATGACTTTTTGCGCCCACAGCAGGAACCTTATACAAGACAGGCTACATATTCTTTACAGGTTCCTCAACTAGATGTACCTCATAATGCATTTATTAACAAGTACGCTGTCGCTTTAAGTGTATGGGCTGCATTGTTATATAGAGTAACCGGCGATGATGACATTGTTCTCTATATCGCCAATAACAAAATCTTAAGATTTAACATTCAACCAACGTGGTCATTTAGTGAGTTGTATTCCACTATAAACGCTGAATTAAGTCAGCTCGAGTCCGTTAAAGCTGATTTCTCATTCGATGATTTGGCTGAGAATATTCAGAGTCACCAGGATTTGGAAAGAACACCTCAGTTATTTCGCTTGGCCTTTTTAGAAAACCAAGATTTCAAACTGGACCAGTTCAAGCATCACTTAGTGGACTTTGCGTTGAATCTGGAAACAAACAATAGTGCACATGTTTTGAACTTGATCTATAACAACTTGTTGTATTCAAATGATAGAGTAACCATTATTGCAGACCAATTTACCCAATATTTGACTGCCGCACTAAAGGACCCATCTATTTGCATAACCAAAATTTCTCTGATTACGCCATCTTCTAAGGGCAGCTTACCTGATCCAACAGAGAACTTGGGC
This sequence comes from Saccharomyces kudriavzevii IFO 1802, assembly GCF_947243775.1. Lineage (NCBI taxonomy): Eukaryota > Fungi > Ascomycota > Saccharomycetes > Saccharomycetales > Saccharomycetaceae > Saccharomyces > Saccharomyces kudriavzevii. The sequence continues at coordinate 452,943 of NC_079273.1, read as the reverse complement.
TGGTGCGATTTTGTAGGTTGTATTCATGACATTTTCCAAGATAACGCTGAAGCCTTCCCAGAAAGAGCCTGTGTTGTGGAAACGCCAGCACTAAACTCTAAAAAATCTCGTTCTTTTACTTATCAGGATATCAACCGTACCTCTAATATAGTAGCCCATTATTTAATTAAGACAGGTATCAAAAGAGGTGATGTCGTGATGATTTACTCCTCAAGAGGTGTTGACTTAATGGTATGCGTGATGGGTGTCTTGAAAGCCGGCGCCACTTTTTCTGTTATTGACCCAGCATATCCTCCAGCTAGGCAAACAGTTTACCTAGGTGTGGCCAAACCTCGTGGGTTGATTGTTATTAGAGCTGCTGGTCAATTAGACCAACTGGTGGAAGAATACATCAAGGATAAGTTGGACATTGTTTCTAGAATCAACTCTATTGCAATTCAGGAAAACGGCACCATTGAAAGTGACAGGTCAGATGAAGGCGGAGACGTTTTGACTCCGTATGAACAACTCAAGGATACCAGAACAGGTGTGGTTGTGGGTCCAGACTCTAATCCAACCCTGTCTTTCACCTCTGGTTCTGAAGGTATTCCCAAAGGTGTTCTTGGTAGACATTTTTCTTTAGCCTACTATTTCAATTGGATGTCTAAAAAGTTCAACTTGTCAGAAAATGATAAGTTCACAATGCTGAGTGGTATTGCACACGACCCAATTCAAAGAGATATGTTTACCCCACTATTTCTAGGTGCTCAATTGTATGTTCCTACACAAGACGACATTGGTACACCAGGTCGTTTAGCTGAATGGATGAGTACATATGGCTGCACTGTCACACATTTAACTCCTGCCATGGGTCAATTACTTACCGCTCAGGCCACAACTTCATTCCCAAAATTGCATCACGCCTTTTTTGTGGGTGACATCTTAACGAAACGTGATTGTCTAAGGTTGCAGACGTTGGCCGAAAACTGCCGTATCGTGAATATGTACGGTACCACTGAAACACAACGTTCCGTTTCCTATTTTGAAGTCAAATCAAAAAATGACGACCCAAACTTTTTGAAGAAATTGAAGGATGTTATGCCTGCAGGTAAAGGTATGTTAAACGTCCAGTTATTGGTTGTTAACAGGAATGATCGTACTCAAATATGTGGTATCGGTGAGATCGGTGAGATTTACGTGCGTGCCGGTGGTTTAGCAGAGGGCTACAGAGGATTGCCAGATTTGAATAAAGAAAAATTTGTTAACAACTGGTTTGTCGGGAAGGATCACTGGAATTATTTGAATAAGGATAATGGCGAACCCTGGAGACAATTCTGGTTGGGTCCAAGGGATAGATTGTACAGAACCGGTGACTTGGGTCGTTATCTTCCAGACGGTGACTGTGAATGTTGCGGTAGAGCTGATGATCAAGTTAAAATCCGTGGGTTTAGAATAGAGTTGGGAGAAATAGATACACATATTTCTCAACACCCCCTGGTAAGAGAAAACATCACTTTAGTTCGCAAGAACGCGGATAATGAACCAACTTTGATAACGTTTATGGTCCCAAGATTTGATAAGCCGGAAGAGCTATCTAAATTCCAAAGTGAGGTTCCAAAAGAAGTTACGAGTGACCCAATAGTCAAAGGTTTAGTCGGTTACCATCTTTTATCTAGGGACATTAAAACTTTCCTGAAAAAAAGACTGGCAAGTTACGCTATGCCTTCTCTAATTGTTGTAATGGATAAGCTACCATTGAATCCAAATGGTAAAGTTGACAAGCCAAAACTACAATTTCCAACCCCAAAGCAACTAAACTTGGTTGCTGAGAATACAATTTCTGAAATTGACGACTCTCAATTTACTGATATTGAACGTGAAGTTAGGGACTTATGGTTAGGTATATTACCTACCAAGCCAGCTTCTGTATCACCTGATGATTCGTTTTTCGACTTGGGTGGTCATTCTATCTTAGCTACCAAAATGATATTCACATTAAAGAAAAAGCTAGAGGTTGATTTGCCATTGGGAACTATTTTCAAATATCCAACCATAAAAAGTTTTGCTGCAGAAATCAATAGAATCAAATCATCTGACGGATCGGCACAACAAGAAACCAAAACAACCACTACCGTCGATTATGCAGAAGATGCTAAGAAATTAGTTGAGACACTATCAAGTTCTTATCCTTCTCGCGAGTCTTTCGTTGAACCTAATAGTGCTGAAGGTGAGACCACAATCAATGTTTTTGTGACTGGTACAACCGGGTTTTTAGGTTCATATATTCTTGCAGATTTGTTGAAACGTTCAACAAAGAATTATAGGTTCAAAGTTTTCGCTCACGTGAGGGCTAAAGATGAAGAAGCTGCATTCGAAAGGCTACACAAGGCGGGGATCACATATGGAACTTGGAATGAGAAATTCGCCTTGAGTATTGAAATTGTGTTAGGTGACTTATCAAAGAGTCAGTTTGGCCTTTCTGATGAGAAATGGTCAGATTTGGCAAACACGATTGACGTGATTATTCATAACGGTGCTTTGGTGCACTGGGTGTATCCATATGCAAAATTGAGGGATGCCAATGTTATCTCCACAATAAACGTTATGAACTTAGCAGCCGTTGGCAAGCCAAAATTCTTTGATTTTGTTTCCTCTACTTCCACACTGGATACAGAATATTACTTCGACCTGTCAGATAAACTTGTTAGCGAAGGAAAGTCAGGTATTCTGGAATCTGATGATTTGATGAATTCTGCAAGCGGGCTCACCGGTGGGTATGGTCAATCCAAGTGGGCTGCAGAGTATATCATCAGACGTGCAGGTGAAAGAGGGCTACGTGGATGTATTGTCAGGCCTGGTTACGTAACAGGTGCCTCTGCTAATGGTTCTTCAAACACAGATGATTTCTTATTGAGATGTTTGAAAGGATCAGTTCAACTGGGCAAAATTCCAGATATTAGAAATTCCGTGAATATGGTTCCAGTAGACCATGTGGCTCGTGTTGTTGTTGCCACTTCTCTGAATCCACCAAAAGATAATGAATTGACTGTCGCCCAAGTGACGGGTCATCCAAGAATATTATTCAAGGACTACCTATATACTTTGCACGATTATGGTTACGACGCCGAAATAGAAAGATACTCTGACTGGAAAAAGTCATTGGAAGTATCTGTCATCGATAAGAATGAAGATAATGCATTGTATCCTTTGTTACACATGGTCCTAGACAACTTACCTGAAAGTACCAAGGCTCCCGAATTGGATGACAGGAATGCCGTCGCATCTTTGAAGAAAGACATTGCATGGACAAGTGTCGATTGGTCCAATGGGATGGGAATTACACCGGAAGAGGTTGGTATCTACATTGCATTTTTGAACGAGGTTGGATTTTTACCTCCACCAGCTCATAATGACAGACTTCCACTGCCAAGTATAGAACTAACTCAAGCACAAATAAGCCTAGTCGCTTCAGGCGCTGGTGCTCGTGGAAGTTCCGCAACCGCTTAAAACTGAGATTTATACATGATATGTAAAATAAATAATATGAAACAAAAAAGAGTTGACCGTTTTTTCAAGGACCCATTAAAAAAATCTTAAAAAAAAAGTAAGAGGAGAATGATTAATTATTGAACAAAAACTGCAAATCCGCTGGCGTCAGTCTGCTGATAGCGGCTTCATCTTGGTTAATTGTAGCATGAATCATATTGGCCTTTTTCTCCTGTAATTCAATAATTCTTGTCTCTATACTATCTTCAATGCAAAATCTCGTGATCTTAACGGGTCGAAACTGACCAATTCTATGGACTCTATCACCACTTTGCCATTCCACACTAGGATTCCACCACGGGTCCAGAATGAATACATGAGAAGCTTCACAAAGATTCAAAGCCACACCACCAGCCTTTAAACTTACCAGGAAGACTTCGCATTGAATGTTGTTCATGAAATATTTGATGGTTTCGTCTCTTTGCGTTGGAGACATACTACCTTGAAGCTTCACTGTTTGAAAACCAGCTCTTTTCAATCTCCATTCTACTAGATCTAACATACTTGTAAACTGGGAAAATACAATGGATTTAATTGTGCGCTTATTGCTTCTTAATTTATACAGTTCTTCTACCAGGGCTTCGATTTTCGTCGATGATTGCCACTTACCTTTCATGTTTAGACGACTAACAATACTTTGTTTCTTGAATGACTCTAGGTCCACTTCTAAAGCCGGTTGAGATAAATCAATACTTAAACCGATGTGACAGATGGGGCATGTAAGTTTATTGTTATTTTCCATGTAAGATTCAACATATTCTTTGATGCATAAACGACAGAATTTATGATGACATTTAGATTCAATCGGTTCTTCAGCTTCATCGTTACACAACTGACAGATCACGACACCTAGGTCATCATTAGAGGAGTTCTTAAGTCTTTTCAAAACCAAATCAGGATGATCTGCCAGTTGTCTCATTCGTGTGATTAAAGTGAAAATGTTCGCATAGTTGTTAAGAACAACACCTTCCTCGACAAAAGAATTATACTTCCTTTTAGAATCGCTATATAAACTTCTGTAAAGATCCTTCTCTTCCTCATTGAAGAAGTCTCTCCTCACAGTGACGATTCTGGGGGGTAGACCTAAGTCATCTGCTCTTTCCACTTTGGTCCTTCTTAGCATGATATTTTTCAACAGTGTTTGGATGTTATTAAAAGATTCTAAACCAGGTCCTTCTACTCCAAACTTTTGAATATTCTTTAGCATGAAATGGTTAAAGAAATTGGTATGTTGCATGATGACATGACTACAGTGATCGCAATGCATGCGATCTGTAAATTTCCAGTCCTTCGAGGCACAATCACATTTGGTGCAAAAGTATTTTGTGAAAGGATTGATGTTCAAAAACCTGATCAAAGAGTACATTTCACCGATTCTATTCTGTAGTGGAGTGCCTGAAAGACACCATCGCTTTTGAGTTTTTAGATTGTTCACAGCTCTAGCGGTATTACTTTGCCTATCCTTGATATTGTGTGCTTCATCCAGGATTACTCTGTAGAAGTCGACATTATGTAACGCGGAAGACTGCTTGAAAAGACCGTTTTTCCTCCTGAACCCGTAGTTCTGCTTTCTGAATACGGATTCCAATACGGCGTAAGTGGTCAGTACGACATCGTAACCCTGAAGATCTCCGACATTAGTGGTCTTGGAAGCACCGTGATACATGTAAATCTTCAGTTGTCCCTTGGTATGTTGTTCTATCTCGTTTTTCCACTGCATCAGCGCAACGGTGGGGGCGACGACTAAAGATGGAGACTTGGCCAAATCATTCAACAACAGGGCGATAGTTTGAATAGTTTTACCCATACCCATTTCATCCGCCAGAACACCGCCTGCATAAACGCTTTCCTCCTGTGATATGAGCCAATGAAGACCTTCCAGTTGGAAAGGTAACAGCTTAATTGTCATACCATCGGGTTGATCAGACCTCCGAGCAACATAGGGAGGCTCATTTCTCAGATCGGAAAACACATCTTTCAGTTCAGGATGGTGTTCGTACAATCGTACAGTGTTCCTTTCATATGGAGTTATCTTCGGTGGCTTTCTCTTAGTTGTGCTTTTCTTTTTCTTCTTTTTCGTAGCGGGTTTCCTTTTCTTCGTTAGGGGTTCGTCGTCATCATCAGACTCATCCTTGAGCTCTATTATCTTTTCCCCTGCATTCTTTACGTCTATTTTGCCTTCACCTTCATCCTCGATCACGTGAATACTCTCACCAGTGGCGGTTCGTTCTTTATCGGAACCCGTTAGGTCTATAGCGAAGTCTTCGTCTTCATCGTCGGGAGTCTTTACAAGCGTAGCGTCATCACGGTATTCTTCGTCATGGATGTCTCCTTCTTTCTCGCTCTCTCTTTTCAGATGCAGAGTCTTCGGGTTTTTCAAATCTGCATCGTCATCGCTCAGCTCATTATAATTCACATTTTCCTTACTACTTCTTGTACGTCTTCTACGAATAAAGCCGCCTTCTTGCATCATTTTTTTTGCACTGGCACACGAGGTACACGATTTTGATGGCTTACATTACCAAGATACTGTACTAACAGACAGCATTATGCAGTCATTATGGTTTTTCATTCCTAAAAAGTTCCAAATATTCCTTTTTTACGGCACTAATCCGAGTCCTTGAAAGAAAAAGAAAAGAGGAAAGGGAAGAAAAAGAAACGGAGTGGGGGAGGCGACTGGGAAAGCAAGGCGGAAGCTTTAGCGGTTTCCCCGGCAACCATGAGGGAGGAAAAGGGAAAAGGGAGAGAGAAATATGAAGCGCCCAAAGGAATATGTCGTATATAGCCCTGTTGGGGTTGGTGATGTTGGCGGCTAAGAATGGGAGGGGAGCGAAACGTGCCGCTTCAACACTTTTACCATGTCTATTTCAGCTAGATGTTTTGCAATTTGTCATCTGAACATGATAAGACACACTTTTCTATTCAAACGACTGCTCAAAGTCACTAACAATGACCGAACAAACGTGGAACTGACTCTCCATCCATCACTATAGGTTAATGGAAATAAACTATAAAACTCAGATTGACACGCGAATACCACAAGAAGTCTCGGTTTCGAGTTGGGCGGCAAAAACTACCGGAGTTAGCAACCACCTGCTGCCAAACGCGTACGACCGTCACTAGCGACGAGTCAGTTGACTCTCGCCCAGTTCGGCTGAGTCACCTCACGGCACCGACGTCACTCCTCGTTCATTCTCAAATTCATTTTTTTTTCCTTTCTTTTTTTCGTGCACCGCTCAGGGCACACAAAAAAGCTTATTTTCTGGTTGGTTGTTCCGCACCTTTTTTGCGTGTTAGTGAGTTTGCCAATGTCAAAAAGGCAAATTGCCTTAGCGTGGGCCATGTCATGCCGTGTCCTCTCGTTTCGTGAAACGTACCACGCACACCAGCCCGTTCCGTCCCGTCTCGTATCGCACGGGTGCCGTATCGGCCTCAGCTGCTTTCTCTCCCTCCTCTGCTCCCTCCCGACCGTTGCTACTCCCGTCGCTAGCCAGTGGTATCCCGCGTTACTCCATCTTTTTTTGGCGTTTTCCCCTATCCAATTCGAACAAGTTTTTCTTAGTTTTGTTTTATTTTTCCTTTCTTCGGTCGGTCGTTCTTTCCCTTCCGATTATCAAAGCAAAGCGCATTTTTTCTTTGTCTTTTTTTGTTTTTTGTTTTTTGTTCTTTTGCAAACAAGGTCAGGAGTTCAATTGAGAGAACAAGAATCAACAAAGCCAAATACGACAACGTCATTAATTTTTGAACTAGAGGCGTATCTTCATTACCTCTTTCCCCCATCTTTCTCTTTTTCTTTTTTGCTAGTATAAGCCTATAAACAAGTACTGCAACAACAACAAACAAACCACCACTGGAAAAAAAAAATAGGAAAAATGAATTCGGGCGGTGAACAAACAATAATGGAACAACCCGCTCAGCAGCAGCAGCAGCAACAACAACAGCAGGCTGCGGTTCCTCAACAGCCGCTAGACCCATTAACACAATCGACGGCAGAAACCTGGCTCTCCATAGCTTCCTTGGCGGAAACCCTTGGTGATGGTGACCGGGCTGCAATGGCATATGACGCCACTTTACAATTCAATCCCTCCTCCGCAAAGGCTTTGACGTCGTTGGCTCATTTATACCGTTCCAGGGATATGTTCCAAAGGGCTGCAGAATTATATGAAAGGGCTCTTTTGGTGAATCCCGAACTATCAGACGTGTGGGCTACATTAGGTCATTGTTATCTGATGCTGGATGATCTGCAAAGAGCTTATAATGCCTACCAGCAAGCTCTATATCATCTCAGCAACCCGAACGTACCGAAATTATGGCACGGTATCGGTATTCTTTATGACCGATACGGTTCGTTAGACTATGCCGAAGAAGCGTTCGCCAAAGTCTTGGAATTAGACCCTCATTTTGAGAAGGCAAACGAAATTTATTTCAGATTGGGTATTATCTACAAACACCAGGGCAAATGGTCTCAAGCTTTGGAATGCTTCAGATACATTCTTCCTCAACCTCCTGCTCCTTTGCAGGAATGGGACATATGGTTCCAATTGGGTAGTGTTTTGGAGAGTATGGGTGAGTGGCAGGGCGCAAAAGAGGCCTATGAGCACGTTTTGGCTCAAAATCAACATCATGCTAAAGTATTACAACAACTGGGTTGTCTTTACGGTATGAGCAATGTACAATTCTACGACCCTCAAAAGGCATTGGATTACCTCCTAAAATCACTAGAGGCAGATCCCTCTGATGCCACTACATGGTACCACCTGGGTAGAGTCCATATGATCAGAACAGATTACACCGCTGCATATGATGCCTTCCAACAAGCGGTCAACAGAGATTCAAGAAACCCCATCTTCTGGTGCTCCATCGGTGTATTATACTACCAAATATCTCAATACAGAGACGCCTTGGACGCTTACACGAGGGCTATAAGATTGAATCCCTATATCAGTGAAGTTTGGTATGATTTAGGTACCCTTTACGAAACTTGTAACAATCAACTGTCTGACGCTCTAGACGCATATAAACAAGCTGCAAGATTAGATGTAAATAATGTTCACATTAGAGAAAGGTTAGAAGCTTTAACCAAACAATTGGAAAATCCAGGCAATATAAACAAATCAAACGGTGCTCCCTCAAATGCCTCTCCTGCACCACCTCCTGTGATTTTACAACCTACCTTACAACCTAACGATCAAGGTAACCCCTTAAACGCCAGAATTCCAGCTCAGTCTCTTAACGCTGCTGCTTCATTGGTACAACAACAGCATCCTGCTCAACAGACGCCAATTAACTCATCTGCAACAATGTACACTAATGGAGCTTCTCCTCAATTGCAAGCACACGCTCAAGCACAGGCCCAAGCGCAAGCACAGGCGCAGGCGCAGGCTCAAGCGCAGGCTCAAGCTCAAGCGCAGGCTCAAGCGCAAGCGCAAGCACAAGCTCAAGCACAAGCACAGGCACAAGCCCAAGCCCAAGCCCAGGCCCAAGCTCAAGCTCAGGCACAAGCACAGGCACAAGCCCAAGCCCAAGCACAAGCTCAGCAACACCAGGCCCAGCAACACCAGGCCCAGCAACACCAGGCCCAGCAACATCAAGCCCAGCAACATCAAGCTCAGCAACATCAAGCCCAGCAACATCAAGCCCAGCAGCAGCAGCAGCAGCAGCAGCAGCAACAACAACAACAACAACTGCAACAACAACAACTGCAAGCCTTACCCAGGCAACAGCAGCACCAAAAGGGAGTTTCTGTGCAAATGCTGAACCCACAACAAGGACAACCGTACGTCACCCAACCGACTGTCATACAAGCACATCAACTACAACCATTCTCGACACAAGCCATGGAACATCCGCAGGGCTCTCAGCTATCACCTCAACAACAACTGCAATCTATTCAACATCCACAACAACTTCAAAGCCAACATCAGAGTCAACCTCAACCTTTGATTCAACGTGGCCTGGAGCAGAATTCCTTACCCCAAAAGAGATACATGGAAGGTGCCATTCACACTTTAGTAGATGCCGCCGTATCCAGTAGCACACACCCCGAAAATAACGCCAAATCTCCTAATCAACTACCTCATTCCATTTCAAACCAAACTTCTGCGACAGTAACACCAAACATTGGACCACAGCCAAAGAAGCAAAAACTGAACTCTCCAAATTCAAACATCAACAAGTTAGTTAATACTGCTACCGAAGAAAATTCAGCGCATGAGATAACCAATTCACCGCTACCGGTGGCAGAGTCTAATGCTACTTCTATACAAGAGGAAAAACCTGCAAGGGCAAACTCGATACCTCCAGTGATTTATGCGCAAGAACCCTCGAAAGAAGCTACTACCAATGAAGAAACCGCTAAACCAGCTCCTGTTCCTACACCAACGAACTCATCCAATGTAGAAGTCGAGCCATTCGCTGCGCAAACGACTTTATCTTCCGAAAATTCAACAAACAGGGCGAATGAGGAAAGTACTGCTGGGACCATCGAACCTTTCACTGATGCTAATCCTGCAGAGGCAAGCCCAGGTGAAGAAGATTTAAAGCAGCATGCTAAAGAGGAAAAAAGCACTACGCCTGAAGCAACCGAAAAGAAGGAGCCACCAACCGGCGGGGAAAATGAACCACAACAAGAGGACTCTCTCACCACAACGACAACAGCAACAGCAACAGTAATCAAACCTACTTTGGAAACAATGGAGACGGTAAAAGAGGAAACAAAAATGCGCGAAGAGGAACAGACACCTCAAGAAAAACCCCCACAAGAAAATTTACTTCCAAGAGAAAATGTGGTAAGGCAAGTGGAAGAAGATGAAAATTATGATGACTAAAAAAGTTTGCATTGATGAATTAATCTACTAATTTTATGAGACCAACAGTTAAGGTTGGGTAGCTTCAAAAAATTCATTCATTATGTTGTGGATACATATATAAATAAAGAAAAGACGAAAAAAAGAGTTGGGTAAGACGAATATGGTTATTTTTTATATATGCGCATGTGAATATATGCGTGTATAGTATATTATTATTTTGTATCATTACATACTTAAAATTTATTATTGCTTTAAGGAGTTCTTCACTGGGTATACAAATATATATATATATATATATATATATATATATACATATATAGTGACTGGAAACTATGGCTGATATGCGTGCTTTTTCATTGTGTATCCACAACCTCTTCGAGAAATTGCCTTATTTGGTTCAAAATGGTCTCCCTTGTTGAATTCGATACCATCTCTAGAATAAAATAATAAAATTTAATGTTAGTAATCCCTTAATTTATCAATAAAATTCAGTAAAAAATAGTTTCATACCTAGTGCTTTGGGTTCTACCGAGGATAAGACTTGCGTGAAGTTCGTGGATTCATTTATGTTCATTTCTGATTTGGTCAAATCTTTGACTTTATCCACCCAACCTTCTTGAAGTAATCTAGCGTTTAATTCATTCGAAATTCTATAGATTCAATAGTGATCTGAATTGTTAGTAGAATAGATTAAAGTAAAAAAGGGCCTTCCTTGTGGTGTATCATACAATTCATAGTTTCCTGATTCCACAAGGTATTGTTGTATTTGACCTTTTAATTGGACAGTATCCAAAGTCATTGAAAAGGGAGTATGGATCAACCTAAATATACTGGAATATGCTCCTACTGTTATGCCTGTGAGGATTAGAGGTTAAACTGTTCACATGACTATTTTCATTTTTTTATTTTTTATTTTTCATCATCACGAAGAAAGGGAAAGCACGTTAAACACATTTTCGCAAGGGATGGCGAATGCGGCCACTAGCGGTTTGACATGATATTGCACAAGCTTTGTACGAATATATTGGCATACTTTTTCTATGAATCTTTCGGTATTTTCTTTTCTTTCCATTACTTAAATGTTTTGTAAGATATTTCCAAAAAGTGCAAGACAGGTTTTCCTCAATTCAAAGAGACTATTTCGAACAATGAGCAGTGTCAAAGGTAAACCAGAAGAAGCCAAGATAGTCGAAGTCCATCACGTCAAAGACACCTCGGATTGTAAGTGGATTGGTTTACAAAAAATCATCTACAAAGATCCAAACGGGAAGGAAAGAGAATGGGACAGTGCGATTCGTACCACTAGAGGTTCAGGTGGTGTGGATGGTATTGGCATCCTGACCATTCTAAAATACAAGGATGGAAAACCCGACGAAATTCTACTACAGAAACAATTTCGTCCTCCCGTTGAAGGCGTATGCATTGAAATGCCAGCTGGCCTGATTGATGCGGATGAAGATGTCGATACTGCGGCATTGCGGGAACTTAAAGAAGAGACTGGTTACAAAGGAAAAATTATTTCTAAAAGTCCAACTGTTTTTAATGACCCTGGTTTCACCAACACCAACCTCTGTCTTGTTACTGTCGAAGTTGACATGAGTTTGCCTGAAAACCAAAAACCAGTGGCTCAATTGGAAGATAATGAGTTCATTGAATGTTTCAGCGTACAGCTGCACAAGTTTCCAGACGAAATGATTAAGTTAGACCAGCAAGGCTATAAATTGGATGCGCGTGTTCAGAATGTGGCCCAAGGTATTCTCATGGCTAAACAATACCATATTCAATAAATAACATAGTCAATAACATCTTTATATGAAATACAGACAAAAAAAACAACATAGAAATGCAAGTAACTACTTACTAATTTTTGAAGATATGTATTTGAAAAGGCAGCGAGGAATAGTGTTATTGAGCAAAAAGAGAACGACACCAGCAGGATTTGAACCAGCGCGGGCAGAGCCCAACAGATTTCAAGTCTGTCGCCTTAACCACTCGGCCATAGTGCCTATATTTTAAAAAATATTCCGATGCTGAGCTTCACTACCGATAATAATATCACTACCGATAATAATAGTCTTCTCCCACGCAAATAAAACGACCTATAATCTGCCATTTTTATTTTATAAAAAATTCTCAATCATTTCCAGTGCATAGTGGGTCCTTGGTTGTCTTGAAACTGTTGATAATTAGTAGTATTAATTAAGAATAAAAGCAGAAATCTTTCTTATACTTTATATAAGAGAGGTATATAAAACACATGCCGACTGGACATATTAAGTATGTTCAACATAAAAATAAACTAGGGAATTTACCATAAGTTCAATGTAACGACTCATATCATTTATATATAAATTCCAAGTTGATGTTCAATTAATGGATCTTTGTTTTCAGTTAAGCCCACTCTTCGAACAGCTCGTTTAGCATCCCTTCATTCTACTAACGATACGACATCTGTGTAGCATATACGAAATACCACCTTAGAATACAATCTGAATACCTCAGATAGTAATGATGTTTACTCATGTGAATAATGATGAACCTACTTGTTCCAACAGAAACAATAATCAATTACTGCCCACCGATCACTAGTATATAACCGACTAAGATCATTATTCACGTTACTAGAGTACTATCAGCTATCGTGGTAGGAGATGAGTAAATTATGAACCAAGATCCAACTGTCATCGAAATTAGCAGAAGCTGAAGCACAAGGATTGATAATGTAATAGTATCAGTGAATGACGACGTATAAGATTAAGGAAGAAATAAGAACAAGATCATGTAAAAATTCTCAATTTCCTTTTTCAGATTTCTATATCTCAAAAAGAACTCTTGTATTTTTTATGTACATATGTTAATGCCTTTACCGAAAAATGGAATATCAACAATTATCGCAACATTCACAAATCCCTCAAGTTGGATATCGAATACGACGCTAAATAGTTACTAAAAAGGAAAGATGCGAACAGTGGAAATATCATCCATTATTCGCAAAAACAATCGAGCTTTCATTAATTTAATGGAGCAGCTTCAATTCTCTCATGGTGCGTTCCCAATTGGATTGCCATCTGTTTTCAGTTTCTTGTGCGACATTTTTCTTCAAATTTTTGTACAAATCATCATCCTTCATAGCAAAGATCAAAGATTCATGCAGTTCTCTTCTGTCAACAAACTTTAACCCATTCACATTATGCTGCACTAGCTCATCAAGTACTGGGTAGTTCATTGCGATGACAGGGAGACCTGAGCCAAACATATCCAAGATTTTCATTGGTAGATCTAACCCTGAACTTGAAGTATGCAAAGACACTCCGTAGTCGCATAATTGTAACAACCTAGGATAATCTTCCGCTGATAACCATAGAAATTCAATTTGGCAGCGCTTCCAATCAAACTCTTTCACTTGCTTCATATATTTCTCTTTTAATGGTCCTTTACCCGTTATAAAACATAAGATTCTGGGCAAACTTGAATCGAATTTGATGTATGAATTCTCGTAAATTTTCAAAGCACCCAGTAAAATACCAATATCTTCATCAGGAGTAAATGAAGTCGATGTTACAATGATTTTATCACCCCTTTCTGTATCAAAACCATTGCGAATATAATCTTTTGTAAAGGCTGCGGTAGTTATGGCTTTTTGGCGAGAAACGTCACCTGGCAAAGGTTTAAACTGAGCAGCCGGGCGGTCATACAAAACAGCACATCGCTTTGCGTTCAAATGAAAGCTTTGGATCAGGTACTTCCTCATTGCTTCAGTTACAGTCAAGTTATAATCGGCGAATTTGCTGAAGATCATCTCTACCATATAAGATATCAGTACTAATGGATGATAAAAATTTCCTTTGAATTTGAGCTGCAATATAGAATATGCTAGATTGTGCCAATCAATAATCATCTTACAACCGGTAAGCTTGTAGAACACAGCGATAGGAAGAATCGGTATGCTTGGAGGATTCTGTATCAATATATAATCACTTCCTCTCAATTCCCAAAGTAACTTGAAAATACTGAGAACTTGGAAAAGCACCTTTTTGACCATGAATAAAACTGATACGTCGCCCTCTTTTCTGTTCAAGTTTGATATATGATGGACGGTAATATTTGGGTCGCCGGAAATACTCCTAGGTAAAGTGTCGTCCACATAACCGCATAACTCGACCTGCCAACCTAATCTGCTGAAACTTATAGCGTGATAGCATATTCTTGGAGAATGCCCCACATCACCGAGTACAAATATGATAATTCTCTTTTTGGTGGATCTGGTACCATACCACACATAAGGAATAATGAAATAAACCACCAACGGTATGGAAAGGTATACTGCCAGTGAAACTAACATCCATCGAGGAATTTCCACGAACATTTTCTTTAGAAGACGATAGTTTCAAATAGCTGCCACGATTATCTCTAAGTGCGTTTACAATTGTTGTCATTAATCTTCAAGATGCTCGAGCTAAGTAACCAGCCTGATAATTGCTTATATGCTTTCTTTGACGCAACGTACAAGACGATCCCAGTTTACATTCACCTCATTTCACTTTGAGAGGCCGGCCATAGCAAGATGCCAAATAAGAAAGCTCAAATTAGCCATGCAAAAAAAAGAGACAAGTGGAAGAGATTAGTGGAACGTGGCTAAAACGTGCCGAAGATCAATGTCCTGGCGCAGCATGCTCAGCACCTTCCTTTCACCAAATCTGAGACATTTTCAAGCCATATGTTAGCCGCCGTGCATTGTGACATGTGCCTATTCTTAGAATTTTTATGCTCCGCGTAAAGAAGGTGTCCTACAAGAGATCTCGTCAGCTCACAAGGGTACTTTGAGAGAATACAGGTTTCGTTCTGAATCGCAAACTATTGTAAAACAAAAAAGATAGTTTTGAACAGCACAAAAACACAATGTCTTCCAATCTTACTGAAGAACAAATTGCCGAATTCAAAGAAGCTTTTGCTTTATTCGATAAAGATAACAATGGCTCTATCTCTTCCAGTGAGCTAGCTACCGTGATGAGGTCTTTGGGTCTTTCACCCAGTGAAGCAGAAGTCAACGATTTGATGAATGAAATAGATGTCGACGGTAACCATCAGATTGAATTCAGTGAATTTTTGGCTCTAATGTCTCGTCAGCTCAAATCCAATGACTCCGAGCAAGAGCTGTTAGAAGCTTTCAAAGTATTCGATAAGAACGGTGACGGTTTAATCTCCGCTGCTGAGTTAAAACATGTGCTAACATCTATTGGTGAAAAATTGACCGATGCCGAAGTAGATGATATGCTAAGAGAAGTTAGTGATGGATCGGGCGAAATCAACATTCAACAATTTGCCGCTTTGTTATCTAAATAGATATATGCTTGCAACTTTTTGCTCCCATCACCTTATCAATCGGTTTTATACTATTCGCTGAGTATCGTTTCACCTAAAGTTTTGACAAACACACCAAATCATATACAGTACGTAGATATGCGTAATGTTATATATAGATAAGTAATGTGCCTGAGAAAGCAACATAATACAGAATACAAATTGTTTACGAAAGTTAATAGAATGCAAAAACCCTAACAGTTAGTCAACCATTTTATTATGTTGTCATTACCTTTATTTATGCAGTCTGTCTTCTTCTTGAGGAACAACATTTCGTTTGTATCTTTCAAAGGGATTTAAATCATCATCATCATCAGACTTATCCCTCGAATCAGTTCTTTTCATGTTTATGGGCCTTGGCTCAAGCGATCTGAGCAACACCTTTTTCTTAGGTACCATTGGTGGCCTTTTCTTCAGATTATCATTCTTTCTTGGCACTGCTGGTGGCACTTTCTTTTTACTTGCTCTAGAAGATGGCGGTTTTGGCGGACTTATAGATCCCGATGCCGACACGTATTTCTCATCTAAATCTGAGTTTACTGGACTTAAATCCTTCACATCTCTCGGGTTACCTAAGTCTTCCAGTTTAACGTTTGTTTTTCTCAATTTGAAGTGAGATAACTCATTTGTGATGCTGTTTAGCCTTTCATCTTGTCCACTTCCTTTCAGCGAGCCTGTTGTCGCTTTCTCATCAAGTTGTTTTGGAGCTTCATTTCCGTTCAAAGAAAAATCTTTAGGTTTCGGTTTCACAATTGGCGGAGGTGCCTTCTTAGTGGACCCTGACGCTAGCACTGGTGCGGTTGATGGGGATAGTAAGTTTTCATACTTGGTTGGCCCTTTGATATTTTCAGTTTCAAACTTAGGTGGTGTTGGAGGTGATGACGCTCTTTCTGTTGGAAAACAAGCAGGAACCTTCTCAAGGCGATCAACGTGATATTTTTCAGGAGAAGTCTCACTTTTGGAGTGATATTCATCACTAACCCCATGCTTTACTATACGGCCACGACCACGGCCATTATTTGCTTCATTCTCATCAGCACTATAAGTTCCGCCATTATCAGTAGTCGATATCCGTTCTTGTATGGAAGGTCTATACGGCTTTGGTGGCGGTTGGAAGTTCTGAATAGGGTGTGTTTCCATACGAACTGGCCCGGATTGAGATTGAAGTTGAGGCTTCGATTGAGGTAGTAACGATGGCCCGACATTTTTATCTTGGTCATAAGGGGACGCTGGCAACGCATCATTTTTATTCGCCATAGGTGGCAGTCCACCACCTTGATTTTGTTGGGTCTTGACGTGCCTAAACGGCTTCGGTGGAGGCACAAAATTAGAAATCGGAATTTCCTGTGGTTTACTTGGGTTTATTGAAGACACACTCTCTATTGTTTCAGACTTGGCTTGCAATGATTGCGAAGAAGGCTCAATATTGCCCCGAGAAGGAGGAGTTGGTAGTTTCTGTTCTGGGGTGTGAACTTTCCTGGCATGGTCAGCAGCTTTGAAATTAGATTCATGTCTAAAAGGTTTCGGAGGTGGTGCCATGTTTATTTCGACGTCATAATGTCCTAGAATAGAAGACTTGACAGTACTTCCATTATCCCGTTTGTTAGAATTTAACTCATTATTAGTCGTAGTTGATTTTGAATTTCTTGGTGGCAGTGAAACTGCAGGAGAAGAGGTCACGTTAGACAATGTTTTCTTAGTGGCGTCTGAGGAACTTTCAACACTTGGAGTAGATTCCGGCTTTACAACCGCCCCTCTGTCCCTATGAGTAGGTGGTGGAGGAAGGTTATTAACGTCCACTGTGGCAATATCGATTCTAGGTTTAGGAGCAGGCGCGTCAGGATCAAATGGTGTAACTTCGAAATGAGGAGTTGACTCAGAAGAACCAAAGGAGGCCTCGGATTGATAGGTGCTTCTTCGTGGAATCACCTGCGATGACTGCGATTGCATCCTCACTGGTACAGGTGGCTGCCCACCAAGTGGAGGTTGAGTTTGAATGGGTGGAGCTCCGTAGTTAGAAGTTACACCTTGCATATCCGTTACGTGCGAGACGGGTTGACCGTACGCAGGGGAATATGTATCGATTCCTGGAGCACTTGCCGTATTGAATTGATTTCCGTACGGTGATGGAACGTATCCTTGGTTTGGAGGCTGTTGTTGTTGTTGTTGTTGTTGATCAAAACCATTTGACGCAGATTGTCTCGGCGTTGCTACGATTGATTGGCCCGGTTGAGCCGGTAATGGTTGCTGTTGATACTGCTGCGGTTGCACAGGTGGCGGTAAAACTTGTTGAACAAACTGTGATGATGACTGCTGTTGTGGTTGATCCATTTGCTGTGGGTTCGAAGGAAACTGTGATTGTTCGAAATTCTGCGGGCCCTGTGGTCTGAACTGAGCCGGTTGCTGTTGCTGTTGTTGCTGTTGGTATTGCTGCTGCTGCTGCTGCTGGTATTGCAGGTTGTTTTGAAAAGGTTGTGATGGTGCCGGGTTGGCTGATTGGGAACCATATTGCGGGTTTTGCAACGGGAAACCTGTGTTTTGCTGAGATCCTGAATTTGAGGATGCTTGACTTTGAATCGCATTCTGAGGTTGACTTTGCTGTGGCAGAGACTGAAAACTGTTTGGATTAGAATTTGAGCCATACGGAGGCATCTGTTGGCCTTGAGGTCCGAATGCGGGCATCTGCTGCGCCATTGGAGCTTGTTGCTGTTGTGGATACTGTGCGTATTGTTGTGGCTGTCCCATTGGCCCTGTGCCGGGTTGGTCCTGGTACACTCCCTGGGAAGCGTAGTTAGGTTGTCCACTTGACATCTGCTGCTGTTGCTGCTGTTGCTGCTGTCCTGTAAATGTTCTTTGTCCAGGTTTTAAAGGTGGAGGAGGAAAAGAGTTCGGGTTTTTCAAAGTTCTTATATCGGCCGGCTTTCTCTCGTACTCCTCCTCGTCACTTTCATACTCTTCATCGCTTGATTTCTTCTTGCCATTCTTCTTTTCTCTATGCGACTTGCTGCTGTTATAATGCTTCTTACTTGCCTTATATCCTGTCTTGGCAACGTATTTCGTTCCCTGGTAGCCGTATTTACCGGCGCTTTTCAATCCTGAGGTGATGGAATCTTTGTTATTCTCCCAAAATCCCATACTTTTAAATTAGTAGGCTTCTCTTGAAGATGCTTACTGAAAACCTTTCTCGAACTCACGATTATGTAAATAAGTTTACCCTTAAACGTATATATCTGATTCAAAATGAAATAAAAAAAAAAAAATGGGGTGGTCCCTGGTTTTCCTAAAGCGCGATTTAGATAGATCCTGCGATATAATGTGGAAAAAAATTAAATTACCGACTCGC
Source organism: Saccharomyces kudriavzevii IFO 1802 (assembly GCF_947243775.1). Classification (NCBI taxonomy): domain Eukaryota; kingdom Fungi; phylum Ascomycota; class Saccharomycetes; order Saccharomycetales; family Saccharomycetaceae; genus Saccharomyces; species Saccharomyces kudriavzevii. The sequence continues at coordinate 433,905 of NC_079273.1, read as the reverse complement.
CGATATGAAACAAACAACTGCGATGGGATATGCGTTGACTAAGTAATCGAATTCGCTGTAAATAAGTCTTGGCGAAGTTCTTTTGAATGTGATGCCTTATACGTGGAAGTTTCTAGGGATCAACAAACAACTCTCATTGGAAAATGGCATACCGCAGCTCAACCAATTGCTAAATCTAGAAGTGGATTTTGATGTTCAAACCATTCGCATCCCCAGCGGGCCTGATAGTGCGTCCGCCAACGACGAATATATTCGCTATGAATTGAAGCTGACCACTTCCGACCTGGACGAGGAAACATACTCTAAGTTCATTCTATTGGGGAACTCAAAAATGGAAGTGCCGATGTTTCTTTGCTACTGTGGTACGAACAACCGCAACGAAGTTGTGTTGCAATGGTTGAAGGCGGAGTTTGGCGTCATTACGTGGGCAATCAACTTTGATCAGACAATGATGATAAAGTTGGCGGACGCTAGCATAGTGCACGTAACAAAGGAGAACATCGAACAAATTACATGGTTTAGTTCGAAATTCTCTCTGGAGCCGGTAACACAAGACAAAAACCTGCGGCAATTCAATATAGAGATACCAAGAGAAAGCTGCGAGGGCTTGGCTCTCGGCTCTGGCAATACCATGTGCCCGTATAGCGACGCAATTGTGCCTTACATATATAATGAAACGGGGATGGCTCTGCGAAAATTGCCTTTGACTTCCATCATATTGGCGGGGCATACGAAGATAACGAGGGAGTCCATTGTCACTTCCACACGAACCCTCAGAAACAGAGTTCTGGCAGTTGTACTACAGTCGGCACAATTTACTAGCGAATGATACCATTACAAAAGCACGACCCTGCCATTGTTGCACGTTTAAAGGCCAAATTCTTTTCTTTTGAATCATCATCATCATTAAACGAATAAGATTGACCCGTCATCACTTCGGCGGGGGCTACGAACCTCCAGAACCGAAAAGCTTAGCAATAGGAAAGTCAGCACTATAGGCGTGTACCCTTAGTGAGCGAACCACTGCATAAGTGTAATGTATACTGTATATTTGGACCAATTTCGCACAAGATCATACAAACCACACGCACTTAGCGGACTGAGCGGCAATAGTCCAAGCAGGCAGGAATGGAAAAAAGAACACGATTCATTTTCGAAATATGATAAACCCAACAAAAAAAAATGAAAAACAATTAGACTTTTCTGTCTTCATAGAATTGAATTAATTCGCAGACAGTGTGAAAGAATAGACAAGTAGTCTGGCTTTATCTTATTTTATCTAAGTTTATTTTATTTTTATAACAATGCAGCTGAGGCGAAGAGGAAAAAAGAAAATTGAATATATCTTATATAAAAACTAGGAAAATATACTTCGTTTTGAATCGAATCACTCAGCTTTAACACCAGCGTTACCAGCTCTTTCAGCTTCCTCGACAGACTTCTTGTCGGTCTTTGGACCAGATTGACCCATACCGCCGAACAAAGAGGCAACCTTGAAGGGTCTCTTCAAGTCACCAGTGGCAGGCTTACCGAAAAGATGGATTTTCACTTCGTTGTGTTCCAAAGCGCTCTTTACAGGAGAGATGGATTGCATGAACAATGGGTTGGTGTATTTCAAGTACAAATGCATGAAACCCATCATGGCCATACCGGTGTAGATCGACTTGATAGCACTGTCTATTTCCTTCAAATCATAGTCTCTGACGGTGGTAACTTGTAGTTTCTCACCGTCGCCAGACATGGCATTACCAGGCTCGACGTACTTCATAGTGGTCATGTCGTTCTTCGCAACGATTCTCTTTCTGGCGATTTGATAGATGATCCAAGAGATGGCAATGGAGGAACAATATAAGATTCTAATATACATGATGATGGTTGGGTCCTCCATGTCAATACGACGGGAGAGCTGCATCATGACCAACATGATGATGATGTTACTGATTTGAGGGTTCATGGCGGGCTGGTCGGTTCTCTTGGACTGTGCTGTGCTATTCTGGGTTCTGCTCTGTGTTGGAAGATAGCGGCGAGTGTTCTTTTATCTACATCGAATGAAAGAGCAAGGCAACTACATTTTATAAGCGTTTCGGTTCTGGCGCGTTTTCGGCCACCGGGCGGCCAAAAGAAGAAAAAAAAAGAAATCAGTGGCAAACGTCGAAAATATGAAAAGAAAATGATAAATGGGCGTGCAATCCGTACATAGTGCTGTTCTTTTCTTTTCTCTGAATTTCGTTGCCGTGAAGAGCGATAAGTGGACCTGACTGGGGGATTATCCGATTTGTTCCGGCTACCGTTACCCCTCCCCCACCCGCGGGGCAGGCGGGGTTTAATTATCGTTTTTTCCCTCTTTTTCGGAAAAACTCGCGGAGCAAAAGAAACGGAGGAAGGTGTGCGGCTTTCCCCAGCGTAATTGCCTGTGATAATGACAAAATCGCGAAGATAATAGGATTTTCTTTCTTTTTCTGCATACCATAATGATTTCTTTTTCTGCATCTTTGGCAGAACTAGGAGTTTATATATACTGTCTTTTTCATTTCAATAGCACATCCCGGATTTTCATTTTCTTCTTGGTAGGTAAGCGGTCTGCCCCATTTTCTTTTCCTATCTTTTGTGGTCTCTGTGTATGGCACCAATACAAATCACAAGCTTGAGTCATGATCAATAATCCTAAGGTAGACAGTTTAACGGAGAAAGCCAAGGCTGCCAACTCTAAAGAGTTGGAGCAGGCGGCTTCGCCAGAGCCGGCCCCTGTCCCCCCTGCTGGTAGGCAGCAGTATCCAATCACGTTCAACTTGACTTCCAGTTCGCCTTTCCACCTTCGTGACCGTCATCGTTATTTGCAGGATCAAGAGCTTTACAGGTGCGCTTCTAGGGACTCGTTGTCTTCCTTACAACAACTTGCCCATACGCCTAATGGGTCGACCAGGAAGAAATACATGGTGGAGGATCAGTCTCCGTATTGGCCGGAAAATCCGGCCATTGCGGCCCCCTCTCCTAACCCCACGACTTGCATCAACTACCTGAGACCAAGAATGCAGTTCACAGGCTACCAGATCTCGGGGTACAAGCGATATCAGGTTACAGTAAACTTGAAAACGGTTCATTTACCGACAGGCCGCTGTACCTCGCTGTCCCCTCATTTATCCGGATTTTTGTCGATAAGAGGTCTCACCAACCAACACCCGGAAATCAGTACGTATTTTGAAGCTTACGCCGTGAACCACAAAGAATTAGGCTTTTTGTCCTCCAGTTGGAAAGATGAACCCGTCCTAAACGAATATAAAGCCACAGATCAAACTGACTTGGAACACTGGATAAACTTCCCTTCTTTCAGACAGCTCTTTTTAATGAACCAAAAAAATAGCATTAACTTAACTCATGACAGTACTGCTACGAGTGCAATTAAGGACTCTCAACCACAACAGCAATTACCCACTACGTCGAGCACGGACGCTAATAACATATCAAGGATTTTCAGCCAAGAAAAGCAATTCGGTGACTATCTAGATGAAAGATTTATATTCATGAAATGGAAGGAGAAGTTTTTAGTGCCAGACGCCCTACTGATGGAAGGCGTAGACGGCGCGTCTTACGATGGATTTTATTACATTGTCCATGACCAAGTTACCGGTAACATTCAAGGGTTCTACTACCACCAGGATGCCGAAAAATTCCAACAACTGGAACTCGTACCGTCGCTAAAGCACAAAATCGAGTCCAGCGATTGTTCCTTTGAATTTGCTTGATGCGGGCTATCATCGTCTTATCTGTATACCCTAACCCCATCGATTTTAGATTTTTATGCATATTCTCATTTCATATATTCTGTAACAATATACATATGTACATATATATATATTTTCTTTTGCACTAGATAGATAAGCAACTATAAAGAACAGTGATATTTTACAACATCGTATGATTACAGCATGTCTATGTCTATGTCTATATCTATAATATGGTTTATTTCGTCCCTACTCTTCCCCCAAAAATCTCATGACTAATTCAAACGTTACGAAGGTAGCACCATTAACGGGCGCTGATCTGACCATTGTCGGTCCAAATCCTTTGAAAAAGGCTCTGATACCTTCCTTGGCATAAATCGTCTTTGCTACGGAAGAAATAGAATTCTTGTATTTAGGTTTTCGTAAGTCATCGTTTTGTATAATGGATTTCACGACATCTAAGGGGTACACTGTCAACCACAGCATCGTTCCGGAAAATGCACCGAATAGACACAATTTCCAAGGTGGGATTTCATTTCTTGTTAAACCGGTACCGATTTCTTTGGCCATTAATGCTTCGTACACAAGGAAATATGTACCCAGGCCATGTCCGGCTCTTATCATTGTGGGAAATAACCCCCTCATTAACCCACCTTGGGCCTTCAATTTCTTAATGCAATCCCAGGGGCCTTTAAATTCTCTGTCTCCACCATTTGATGTTTGCGTTTGCAAACGAATTCTAATTTGTTCAATTGGCGATGCCAAGAACGAATTCACTACACCGCCTGTCAGCCCACAAACGTAGTATTGGGAAAGGGGCAAGGTATTTGAACGTGAAAGATCTACGTCTTGCGAACTCATATTTGGGTTCCTGGAAGCGTTATAATTTTGAAAAAACCTTTTCATGGCCTCATTCACACCAAACTGTACCGAAACACATATACCTACCCCCAATAACGGCGTCAACGCACCCTTATAAAATGCAAACACACCCTCGTTCTTTACAAGGTCACGCAATACCTCCATTGTTGTTGTTCTTGTAGTCGCAGTTTGGAGTCGAACTTTCGTCGTATCAAATGGCTGCCCTACAAGAACTTGCGCAACACCACCAATAGTACCGGCAAAAATATCTTTCAATACACGATTGGAACTAAGTCCTCTCTTTTTGTTAGGTGTAGCAACATCCTGTGCATCTTCCAACTCATCCAGGAGTTGCGGCGTAGGGAATTCTTCACTCATGGCTGATTGTAAATATAATGAAAAAAAGTTTTGGACGGATTCTTCTTCTTGAACTTTTTATTTTCTTTTCTGCGAATCCTCTGTATCAATCGTACCAGTCAAAGAGGTGAAAATAAGCTAAAAGAAACAGTTCCCAACAGAACATACAAAAAAAATTGAAAACCAGTGCTCATCGTCTTTTCTCATCGTGAGCGTTCTTTATCTTTAAAGTAATGACTCTTGGAGATTTCTGCACGACGTCACACACGGACGGGCTCCGGCGTTCTCCATTGGGAAATTTTTCACTTTTCCTCTTTTGTAAACATCGGAATAATAACAATGATGAATTGTTATGCTTATGTACTATATCTAAGGAATTATATGGCTACAATCGAACCCTCATCAAGCGAGTACGCTATGGAAATCTTGTCTCCCGTCCGGTTCCACGACAGATCAAACACGTAATTGTTGTCTTGACTACTTTGATAGCTAGCGTAGAGCGGAATTGGTTGTGGAATTGTAATGCTGCTGCAGTTACTGCTAAACATTGATTGCTGCTTGAGATTCGGTAGTTTGCTGCCCAGTTTTTTTAAGTCGTAGATGTTTACTTGTCCATCCATATACGCGACTGCGTATTTTTCTTTATCTTGTGATAGTCGTCCAACAAAAATGGGGATACCATCCATGATCGATAGTGCTAAAAGCATATTATCCCTCAACGACCATAGGCGAACGGATCCATCCATTGAACATGATATAACCCTGTCATCGCTCACCCATGACGCCGATATTATGCTTTGCGAATGCCCATAGAAGCAATTTTGAGAATTTCCGTTTCCGCCATGCCATATTCTTAGGGTACCATCATCTGATGCGCTTAGCAGGAGTTTATTGACGTTATTAAAGTTTAAAACGCTGATAGACCCATGATGTCCTATTAATTTACCGATAGGTGCCTTTTCTGTTATTTGATATACGAAGATAGCACCCTTAGGCCCAGGAATAACAAATTTGTCATCATCCACCCATTCGACATCGACACCAAGTGAGTCCTCGCTATTGCTGTTCGAATCCTCAGCATTGGTCGAATGACTACTACTTTCCTTCAACTCAAAATGTTGCATAACGGTGCCGCTCAAAACACTCCAAAGTATAGTGACATTTTCCACATCCATGGAAATGAAATGTGTTCCATCCTTGTTCCATTTTATGGAGACTATGGGGGTTCTATGGAAATTTAAAACGTTCTGAAGGGCACCAACTTTATTCCATAATCGTAGTTCACCGTTTTCTACGCCTGTTACAATTGAATTACCATCGTGCGACCAAGCAAGGCATGTGACTTGGTTTGTGGTCTTACCGCTGCTTGCACTCAAAGCAAAGGGATGTCTTAGTTCGGCTATGACTGTAACTTCCCAATGTGTCTCTCTCTCCGGATCAGTCTCTATTATTTTGGCCAACTTCGCAACTGAATCCCTTTCACCATATGCAAGTATAGATGCATCCAATGGATTCCAAGTGGAGGAAACAATTTTATTTAATTTCGCGATCTCCTTCAATGTCTTAACAAATCCATCTAAACTATTATTTGCGCCCGTAGTACTAGTAGCCACGCCAGTTTCTTGGCCAGCTCTATAAGAAGCACTTGCATCGTACTTACCGGAATCATCACTCCCAAAATTGTGTTGCAGAGCAAATCTTCCCTCAGAAGATATTTCGGGAAATTTTTCTTTATCTACTTGCAACGCTTGAACCAAATTGAAATTCTCAGAAAGATGATGTTCATCTAAAGAGCTGACATCACCTTTACTGTCAACCAATAAATCGCTCTCTGTATACAGTATCCCTCTCTGTACTAGATTTACCAGTGTGCCCAAGGGAATGTGTTCTTTATACTTCTCATCAAATTCTAATACTCTTGTTTCATCCTGTAATGCCAATGCACTCACTTCATGACCCATTTCCTGACAGTACCTCCAGATTAGGTAGTTTAATTCTTCACTTGTTATACTCATTTTCGATGTGATGACCCTTTACTACCTTTTTCTTTAATTACTACTATTTTTGTTGTAGTTGACCGTTATCAGCGTGAAGTGCCACTTCTTTGAAGGAAAGAAAAGGTATCTAATTCTCTCCAAAAACTGTTTAATATTGATCTTCACAAGCCTTACGCCAGAACAGATAGCTTTACACACCTTGCAATCTTTTCATTGTCAAAATATATTCTTGCTCATCTTGTTTATTTCTCGTTTGCTAAATTCCGCTCCATGAAAATAAAGACTATGGAAAAACAGCTCAGAAACATCAATTAGTGTACCTACTTGCACGACCTGAGAAAACCGTACGAGCAACAAGTTTGGTATTAAACACCTAATAGCTCACTAAGTGGAAAAGTCTGCATTTGCATCTAGAGGCTATGGTCGAATTTTCTTTGAAGAAGGCAAGAAACAATTGGAAACATGCAAAAAAATCTGCGAATTCTCCTGCAAAGCAAAAGATGCCTCCATCGCCTGCCAAACCTAAACAAAAAACAAAAAAGAACCCATACAGTGATCTGAAGGATCCCGCTACCAGTTACACACTACCAACCATCAATGCCAAGGAGAGAAATAGGGTAGCCACTTCAATGCAGAGAAGGCTATCAATTCATAATACAAGCTATGCTCCTCCAACATTAGATTACTCAATGCCCCTGCCTGATATGCCAATCATGGCAATTCCTAATGATGTTATAGATAGCAGTCATAATAATGGCAGCTTCACCACAGAAAATGAATCACTGAGTTCTAAAGATCCGTCCAATAGTCTAAACCTTTCCATTGCTGATGGATCCCTAAATGATGGTTCACATAATAAGATACCCACCAGATCAGCAATGAGAAATACTATGATGCCTCCTGGTAGTAACGACCTTTTCCATAACAGCATGTCACTGAGGAAAGTATTGGCGAACCCACGTTTCAATGCTAAAGATTTTGTTCATGACAAGTTGGGCAATGCAAGTGCCATTACTATTGATAAATTTACCTCAAATCTGACTGATTTATCTGTACAGGTTCAAGAAGAAGTAAAGTTGAATATCAATAAATCATACAACGAAATCATGACGGTGAACAACGACCTAAACATCGCTATGTTGGAGCTGAAAAGGGTCAGAGCAAATATTAATGACCTAAACGAGACTATGGATCAGTTCACAGAAATAGCCAAAAAAAGGTTGCAGTTACAAAGTCAAATAAATAGAAAGAATCAAGGTGACGTTAATAATGTGCAAAGCCATGCTAGCAGCCCATCATTGCTACCGCCTTTGAAAGCTGGACATGATGATATCCTTATGAGAAGAGACAGATCGAGTGTTTTCATCCTAGAGAAATTTTGGGATACTGAATTAAATCACCTGTTTAAAAACGTCGAGGGCTCTCAGAAATTTATTAGTTCCTCAAAGGGAAGACATATTTTAATGAACAGCGCTAATTGGTTGGAATTGAACACTACAACTGGTAAACCTTTACAAATGGTTCAAATTTTCATTTTAAATGATTTGGTTCTTATTGCTGACAAATCAAGGGACAAACAGAATGACTTTACAGTGAGCCAATGTTATCCTTTGAAGGACGTTTCTGTAACACGCGAGGAATTTTCTTGTAAGAGGCTCCTTTTCAAATTTAGCAATTCGAATTCGAGCTTGTATGAATGCAGAGAGGCTGATGAATGCGACAAACTGTTGGATGCTATAAGAAAGGCCAAAGATGACTTATGTGACATATTTCATGTAGAAGAAGAGAATTCGAAACGTATTAGAGAATCCTTTAGATATTTACAATCCACGCAGCAGACTCCAGGCAGAGAAAGCAACAGAAGTCCCAACAAAAGTAAAAGACGTAGCATGGGCGGTTCAACCACACCAGGCAGAAGTGTAACAGGTGCGATGGACCAGTATCTTTTACAGAACCTGACTTTATCAATGCATTCGAGGCCAAGATCCAGGGATATGAGTTCGACTGCTCAAAGACTCAGATTTCTGGATGAAGGGGTAGAAGAGATCGATATTGAATTAGCTAGACTCAGATTCGAAACTGCTGTGGACGTATTATTGGATATTGAATCGCAACTGCAGGATCTTGCTGAGAGAATTTCCGATGAAGAGCTAATGCTACACAACTTGATATCCCTGAAAATAGAACAAAGACGAGAGGCGATCTCTAGCAAGCTTTCTCAGAGTATCCTGTCATCTAATGAGATAATTCATTTAAAAAATGGTACTGAAAACATGATCAAAATAGGATTACCTGAGGAAGCCCTTGATCTTTTCTTGCAGAATAGGTCCAATTTTATTCAAGATCTTATTTTGCAAATTGGCTCGGTGGACAATCCCACAAATTATTTGACTCAGTTAGCTGTTATTAGGTTCCAAACCATCAAAAGAACGGTAGACGACTTCCAGGATATTTTCAAGAAGCTCAGCAGTAAAATCTCTTCTATCCTAGTGAATTGGTGTGGTGACGAAGTGGACAACCATTTCAAATTAATAGACAAGCAACTACTGAACGACGAAATGCTATCGCCAGGCTCTATCAAGTCATCCAGAAAGCAAATAGACGGATTGAAGGGTGTGGGGCTGGATTTTGTTTATAAATTGGACGAATTTATCAAGAAGAACAGTGATAAAATTCGTTAGACAAGGTTGCGGAAAACGAACGTTAATGAAACATATATAAAACGTAGGCAAATTATATACTTGTGTAACTGTTGTTCACAACGTTATGATCCATTTACGCATCCAGTGATCAGGGCTTCTGCCCAGCGGTTCATCATGTTTACTTCCATCAAGATTACAATCTGTCCTTTCGTTTGCAATGATTTACTGTTTGGGCTGGAATCTTCTGGAAGTTTTTTATAGTGAAAATCAATAAATACCATCTCAGAGAATACTGACGGAAATTTGATTATAAATTTAATGAAATCTTCATCTGTCATTTCGAATAGAAGGGCATCAGCGTTATTAAGAAAGAACTAAAAGTAAGTCAAATATACACAGAATCATGGAAAAGCTATTACAGTGGTCTATTGCGAGCTCCCAAGGTGACAAAGAGGCTATGGCAAGGGCTGGTCAACCTGACCCAAAGTTATTACAACAATTATTCGGTGGCGGCGGCCCCGATGATCCGACCTTAATGAAGGAATCCATGGCTGTTATCATGAATCCAGAAGTCGATGTGGAAACCAAATTGGTCGCGTTCGACAATTTCGAAATGCTTATTGAGAACTTAGACAACGCTAACAATATTGAAAACTTAAAGTTGTGGGAGCCACTGTTGGAAGTCCTCAACCAAACAAAAGAAGAAGAACTTCGTGCTGCTGCTTTATCCATTATAGGCACAGCTGTGCAGAACAATGTAAACTCACAAAATAACTTCATGGAGTACAACCAAGGTCTGCGAAGCATTATTGAAATAGCTAGCGATGAAGAAAAGCCACTTGATGTGAGAACAAAAGCATTTTATGCTCTGTCGAACCTAATTAGAAACCACAAGGACATGTCAGATAAGTTTTTCAAGTTAAATGGGCTAAACTGTATAGCGCCTGTGCTAAGTAATCCCGCCGTCAAACCAAAATTGAAAATGAGGGCTGTTGCATTATTAACCGCTTATTTATCATCTGTCAGAATAGATGAAGATTTGATCAACGTGCTAAGAAAAGATGGAGTAGTTGAGAGTACGATTGAGTGCTTGTCTGAAGAGGCCAATTTGAATATTATAGATAGGGTACTGTCATTCCTCTCTCAGCTGATTTCATCGGGAATAAAATTTAATGAACAAGAACTGCATAAGCTGAATGAGGGTTATGAACATATCGAGCCTCTCAAAGATAGACTTAACGAAGATGATTATTTAGCCGTAAAGTATGTGTTATGATTACGTTCATAGAAGTAAAGCAATATTACACTCATCATTTGATACTTCTTCGACCAGAATTTTCGAGCCATTATTAACACTATTTTGTCCGTCCATGAATACCTGTGAGTAGCACATTTTGTAAAATGGAATTCATCAAAAGAATCAGAAGTAGAAAATGAGGCTGTGATAACTTTTATAAGAAACATCGATCTAAAAAATTTCTCTTATGTAATAGTATTCTCTAGATTATCATTCAATTGCATCATTAGGATCAGTGCTAGTAAACAGTTTGTACAGTCTTCTTTCTATTGCTTCAGTCATTAAATACTTACCCTCGTTGTCTGACTGTAATCTTCCTTTTTGTATATCTTCATATAGCAATTGGAAACTGGGATATAAACTGACGGCGTTATTGGCTTTTAACTCAGGCATTCTCCCAATTTGGTGAAACGTTTTTTTTAATATTTCTGTTCTATCGTTGGCTGATTTGACATTCAAATGGGCGTATTTCATATATCTAATGGCGGGATCCATACGCTGCTTTCCAATTAACGAAACTAGATTTGGCAGAGAATTAATAAACTCCATATGGGAATTCACAGTATGTATTTTGACATTCCATTCTCTATCAATGAAGCGTAGCCGTTGTTCTAAATCAAATTTCTTAATCCCCAATTCTCCAACCTGGCTTGATTTTTTACTTCTAGGTCTCGGTGCTTCTTCGTTTCCCGACAATCGCTGTTCTACCCTGGCTTTGTACTTTTCATTTTCGAATTGAAAAATGGCTCTTTTGAGCTTATTCAAATCGCTTAGTACAAGTATCACATGTTTTCCATTTTTTGAAAAACAGCGTATTTTCTTATACAATTTCTTCTTTTGCGATGTATATTGCTCGAAAAATTCCTGCGCATCATAATATAGAATTGAAATGTTCTCTTCGACAATTTTTGGATCACAAGGGTAATAAAAATCGTTATTGAAGTCATAAATACTATCGCATTTCCGAAGAAACCTTAAAAGAGGTATAGAATCGTCATAACTCTGTTGAATAACGGCTGGTGCCACTTGTTGCTGTAGGTTACCCTCGACCTTTTGGAATAACTGAAGAATGCTTGGTGAAAACTCCAAAATGATTTGAGAGCGCGCTTTCTCATTATCGCGATATATCTGATTAACTTGCCTAAAAGCACCCTTTTTCTCTTTTAATAGATGTCGTATTTTGCTTCTTGATTCTTCTCTGGAATAATATTGCCCATAAGTGATATAACTTTCCAGCTGTGATATTTCCCTAGCAGTACTTCTAGTTCTCTGGACATCTTCATTTGCTAAAGTGTTCAATCGTCTTATGGCTTGAGGGGGGTTAGAGGTACCTAAGATTGGCTGACTACCTGTTCTAACAATGTTAGCTTTCTTTGATGGGGTAGAAAGGATATCCATAGTAATACTATCTGAGTCGTCGAGAAATTTGGAAAGATTCAGTTCTACTGTATCAGGCGATTTAGTACTTTTGATCAATGTTCTTGATAGCGCTATAGTTCTTTTCTTTCCTTTTGGAAGATGTCTTGAATCGTCTTCAATCTGCTCGTGTGACCTTTTTTTCACGACTTCCAGAACTTCATCATGTTTTTGGTTTGCTGGTGCTTCTACACTACGCCCTGGTGAAAAATCGTGATTAGTAATTGAGCCATGTTTTTCTTTTACAGAATCCTCATTTTTTACTGGAGATAGTGGAAAATCGAATAGTATATCTGCTGCCCCCACCTGAGATTTTTGGCTATCGGCAGTACCATACTTAGTTTCCATGATCATTTCTTTTTCATATCCATGATTAATAGCATTTGCCTCTGATTTTTTTGGAGACTGTACTCCCCACTTTTCTGCGATGTTTCTTAGATTAAATTTCTGTTCGTTCTGTTTCTTTCCACTCGATTCGACATCAGCTGACCACTCGTCATTTATTAGATCTTCCAAAAGTGTTTTTGCGTTTCCTTTTGCATTGTTCTCGTTACTTAATGACGAGTCTACGATACAGTTTGCTGTTACCAAATAGTCATCCAGTTTGCTCGTACTAATATCATGGTAGAACGGTGCACAAAGTTCAAGAGATTTGTTTGGTTCAATAATTTCAATATCACTCAACCCACAAGGTTTTCTCTGCGGGGAGGATGGCATCATATTCGCTTGACAATCATGTGTTGGCCTTTTGCACTCATCTTGATCCACTGATTCTGATAGTGCAATAACTTCCACATTTGAAGATCCGCCGAGAATCTGAATACTGGCATCGTTTTTTGAATCTCTATCTTCAATAAACCCATCTGAACGGCTCATTCAGCTCAATGAGGCGGGAGACTAATGCTATTCTGTTAGCTTTTTTCCCCTCTATCTTTAATTTACATTATGGCCATTTTTTGTGAACTGTTGTATATTTAGAACGCGTTGCGAACGATTTACGAAAAGAACGAGATGTCCGAAGTGAATATCTATACATCCGTTAAGACTATTTATGCTGAAGAGGAATGACAAATTACTGAATAACTCCAATAAGCCCAGAGTTATCACAGACCACCAGCAAAGGTGCTTGATTAATTTGGCTTGTAGATATAGTATTTATAATATCATGGTGATACAATGAATTGTCGCTTGGATGATTACTGAAATGTTTCATTTTCCTCAATAGTATAGTGAGGTTGGCCGTAACCTGAGTTGGAATAAAAACATCATTAAATGTTGAAGAGCTAATTACTGCTTTAGAAGAAGACAGTTTCTTTAAATCAAACATTATAATGGAACTAGTTGCTTCATCAGTAACAAATATTTTATCATTTGATACTGAGATTGTGCTCAATACATGTAATGACCTGACTCCACAAAATCCTAGTTCATCCAAACCCTTCTCAATTGGTAAGAAGTGTTCCATAGATGGCTGCTCATCAGAATTTATGAATGCATTTTGACAGTGCCCTTTAACAAAGTTCCATATTGTCAAGAATGTTTTTGAACTACCACCTACAACAATTATGGAGTTCTTCCCGTAAAACGCACAAGGCTCCATATGGGTGATAGGCGTATGATCCCCAAAAGCCCAGCTTTTTATCATCACATTGAAGCGAATATCCCATATGTCAATAATACCTCTTGTTGTCCCCAGAATTAGGGCGCAGCAGTTTTCATCGATGCAAATGCTAGAAATTGCACCATGTTTTGGAGAATTCTCAATGATTTGTAATCTATCGAAAGTTTTAATGTCAAATATAATTACTCTTGACAAATTTGTTAAAACCACTAATAGAGATTTCTCATCATTCACAAATGCTCTTATTCTCGTCGCATATTCGTTCCTTCCCGAGCTCTTTAAATTGAGCTTTCTGATGCATTCGCAGTTCAAAAATTTGGTCTCATTTTCTTGTTGACGGTGATTAACCTTTAATATGATGATTTGCCCATCTTTACTAGAAACCGCAAATGCGTCAAACTGAGGAATCATAGTCACTTGAGTTATAGTAGAGGAGAAATCGTAGGTCAAGGAAGATGAGTAAACCTCGCCCAAGGTAATTTCTTTCATATTCCATATTTTTATCACGCCCTGATCCGATCCTGTTACTAAATACGGTGCCTCTCCGGAGGAAACAATAGCAGCTGTGATAGAATTGGGCTCGTTCTCCATCAAGGTAGCTATTAGCTTGCCCCTTAATTTGGACATATCTGGACTCTGCAAATCCTCCACAATAGGCCCAAACTCTTTATATTCTCTTAAGGGAGGTAATATTCTAAAAGTGGATAAAAACCTTTCTATTGTCTCAACGTCTCCTTCATAACTGTTGCTGACAATTACCTTCCTTTCGGGCTTGACATCTACATTGTCTTTCATTCCATGATTTGGTGAGTATTTGTGGTAGGAAGTTGGTTCTAACTGAACAAACACATTCTTTAAATTTGAAGTGGTTGTGGCAATAGACTTATTTTTGAACATTAATGATCCATTTATATCCATAACGGTGGATAACTGCTTGGAACCATTTATACTTGGCTTATTACTGTTTTGCTCACTCTCGTCACTTCTATACACTTGCTGGTTCTCTGCATGAGGATATTGAGTCTCACTTACCGATTGTTCAGCAAACTCAACATCAAAAAAAATATTTCTCGGCATGACGTTCGTGAGATTCAAATTAGGTGGTGAGTTCTCTATCAACGGATGGTGACGGCTGTTGCCATATGGAAAATCAGGGTTAGTGGCCATAACTCTCGCTGTTCTTATTACATAACCTCTTAGAGCCACAATTTTCCAGATGTCCTTCTCTGTCAGCCCTATAACACGAAATTTGTCAATCCAATTTCTGTCCTCAGCAGTTAACGGAATTTCCTTGTTATCATGGGAATAAACAGCGGATGATGATTTGGTCCCTTTCGGGGAAGAGTTCAATTTCATATTTTTTTTGTTAAATCCATAGTTTTTGCTTGAGTAATCTTTTGTTATAAATTCGATTTTATTATTTCCGAAGGAATCAACATGATTTGTTGGAATTTTTTTCCAAAATAAAGATTTTGAGGCTCTAACAGACCAACTACACAGTAAATTGTAAACAGATCTTGACACTGGTTGCTTACAACGGGTTATCATTGATTCAAAAGTAAACTCGACATCAAACTCAAAAAAGGGTCTTATTATCGGATATAAAATGCAGTAAACCTCGGCCTTTGATCGTTTGTTTATAATTTCTACGATTATCATTAACGTAAATTGCCTTATCCAATGATCAGGATGCAATAACAAAGGAGATATTGTTTTTGATATATCGACATAGAATTTTTTTCGAATTAATCCGGTTCTGAATAGAGATTTTAAACTCTGCAAAACACTTATCACTACCAGGTCTTCTGAGTCTGTAATTGTTTGAATCAATAATGGTAAAATATACTGCTCTAATGTCACGGTGCCCAAAAGAATTGATATTCCAGATATTGTTTGAATTAAAGAAACTCGTAGAGCTGGATCCTTATCATTAAGGTAGGTTATTAGATGGCTTAATATAATGTCATTTGTCCTCTCTCTGCCAAAAAATTTACAAAGGGGTAGAATATTTTGTAAGAGGGCCATTTTCACATGTGTGTCATTATCTGTTAAAAAAAGTACAGTTAAGTCTTCAACACTTTGAATCAATTTTGCTGAGTACTTACTAGCACTTTCCATGATCTCCATATTACTATCCGTTGAGCTATCATTAAAATGCTGGGCGAAAGTAAAAACTTGAAATTTATTGATGATTATTGCTAAGTCGCTTAAGGAATTAGCAAAAACAATCCTCAAATAATTATTATTCTGTCTATTAGTAGTGAGTAATCTTTTCAGTCTTGGGAGTAAGTAATCTACGAATATATTTTCGTTGAGTTGATTCAATGTTCGCACAGACGACAGTACTTGGATAAATGTTAGTAAAGATAGGGCCTGTACATCCTGGTCGCTATCTTCAAAACAGCATACGAGATAAGGTACAACTCGGTCGATTTTATTTTCATCGGAGACAAAGTGTGCAAACACCGCTAGCAATTCTAGATTTTTTAGTTTTGTAGTGGTTGAAACAATATTCCTCAAACTGTGAGATAGATAAGAGATAAAAAGTAAAGCACATTCCTCTTTAACTGATTTTGCCCTTTCCGATACTTGATTAAATTTCTGTAAAATTAAATGATGATTTCCGGGGAAATAGAGATTCCTGTTAAGAAAGCAGCTATCTTCTTTATCTGTTCTATAAGATGATGATATCAATGGGTCTGATTTTGTTTCATCCCCCTTTTTGATTAGAGGAAAACCTAAACAATGACAAATTTGGGGAAAGTCTCTGTATATTTTCTCCGTAGTTTTGTCAAGATGATTTAGGTTATCTTCTAGAGTGCTATTAGTACAAGTACTATCCGAAATTGGTGTACTTGTTGTCATTGTAACTAGATTCCTAAAATAATCATAAGTGAAAGTGTAGAAATAGTCTGGAAACAAACTGCCACGATATTTACTTAGTAATCCATCACACGACAGTCTCTTAGATGGATCTAGTTGAATCATGTCTATAATCATATTTCTTAAATCAGGGGATTTCATTTCCTCCTTAAGAAATTCCTTGTTAACATCATACGAATTACTTTTGTATTTGAATAACTGCGATAAATTGAAAATCGGCCTACCTTCAGCAAATATTTCTGCAATAACGCATCCAAGACTGAATATATCCATTTCCTTAGTTAGCTTCCCGTCCTTGGAATTCCCATCGTGGTAAAGTGCGGAGTTGAATCTTTCTGGTGCTAAGTAACAAGTTCTTCTCTTTGAAGTGTCGAAATAAAATAAGAATTCACCCGGATTATCTTCAGGTAAGTACACAGGTTTGATAAAGGCAGCAAAATCTGTCAATATACACCAATTCCAACTTGTCACTAGTATGTTCTCCGTCTTTATATCACCATGGACAATATTCAAATTATGGATATCCCTTAGTGAGTTTAGTAATTGGAAAGCGATGAACTTTAGCTCAATGTCTTGCAAATATGGCCTTAAGCTTAGTCTATCATACAAATTATTTTTGAGATGTTGCCGTATCATGTACCCGGCTCTATTTGTCTCGATCAACTTACTATAGTTTAAAACATGTGGTAGTTGTCCTAACTCAAAAGATTGAGCTTTTATCCGGTTGAGAAAGGGACGTAGGCTATACTGATCTGTAGGCTTGATGAATACTTTGATAACTATTTCGCCGTTGGGGTCTAGTGCTTTGCATGTTTTCAAGAATCTTGATGAGTTTAATTGAGAAACATAATGTACCTCCTCTAAAACATCGATATATGAAAAAATAGCTATGGAAGGCGATGTCTGGACCAGCAATGATAGTTGCGCCCCCATCTTACGGTGATATTTTTTTCTGTTTTTGAATGCCTTGTAGCTTTTGTTCCGTCAATATATTTACTTAATAGACCTATTCATTTCTAGATGTATCTATTTTACTTTTTCATGATGTTGAAAAATAAGGGAAAAATGCATTGTTCTCTCTCTGCCAAAAATCAAAGCACAGCACGACCTGCACAAAAAAATGTGAAAGATAATAAAGGTTATATGTTCTATAGTACTATTATATGTGTAAAGAAACTAAATTTTAGAACAGTAGTCTTGACTCAAGTTTTCTAATGGAACAGTTTCGTGGAAACCACAATGCTCGGTTAGAAGCTTTAAGTTGTCCTCGGAAATTTTGGCGACCTTCTCATTATATATTCCACAGTATTCAAGGGCATCCTTTGGCTTAATGGTCTTTCTACCGTCTTTAAGGACGTATTTAGTCAATGATAAAGAGCACAAGACCGTGCCGTTTTTTATGGTGAATCTGCTCATGACGTAAATCCATTTTTCATTCCAGCAAATAATGTTTGACGAGATAGAGTACTTTTGGAAGGGCTTTATCTCCTTCAAGAAATTAGTGAAAACGTTTGCGACCGGAACGTATGGATAATGCCTAGAATTTAGCATCAATTTTTGGAAAATCTTGCACATCAAGCTCCCTCTCGAAATATCCAATTCTGCAAAATATGTGCTGTTACTTTTATGAAAGTAAAAATCACATTCGAAAGGAGAGGCGTAGGTATCTAGTTTATTGTATGAGAAGCAACCGTACTCGTTTTTCTCAAGTTTCTTGATATTTTCGGTTTCAAATCCTGTAAATATAGGCAAGAACAAGGTTTGAGTCACATAGTAATAAAACCTAACAAAATACGCTCCAGGAAGTGACTTATATGAAGACAGTAAGTAAGCAGCAAAGAACCATTTAAAAACAGTGCAAAACGACATTTTCTTTTTGGACTTTATTTTTGTTCTGGTAATTGGACAAGTGTTAATCCCTCGAGAAACTTTGTTGTAATTTCCAAGTCAAAGGTAATTGTCTTAAGAATATATTGGAAATGGTTTTCAAACACGGATGACAGTGTTTTCTTTATAACGGTTTTTACTTGAAGATCATTAATGCCTCGTATATCCAAAAGGTCCGAAACCGGGTAGCGAGTTCTATTTTGGTGAAACAATCACTTTCAAATGGATGGAAGCATGCTTAATGGCAGTATTTAATGCAGAGAAGTAAATAAAGCACAAGTGGGTAGTGATTGTGTCTCGATCAGATTGAAATGAGTGTCAAGAACATTGAAGCCAACCAGGCGCACTTGGAAGACGAGAGTGTCCTCACCAATGAATCGAATATAATCAGCACATTCACTAGAAGGATAATAAAGGAAAAAAGCGGTAACTATCAGGTACTAAAAAGGTCTATCGATGGGAAACTAATCTATCCTGAAGCTACTGGTATATCTTCTAACAGAGGTAACAAACTTTTGCAGAAAAGTGAGGTGGTAACAAGAAGAGACTTGAATAATTCTAAGCCCATTATTGAGCAGGCTGTCTTTTATAACGGTTCAGAGCATCGGCTTCTACAAACAAATATCGCAGCCGATAGTAAAGGTAATAGAAGACGTAAAAGGATAAAATTTACCCCCGATATCAACGTCGAGCCAGTCCTGTTTGATAATGAAAAGCCAATCAGTGGGGGAAACGAAGAAGATGATAATATTACCGATGATTACAATGGCGATGAAGGTGAAGATGATCTATCAAAATTGGTGAATGTAAAGGAAATTCTTACCCCAATTCTTTCATTGGGTGAGGTGATAAACCGTAAAACAATTTCAAGGACCTTTTCGAGCCCAATTTTGAAGGACCTGGCGTTACAAATAATATTAATGATCGAAAGGGAACAAATGTCAGTTGTTAGATATTCCCAGTTTTTGGAAGTGTTTTTAGGAGACCATCCAGAACCAATTTATGAATCTAATCTGAACCTTCCATCTTACAATCACAATTTGACTTTGACCGAGGACAGAGGATCGAGTGAGGGGGGTGATGGCGGTTATAAAAATATTGTTAGCGAAGTTAATCTGAACAGTGCCATAACGGCGGAGGATGAATGCACCAATAATGAAACGGAAGAGACTGCAGAAGAAGATCCATTTTTTGCGTTACCGAGATTAAAACAATCCAAGGCGCTACTATCGTTGCTACCATCATCTTCCGGTTCTGCCTCTATTTCAGCGTTGACAGGGGCTGAGCAACAACAATTGAATGATGAAATTGAATCTGCTCGACAGTTGTCGCAAATTGCATTGCAAAGAAATAAAGAATTTATAAGAAACCTACAAAAAATAAGAAAATCAGTAATAAAAGCCAACAGAATAAGAGGCAGAATACTGAATTGGAGTCGGGAGTTCTTAGGCATCTCCGACGATGATATTACTATCCCGGTGGCACTGCGTGTTGTAAAAAGAGGTTTGATCAGTGCGACAACAAACAAAACAACAAATTTCGAAGAAGAAATTGAAAATACCATGGAAGACGGTGTGGCGGATGATAATGAACCCGATGAAGAGGCTAATAGAGTATAAATTGGCGCAAAACATACGAAAATAAAAAATAAAATGGTAGTATATATTTTAGTTAGCATTATTCAGTAATAGTAATATTGTAGAAGGGTTTTGATCTTTTTCCTTTATTATCTCACCAACCATTTGAAGTGCAATCAATGACTTTCACGAAATTTGGATCCGTTTCATTATCGGTCTTGCTTCCATCTTCATTAAAGATTGGAACAACACAATAATGAACGGTATCATCAAACAATTCATCAATGAGGTTCTTCAAGTCCTTACCGGTTTGTTTGAAATCTGGGAAAGCATTAATCTCCAGTAATTTGACCTCATAGTTTGAGTCAATTAAGAAGTCCACACCGTATGTCTCGAATGCGTTTGATAACGGTTGGAAGTTTAATCTATTTACATTCACAGCCGCTAAGAAAACGTCGTTTGTTATGCAATGTATCTGTTCCTTAATATAGGACTTTTTCTCGTCTGGTATTTCCTGTATCGAATCAAATTCCAAAACGGAAGAATCTTTATCCTTCTTCTTGCTCTGCAGGCATGTATTAGTCAAATGGCACTCCAAATCCTTCAAATCTGTTACGGAATATGCATCGGGATCTAGGGGTACAAACGGTTTCGCCGCGAATAACGCTAGCATTCTATCATATACGAAAACTTGCAAATCCCCCCTACAAACAACGTAACACCTTATATGGAACTTTCTATTATCCATGGATGGTAATAGTAATGGGTTTGTTAAATATTCCTGTATAATAAAGTGGCGCAGTTGGGAGATGTTCACTTTGTTATCATCCATGAATTCACCG
Organism: Saccharomyces kudriavzevii IFO 1802; assembly: GCF_947243775.1. NCBI lineage: Eukaryota > Fungi > Ascomycota > Saccharomycetes > Saccharomycetales > Saccharomycetaceae > Saccharomyces > Saccharomyces kudriavzevii. Next base: position 412,803 of record NC_079273.1, on the reverse strand, counting down.
TTTGCATCATCAATATCGTCGTCATTTCCACTCCCGTCAGCTTCGCTATCTTCGTCATCAAAAGAATCAAAGATGGCTTGTAAGTCTTCGATGGTCTTGAATACCCTAATTCCTTGACCTTTATCGCTCATGCTTGGTTTTACAATCCACCATTTACCTTTGCTTTCATTTTCCAATTCTTGACGTAATTCCCAATTTTCGTCTAATGCATCGTCTAGAAATTCAGCATAATCTAAATCAATAGTAAAGGATTCTAGGTATGCCTTTTTCAAAATTGATTCCGGGTGCTTTGCAGTGTACGTCTGTATAGTGTGCGATAGAAAATGCTTCCTGATTAATGCCTTTCTATATATATAAGAATTCGTGAAATAATTTTTTGGCAGTTCCATTAACTTGTCCATATCTAATTGTTCATAATCACCGTAATGAAAAATTTTCATTTTGTTTTCAGTTTCTCCATTGTCAAATTCTGGTAAGCTTGTTATTATTTCTATTTTTGGCAAGTATTTTTTTAATGCACGAGTTAGGGGTTTATATATATATTCCAATGGATCAATGCTCACCACCAAAAGGTTGCTAGTCTTCGGGGAACTATCTTTTTTCCTACCCAATTTCAGTTCTCCAAGTAGGTGATTAACACCCTTGAACGTAGCTTTCATCGGCGTAACGCTGATCATTCCGGATTCAATGACTTCGGCATCGGTTAAAACAGTACTATCCTTGTATTCGTTCATATAGTGAAGGGAATCCTTATGAGCACCAAATCTAGGTGCCCAGTTAAAGGAAATTGAAGAGGATTCGTTACCATCTTCAATCTCAGCAAAGTTGTTTTCCAAGTTGATATGAGGCCCGTTGAATATTGGGACCCATCTATTTTCCCAGATTGGTGCATAGAAGACCTTTGTATCATCATTTAAAGTCTCCATCAAAGGAATATTGATACTATATAAATCCGTTTTTGCGTCCCAGTTGTTCACAAGGTGTTCGATAACATCTAAGGATCTCTTAGAGGCTTTTTCCATTAACACAGGAGAAATATCTTTCAATCCGTTGAAGTAAGCCCATGATATAGCGATAGCCCTTGTATTACCAGTGATAACGGATTCCATCGCGCCTCCCACAGTACCAGAAGATGTAATATAAGCTGCAGAAGTATTTCTACCAACATTTGGGCCTGACAGCACTAGATCGAAACAATCGTTCGACAATAGATGTAACCCAATGTTTGTGCACGATGCTGGAGTTCCATCTATCAACACCCACTCAATTGCATCTTTTGGAATTTCGGCATTCAGAACGTAAGGCAATTTGGAGTTCCCTGACTTAATTTGCGGTTGGATGAATGGACCCCAAAAAGTATTGTCCTCGGAGTCGACTCTTGAATATATAAACTGAGCAGTCAGATTCTTACCAGCAAGATGGGCCTTACCGACCCATGATTTCTGAATATGTGGTACACAAACCGTAATTTCCCAGTCAGGATAGTTTTTCTTGATATGCTGAATAAAGGGCCTGATGTATGGCGAGAATTGATCGCTCAAGGGGCCATCATCGTTAGTTATTAAAACACGCATTTTTGAAGTCACCTTGATTGTATCCAAATTAAAAAGGTCAGAATATAAGTTAAAGCAGAAACATTCTACGCAATTGCTCAACGATAAACCCGATGCTCCTTCTTTATTCCATCACCCATTTTTTTTTCCAACACCTATGTGAAAAACGAAAAAAAAAAAAAAGGGAAATCGAAAACACTCATCGAGTGATAATAGAAAGACATGATATTCTCTTCCCTTTTTCGTTGACAAATTTTTGGTTGACGAATTTGGCTGATTATACTATCACGCACACTGGCTAGCGTGAACCAGCTCTATTTTTTTTACTTATGCGATCGATAGATTATCAAGTGTTGATATTAGCCAAGTATCGTAAGCTCAGTGTTAATTACAAGAGAGCGTGACCCAATTTTGTTGCCGATCCGCTGTTTCTAACTACCGCTACAATTGCAACCTACGCATTTTGTCTATTTAGCAACAAAATTTTATATGCTTCATGAACGTTTTGGCCTGATGTCAATCATATGCTCATGCCAATAGTGGCATGTCGTTACATTATGCTCATAGGCTATTAACGTTTGAGGGTTTTGGAGTGGTTGCTTTCAACAAGAATGCGCAGAATATGTCAATGTCTTCGCAATTCCTTCCATTTGCGTTGCTAGATAGAGCTTTTTTTCTTGTATGCATGTGTAGATATATATTAAATTAGCACGTTTTTCACATAGACTGCTACTATTCATATGCCGAAAACAGTAAAAGAGAGGACTTGAACAGGCACATCCCTAAACGAAGCAACACAACCTTGGCATTCACACGTGGGTCACAAACAGGCGAAATAGATGATTCCTGTCCCTGTTTTCGGAGATATCCCACATGCCAGATTATCAAATTGGTCGCATTACTAGGCAAGATGTACCCATTTGGGATAGGTAAACAACTTCGAATGTTGGAGAAAACATATATAAGCGCTCACGTTTGTTGGGTTAGTCCCAAGTTTACAATGGATCTTGCAGGAAAAAGAGAACAACAAATAGAACAAGGACAAATCCGGTATTACTAATGTTCAAGTCAGTTATTTACTCAATTCTAGCCGCTTCTCTGGTTAACGCAGGTACCATTCCGTTAGGAAAGTTATCCGACATAGACAAGATCGGTACCCAAAAAGACATCTTCCCATTCTTGGGTGGTGCTGGGCCATACTACTCTTTTCCTGGTGATTATGGTATTTCTCGTGACTTGCCTGAAGGTTGTGAAATGAAACAGGTTCAAATGGTTGGTAGACATGGTGAGAGATATCCAACTGTTAGCAAAGCTAAGACAATCATGAAAACATGGTATAAGTTGACTAACTACACTCGCCAATTCAACGGCTCATTGTCTTTCTTGAACGATGACTACGAATTTTTCATCCGTCACGACAGCGATTTGGAAAATGAAACCACGTTTGCCAATTCAGATGATGTTTTAAACCCATATACTGGTGAGATGAATGCTAAGAGACATTCCCGTGACTTCTTGGCGCAATACGGTTACATGCTCGAAAACCAGACCAGTTTTGCTGTTTTCACCTCTAACTCTAAGAGATGTCATGACACCGCTCAATATTTCATTGATGGTTTAGGTGACCAATTCAATATCTCCTTGCAAACTGTTAGCGAAGCCATGTCTGCCGGTGCCAACACCTTGAGTGCTTGTAACTCATGTCCTGCTTGGGACTATAATGTCAACGATGACATTTTGGACAAATATGACACCACCTACTTGGGCGACATTGCCAAGAGATTAAACAAGGAAAACAAGGGTTTGAACTTGACCTCAACTGACTCTGATACTTTGTTTGCATGGTGTGCTTACGAATTGAATGCTAGAGGTTACAGTGATGTCTGCGATATCTTTACCAAAGACGAATTGGTCCGTTACTCTTACGGCCAAGATTTGGAAACTTTTTACCAGCAAGGTCCAGGTTATGACATAATTAAGTCCGTCGGTTCTAACCTGTTCAATGCTTCAGTGAAATTGTTGAAGCAAAGTGAAATTCAAGATCAAAACGTTTGGTTGAGTTTCACCCACGACACCGATATTTTGAACTATTTGACCACCGCTGGTATAATCGACGACAAAAACAACTTGACCGCTGACTACGTCCCATTCATTGACAACACTTTCCACAGATCCTGGTACGTTCCTCAAGGTGCCCGTGTTTACACCGAAAAGTTCCAATGTTCTAACGGTACCTACGTCAGATACGCCATCAACGACGCCGTCGTACCAATTGAAACCTGTTCCACTGGTCCAGGGTTCTCTTGTGAGGTTAACGACTTCTACGACTACGCTGAAAAGAGAGTGGCCGGTACTGACTTCCTAAATGTTTGTAACGTCAGTAGCGTCAGTAACTCCACGGAATTGACCTTCTTCTGGGACTGGAACACCACTCACTACAATGCCAGTTTACTAAGACAGTAGTTTGTTTAACTAAATATTTCCAGAAACTAAATAAATACCCAACTTTTTATCTTAATTTTGCCGGAAGTTCGAAATTGGCACGACCACCCGAAATAGGTAAACGAATGGTTCAGGCCCCTGTCATCGGGCAGCAACCATATATTATATCATCACATCAGTCGCCGCATAGGCACCTTTAATCTGTAGAACAAAACCTTAACCGCATATGCCGTGTAAGGGAAACCCAAAGAACTTGCATCGCAAAAATAAAAAAAGCAGCAATGAAAAAGAATGAAAAAGAAACTTAGTCAAGAATACCCTTTTAGGAAAAAGTAAACAGTTATGAATGGCCAGGTAAAACATATATAAGTGCATATATTTGTCTAGTGAAGCTCAGATTGGTCTTGATTGCTGTAGGGGAAATTATAACAGTAAAACAAGGGCCTTTGAAACTACTGATGTTTAAGTCTGTTGTCTATTCTGTTTTAGCCGCTGCTTTAGTTAATGCAGGTACCATTCCGCTAGGAAAATTGGCCGACGTTGCCAAGATCGGTACCCAAGAGGATATCTTCCCATTTTTGGGTGGTGCCGGGCCATATTTCTCTTTCCCTGGTGATTATGGTATTTCTCGTGACTTGCCTGAAGGTTGTGAAATGAAGCAACTACATATGCTTGCCAGACACGGTGAAAGATACCCTACCTACAGTAAGGGCGCTACCATCACGAAAACATGGTATAAGTTGAGCAACTACACTCGCCAATTCAACGGCTCATTGTCTTTCTTGAATGACGACTACGAATTTTTCATCCGTGACAACGATGATTTGGAAATGGAAACCACAATGGCCAACTCAAATGACGTTCTGAACCCATATACTGGTGAAATGGATGCTAAGAGACATGCTCGTGAATTCTTGGCACAGTACGGTTACATGTTCGAAAACCAAACTAGTTTTCCCATTTTTGCCGCTAGTTCTGAAAGAGTTCACGACACCGCTCAATATTTCATTGACGGTTTAGGTGATCAATTCAATATCTCCTTGCAAACTGTTAGCGAAGCGATGTCTGCCGGTGCCAACACCTTGAGCGCTGGTAATGCATGCCCAGGTTGGGACGAAGATGCCAACGATGACATTTTGGACAAATATGACACCACCTATTTGGGCGATATTGCCAAGAGATTGAATAAAGAAAACAAGGGTTTGAATTTGACTTCATCCGATGCCAACACTCTGTTTGCGTGGTGTGCATACGAATTGAACGCTAGAGGTTACAGTGATGTCTGCGATATCTTTACCAGAGACGAATTGGTCCATTACTCTTATGGTCAGGATCTGACTTCATTCTACCAGGATGGACCAGGTTATGATATGATTAGATCCGTCGGTGCTAACTTGTTTAACGCTACTTTGAAATTGTTAAAGCAAAGTGAAATTCAAGACCAAAAGGTTTGGTTGAGTTTCACCCACGATACCGACATCTTGAACTATTTGACCACTATTGGTATAATTGACGACAAGAACAATTTGACCGCTGACTACGTTCCATTCATGGACAACACTTTCCACAAGTCTTGGTATGTTCCTCAAGGTGCCCGTGTTTACACCGAAAAGTTCCAATGTTCTAACAGTACCTACGTCAGATACGCCATCAACGACGCCGTCGTGCCAATTGAAACCTGTTCCACTGGTCCAGGATTCTCTTGTGAGGTTAACGACTTCTACGACTACGCTGAAAAGAGAGTGGCCGGTACTGACTTCCTAAAGGTTTGTAACGTCAGTAGCGTCAGTAACGTCACCGAATTGACCTTCTACTGGGACTGGCATACCACTCACTACAATGACACTTTATTAAAACAATAGATTGTATAATTACATAATACTGCAGATAAAATACCCATATCATTTTTATATTCTCTTCTTGTTCCTCCCAGGGTAACCAAAATCCAATTTATGCAGCGCCAAAAAAAAATGGCTAAATAAACCCATCAAGACTGACGGTGGTTTACTACCAAAATAACACTGTAAGTTCCGGCGTACAACTGAAGCAGATCAACAAGAGGATGTCGTTATTTCTGAATAGTCTGAGAGGTAACCAGGAGGTGTCTCAGGAGAAGTTAGACGTGGCAGGAGTGCAATTCGACGCGATGTGTTCTACTTTTAACACCATCCTCAGAACGTGTCTTGAAAAGTGTATCCCGCACGAGGGCTACAGCGAGCCCGACCTTGCGAAGGGGGAACAGTGCTGCATAGATAGATGTGTGGCAAAGATGCACTACAGCAACCGCCTCATCGGCGGGTTTGTACAGACACGAGGGTTCGGGCCGGAGAATCAACTACGACATTACTCCCGATTTCTGTCCAAGAAAACGACCGGTGAGCCCAAAGACTAGCTGGAAGTAGGAGGACTGCCTGTATAGAAATATAACCTGTGTATAGTTAAGAATAATCATCCGAACCTGTTACCCGCACGCATATCACGTGCGCTGCTCTCACCCGTTTTGGGTAGTGTTTTTTTGGTTTTTTTTGGGTGGCGCGGCAACTATAAAGCACAGCAAAGTGAGGTTGTGAGGGCAATAGTGGGAATTACAGTATGCGAGACAGCCCCCAACACTAAGCAGAAAAACGACTTTTTCGCAAAGTATGTAAGGCGCTGGGTGAGCCCACCGGAAATGATGGGCTTGACAAGATCACACAGATTGACACAGCTAGGACAGGATGCAGCTAAAGGCCGTTCTGGTCCTCATTAAACGTTGGGGTGGGGGTAAGAGACTCATTAGAACACTGTGATGATAAGGATTGTGGGGGCAAGAGAGTATATTACCCCATCACAGCTCAGTGATAGCAGAATAGCCGCCCATGGCGGCATGCTTGAATTTGAGACTGTGTGTCCGACTTTTTACCGCAGTATTCTCAAGCTAGGCCACCTTTCTCCCCTCCCCCTACCTCTGTTTATCGCAACACACGGCAAGAGTACTAACTGATTAGCTTAGACCTTTAACATATACAACCACCGCTATGGCCGCAACTAAGGAACCAAAACAACCAAAGCAAACAAAGGAACCAAAGAAAAGAACCACCAGGAGAAAGAAGGATCCCAACGCCCCAAAGAGAGGTTTGTCGGCCTACATGTTCTTCGCCAACGAAAATAGAGATATCGTCCGTTCTGAGAACCCTGACGTAACCTTTGGCCAAGTGGGCAGAATATTGGGTGAAAAATGGAAGGCTCTAACCGCGGAGGATAAGCAACCTTACGAATCCAAGGCTCAAGCTGACAAGAAGAGATATGAGTCCGAAAAGGAATTGTATAATGCTACACGCGCCTGATCAATAAGGCATTCTCCTTTTTTTTACTTTTCTCCAACACACGTTGGCTTATATGTTATTATATTATCATTATTATTGTACTTATATATCCTTCTTCTCTCTTATGTATTCTCTCTTCCTTCCCCTTTTCTCACTGTGTATGCTGATTTCTAATATGTCATTATTCTTTCGCATTTTTCTGCTTTGTCCAGAAAGCGGGACGCGAAACGCGTAACACTTTTTTTTTCTACTTCGCAATTCATGGCTTCCGTGCTTTCTCTCCTCTACTACATAATTCTTTATATAAGAAACTTTTCTGGTTTAGCCTTCTTTCCTTTCTTCTTGCCATTTCCCCATTCTTCTTTTACTAGCACTAGTCAGCAACCATAGAAATACACAGCATAAAGATAAAAAAATGTTAGAAGCCAAGTTCGAAGAAGCATCCCTTTTCAAAAGAATCATTGATGGTTTCAAGGACTGTGTCCAACTGGTCAATTTCCAATGCAAGGAAGACGGCATCATCGCTCAAGCTGTCGATGACTCAAGAGTTTTGTTGGTGTCCTTGGAAATCGGTGTCGAAGCCTTCCAAGAGTATAGATGTGACCATCCTGTTACACTAGGTATGGATTTAACTTCTTTAAGTAAGATCCTACGCTGTGGTAACAATACTGATACTTTAACCCTGATTGCTGATAACACACCGGACTCTATCATTTTACTATTCGAAGATACTAAAAAGGATCGTATAGCCGAATATTCTTTGAAGTTAATGGATATTGATGCAGATTTTTTAAAAATTGAAGAATTACAATACGACTCCACTCTGTCCTTACCATCTTCTGAGTTCTCTAAAATCGTTCGTGATTTGTCACAACTTAGCGATTCCATTAATATCATGGTCACTAAAGAAACAATCAAATTCGTAGCAGATGGTGATATAGGATCAGGTTCCGTCATAATAAAACCATTTGTGGACATGGAACACCCTGAAACAAGTATCAAACTAGAAATGGACCAGCCTGTGGACTTGACGTTCGGCGCCAAGTACTTGTTGGATATCATCAAAGGTTCTTCTCTTTCCGACAGAGTCGGCATTAGACTATCTAGCGAAGCTCCAGCTTTGTTCCAATTTGATTTAAAGAGTGGGTTCCTACAATTCTTCTTGGCTCCTAAATTCAACGACGAGGAATAAATGTAAAAATATTAATATAGTTGTATACTAAAAAATAATGAAAAACAATAAGATAGTAAGGCTAGTTTCTAACGAGAAAAAAAAAGGTTTAAATATGTCAACAGAAAATGCGTTAGTTATCAGCTTTTTTGTAGCATTCACAGTACTTATAATGTATATTTATATATCAATCTAAGGAGCACATGACTTTTGCTATAAATCCTTCCAAGTGGAAGATCGCCTTGTTTCCAAGCGATAGCCTCTCGTCAAAAACACTTGAATATTCAATAATCGACGATTTGTTTCCGGTGTTCAAGGTTTCCACATCCAGTAAAGCGAACGTTATTTCCTTCAAGATGACGTTTGCAGGTATACAATGAGCTAGCAAGTCGTACAGAACGGCTCTGCATTCAATTAAAGAATTAACAGATCTCTCTTTCACGATTTTCCTCGTTAGTTTTTGGATCACGATAAGCCAGTCCGCCTTTATTATAGGACTACTGCTTTTCAGTGTCATTTCATTATTCAATGCCATAGATTCAAGCATCAACAGCGAGATTCGAAGATTGCCATTTGATTCCCGGGCTATCTTTTGTAAAATATCTTTTGTTTCCAGGTTTATTCTTTCATTCGTTACTACATCTGACAGAATCTTGGAAATTTCGTTGTCACTTGGTGTGGGGCAACGAATCAGTAGACAACGTGATTTGATGGGAGCAATTATAGGGGACATTGAATCGCAGATCATGATCAATCTAATGTTCTTGGAGTATTTTTCCATGGTACGCCTTAAGGCTGCTTGAGCATCTTTTGTTAAAGAGTTTGCCTCGTTAATTATAACACATTTATATCTGTGAGCCAATCCATCCTTAGAATCTTGGAAGTCCACTTGCTCCATTTGTGCCACTTCCTTCAGTAGTTCCTGAATGACAATTCTATCATTATTACCCATATCGCTTGGTGTGATCTCTAAATGATATGGCGAACTGACCACATTCAATTCTAATTTCCTGTTCGAGGAAGTGACGAACTGTCTAACGTCAATCTTTAGCCTGTAAACTCCTGCTCCAAATATAGACTCCAATAGCGCCATACAACGTGTCTTTTTACCTGTGCCATTCGGTCCATATAGTAGTAGATGAGGTAAATCACGAGGTTGATCAGCTAGCGATTTCAAGAAATTTGTCAATTCGTCATTATGTGAAAGTGCATTCAACGACTTAGGTCTATATTTATCTACCCACAACGACATTATTCGTACCTCGCTAAGCTGTTGGTCTTTCTTGAACCATCATTCTAATGAAAAGGCTCATTTTATGTATGTTCAAAAGAACGAAAAAAATCGCGTTAAAATATTCAAGAGACCAACACCGCAGTGCTTCTAGGAAAGATTTCTCAAGACAAAATATATACAGCATCAGCACGCTCCATGTTCTAATGTACTCTTTTATATGAGCGCCGGGAAACTGCCTAGATTTTGGATTTCCTGTCTTACGAAGTAAGCACACTTCTTTGTAGATTATTCGTCTCCTTGAGATTCCTCTTGACATTTTTCACCCTGCGAGAATCTTTTCATTTTTCCCACCAGAGACGAAACAAACAAAGGTACTTTTTTTATCTGTTTTTTTTTTTGGTTTTCAAGGTAGATTTCACTACCAAACCGCCGTAAGACACTCTAAAAGACTTGTGATAAAATATCTACTGCTTACATTCTTTAATTGAAAAAATCGTGGGTCTCTTTTCGCAAATACTATTGTGTTCTTTGAAAATATCCCTTTTTCTCCATTGCTGCCATCTCAATAAGGGAAGTTAGAAACAGGGGGCTTGAAAAGACATTTGGACGTTCGCTTTTATATCCGCTACTGCTAACATTAATCTTTTTTAAGATTATTATTATTTTCGGTTGGTATATCAAGATTTGTCAAGCACATTTAAAAAAAAAAACAAGAATTGCACGTTGAGCATATTATGTCGCAGACAATTACAGCTTTGGACCCAAACTGTGTTATCGTGTTCAATAGGACTTCCAGTGCGAGCGAAAAAAGTTTACGTGTGGAATTCAAACGTTTACATATTCATTCGATTATTGAACCTGGCCATGACTTGAAGACGAGTTATGCGTTCATTAGAATCCATCAAGATAATGCAAAGCTGCTGTTCTCATTTTTGCAAAACTTGGACTTCATTGAATCCATCATACCATACCATGATGCAGAACTGTCCGATGATTTGCAGAAAGTGGTTTCTAAAAGTAAAACAAAAATTTTGGAGACTCCAAAACAGTACGAGCTGTATAACTTATCGAACTTGACCAATAATCCCAAGCAATCCCTATATTTTGCATTTTTACAAAACTATATAAAATGGTTGATTCCATTCTCCTTTTTCGGATTATCGATTAGATTCTTATCAAATTTCGCATATGAGTTCAACTCCACGTACTCGCTATTTACCATTTTATGGACTCTGTCATTTGCAACCTTTTGGCTTTACAAGTATGAACCATTTTGGTCCGATAGATTGAGCAAATATTCCTCATTCTCCACCGTTGAATTTCTTCATGATAAACGAAAATCTCAGAAAAATGCTGCCTCAATTATCATGCTGAAAAAATGCTCTTTTATTCCAGTGGCTTTGTTCTTTAGTTTCGTACTGTTATCATTCCAGTTATATTGTTTTGCATTGGAAATTTTTATCAAGCAAATCTACAATGGTCCAATGGTATCTGTTTTGTCATTCTTACCCACCGTACTAATTTGCACGTTTACTCCAGTTCTAACAATAGTTTACAATAAATATTTTGTGGAGCCTATGACAAAGTGGGAAAATCACAACAGCGTTATAAGTGCAAAGAAATCTAAGGAGGCTAAAAATTTTGTCATTATCTTTTTATCCAGTTATGTCCCGTTATTGATTACTCTTTTTCTCTATCTGCCAATGGGACATCTGCTAACGGCTGAAATAAGAGCCAAGGCTTTCAATGCCTTCTCGGTCTTAGCCCGTTTACCTACCCACGATTCAGATTTTGTTATTGATACGAGGCGCTACAAAGATCAATTTTTTTACTTTATTGTCATCAACCAGGTAATTCAATTCAGCATGGAAAATTTTGTTCCAAGCCTTATCAACATTGCCCAGCAAAAAATCAAAGGACCAAATCCTGAGTTTGTTAAAGCCAAGAATATGATCAGTGAAGACCAACTTAATTCATCAGATATGGAAATTTGGTCAAAGGTCAAATCATATGAGACAGATCCATGGGGAGCCACGTTCGATTTGGATGCGAATTTTAAAAAGCTTCTATTGCAATTCGGTTATCTTGTTATGTTTTCTACCATTTGGCCGCTGGCTCCGTTCATCTGTTTAATAGTCAATTTGATAGTTTATCAAGTCGATCTTAGAAAGGCTGTTCTTCACAGTAAGCCGGAGTATTTCGCATTCCCAATCTACGAGAAGCCGTCCTCTGCTTCTGTTACCAAAAGATTGACGGTTGGTCTATGGAATTCTGTCCTGGTTATTTTCGCGATCTTAGGTTCTGTCATCACCGCCACTTTGACCTATATGTACCAGAACTGTAACTTACCAAACGTCGGCGTCCATAATTCTATTTATATGAATAAGCTTTGGTTCCTGGCAAATCCAATAAACCACTCATGGATTAGTATTGTATTATATGCCGTTTTTATTGAACATGTCAGCGTTGCTGTTTTTTTCCTCTTCTCGAATATTTTGAAATCATCTCGTGATGATATTCCAAGCGGTATTGTGCCAACGGATGTAACAAATGTGGAACAAACATCAAAACAAAAAGCTTTTGAAAAAATCCCCGCTACTAATTTCATCTCTAATAACGAGCATGAACTGATTCAAAGAAAAAGGTCTACCAAGGATACACTACCCCATGAAATCAATGAGAAGTCACCTACTTCTATCGCCAATGGTGTTGAAACGCAAGACATCACACAATCCAAAACTGAACCATTATCCTCTTCCCCAGCCTCGCAGAAACCATCGTCATTCTCTTCTTCAGGTGCCGGAGACAGTGAGATCGACTCCGTCGACAACAACGTTGCCGAATGCACCGGAGAAAAGCCAGTGGCCACAGAGATGAATGATAAAAGAAACTCTTTGATTAAAGTGGTCACTGCCGGATCATATGGGGTTGCAGGTGCCACTCTACCTGAAACAATTCCAACTTCCAAGAACTACTACCAAAGATTCGACGAAGATGGTAAGTCCACCAGAGACGTGAAATCCAGTGCAGACGCTTCGGGCGTCGCCGATATCAGTACTGCAGACGCTGGAAGCAAATCTTTGACGAATAGCAACCCTCCCGACGCACTCAACGGAAAAATTGACCAAATACCCAAGATTGCTGTTACAGGTGGTAAAGACAACGGCAACACTAAGGTCCAAAACGACGCTGCCCCCAAGAATCCAGTAAACAAAGATGCCAACATCAAGCCTGTCATCAATGCAGGCGCTAATGATGTTCAATCGAAAGTTTCAGCGGCTACAGGGCAAGCAAAGACTGAAATAAGTAATAAAAACGGCCCAGCAAGATCAATTTCCACGAAGGAAACGAAAGAATCTGCAAGATCGTCGAATAAAAATAATAGTACTGATGCAACCCAACACCAACACCACCACCATCATCATCATCGCCGTGATGCAGGAGTGAAGAATGTCACGAACAATTCCAAGGCAACCGAATCTTCTTCCTCTTCATCAACAACGAAAGAAAAACCAAAACATAAAAAGGGGCTATTGCATAAGTTGAAGAAAAGGCTGTAAAAAGCAAGCTGAACACTATTTAGACTCTATTTTTCTACAGTACAGTGACACTAAACTAATATGTATTCTTTTTATTTTCAGGTGTATACTTTATGTTTATCTCTAACGTATGAGAACAACTGTAGTTCAACTTATACACAACGCGCCAACATTTTTTGCCGCAGGTCCCTCTCCAGGTAGGCCTTTAGTGAGTAAAAATAGCAAGATTTTGTTTCCGCGGTCCCCTGCCACTTAAAGGGTCAGCTTGAAATTAGATTCATCACGTATGTAATCACAGCATCGAATAGAAGGAGGGCAAGAGGGGTGGGGCGTAGAACGACAAGCAACCGCTGTTTTCCTTATTTTGTTTCTTTTTGGCTGTTGAGGCTTCTATCAGGGGTCCATTTTAAGAATAAAAGGAGAGAGGCTGAAAATTTGGTGGCGGCAAAAAAGTCTGGACCGGTCCAATTTCTAGGGGTGAAATAGACGTAAAGATCTCGATGTAGATCTATAAACGGAGGAAAGAAAAAGTGATCCGGTTTTCTATGGAAGAGATCGGAAGAAGAGACCCAAAGGTCGTCATCATGTAGAAGATGTACTTGTGCGGACAGAACATTCCGTGGCATGTGAAATTCTCTTTAGAAGAAAGAGATCCTGTAACCTACTCAGGTCTCGTCGGATGGGCTGCAAATCGAACCATAGCAAAACGATAGGGGCTAATCCAGCGCCATAATTATTGTCACTAAATCTTGCTCTTGTTGAACAATTATTCCAACTTCTGACCACGGGCAGTTACGTCAGTGGCACACCTTATCCATCTTCCTTTTTTCCCTCTTTTTTGACCCGCATTTCATTTCGCGGTTTTTTTTTCTTGATTTTGACCCCCATTAATAATCTGATCTGGACTTTTTTTGGGCAAGAAGTAGTTATCACCGGATCATCTCGTTTCTATAAAAGGGTCATTTGAACTGGCGGTTCTTTTTTTTAAAACGGAAGACGGTTCGCTCTCCTCTCGACAAAGAACAAAGTCACAGAATATCACGCCGAATTACACTATGTCATCTGCCCTATACAAACAAAACACAAATTTTACTCATTCCACGGGTTCCTTTTTGCAAAGTGCACCTGTTGAGTTGACCACAGTAAGTGGATATCAAGAGTTTCTGAAAAAGCAACAGAAGAAAAACAACGAAATTCAAACAGTATTAAGCGAAGATAAATCGCACGGTTATGTGCTGAAGGACGGTGAAGTCATTGCTAATATCATTGGTGAGGCTAAAGACTACCTCTTGGAGCTGGCCGGCCAAGCCTGAATGAATGAGAGAGCGCTCACACCATATAAACTTACGCCATACACGGTTTGATTTGCATCTCTTTTTTGCTGGCCGCAGTTTTTTTCTTTACTATTGCTTATGAATCTAACACGTCCTACAGAAAGGAAAAAAGAAGGCGAGATTTATGGGGTTCATAAGGCTTTTTTTAACACTTAACTTCACTGACAGAAGAGAATAAAATAAGATAAAGAATGATTTTCTCTATAAAGTTCTTATGGAGACCCTCTTCCTCCTCCATTGCGAGGCTTGTCATTGCTTTAACATATCCCTCCACTTTTGATGTTTTCGTTCTCAAGAATCATATACAAAACTTAAACAAATATTCTAGATATGTAAATTTACAGGCTGGTAGATAGTTCGTATACGTATATTATTTTCTACAATTACGTTTGTCTTCGCACCCGCGCAGTTTGCAATTGCTCTTTCTTTCATAGTTGAAGAGATTTCATGCCAAAACATGCCGCGGAGCTGAGAATCACAGGATTGAAGAGCCTGACGAACTTTTATGGACGGATGCAAATAATGCTCACTACGTTAGCCTTCGTTTGTGCTGATTCATTTTGTGGAGGAGTGGCGGGGGAGAAAACGATCACAGGTGGGAAAGGGTCCGTCCTTCTACAGTATGATCAGGGCAGGGGCGGCGCTCAGCTTAATGCGCGCTGCGGTGCGCTCGTTATGCAAGGCACTACTCATTTTCTACGCAGCCGACTAAGGGGGCCTGGCATACGCATATTTACTTTTTACATACCTTGTACAATCTTCAAATAGGTAAGAATGCAGGCTACCGCCTAAATAAAAAAAGACAGGTTTTTCGTTCATCCTTTCTTGCAGTTTTCTTTCTTAAATTAGGAGCCGTTGCAAAAAAAAAGTCCAAATTTGAGCAAACTTGGCATTGCATAGGTACATAATGTCTTCTTCATCTCTAAAAACCAGAGACTCTGCCGAAACTTCTGGTGAACATATCTCTCACTCCGCGAGAGTTCTTCTCTCTTTGTTAGAGGCGGAAATCTTGGTAGGCAAAGAGGAAGATGACACAATGACTACATTTCTCAAGGGGGTCGAGACACAAAAAAATGTTAAATTGGCATTGTCCGAAATTAAAGAAGGCTGCTCTGATAGAATCCTGCTTATCCAAAGTGAGGATGCCAAAACTGTTAGTGAAACTCTCAAAAAGATCTTGGAAAGTTTCACTGGCGATGATGAGGTAATGTTAAAATTGTTACAACAGGAACATAAATTCCATTTTCTGAAAATTCTTTTACCCTCACCAACTGAACTGGATTTCGAAAATGTCACGAACAAAAATCAAGTTACTACAACTAGATTGCTTTTTTCGAATTCAGCAATCTCGGCAATAATTGGAAAGAATGGTGCGGTTATCAAAAAACTTATGCATGAAAATGACCTCAGGATACTCGCCTCGAAGCATTATTTACCAGATAGTGAAGATCGTGTACTAGAACTCCAAGGGTTACCATCCGCCATAGGAAATGCTTGGTTACAGATTTCCCAGTTAAATATGGAACCGAGGTCGGAAAACCCTTTTTCGGAAAGAAAGTATTCTCCGCATCTTGCTAAAGCCCTAAGAGGATCCGCTGATAGAGCAGCGGAGTTTAGATCTACTGTTATGATTCCGGAAGAATTCGTCGGAGCCCTTGTCGGCAGAGGTGGTAATAGAATTGCAAATTTAAGAAAGTATACAAAAACCAAGATATTGATAGAAAGCCAAGACAGTGCAAAGGAGACGTCTTCTCAAAAAAGAACTTTTGTCATTGTGGGAAATTTGGAAAGAAATGTCCAGATCGCTGAAAAAATGCTATTTAGCAATCTGGAAACTGAAAGGGGAAGACGTAAAGCTGATTCTTATGGAAAGCCACCGGAAAATAGCAGTTGATTTACGTATTTGTATAATATTGTTCTCTATAACAAGAAATAAAAGAAGATTAATACGTGTGGTTTCTTTCATATTCTTTCTATAAACAGGTCAGCGGTTAAAAATTAAGATTCGATAAAAAAAAGGGGGGAGTAGATGAGCTAAGGAAAAAAAAAAAGCTTATTCTACTTAAAGGATCATTTGAATTTCTTACCGAACAGTATCATTTGCAACTGGTCATACATGGAGATAACACCTGCGCCCGCAACACTTCTCAGGATATTCGCGCCACAGCCTTTGAATAAGGAACTCACGCCTTCAGCTGCCACGATCTTTCTGAGACAATCCGTGGCTCCATTATATTTGACAGCCTGACCTGAAGTCATCATCATTCTTCTTCTAACTGTGTCCAATGGGTAGGAACATGTTGAAGCCCCTGTAGTAACAGCCCAACCTAGTAAAAACGATGCCAAAAATGAGCCTTCTAACGAGCCCGTTAACAAAAGCGGCTTGAGTGAATCAAACATACCGAAATATAACCCTCTATAAACTACAATACCGATTACTGATGGCATGAATCCTCTGTATAGTCCCGCAATACCATCCGATTTTAAAGTCTTCTTATAAACATCAACTAACCCATTGAATTGACGAGTACTACCCTTTTTTGAAGACTTAGCATCGGCGGCCAATCTTGTTCTGGCAAAATCTAGGGAATAAACAAACAGTAACGAAAGAGCACCTGCAGCACCACCAGAGGCCAGATTACCTGCGAACCATTTCCCATAGCCTTCCTCTTTTTTGAAACCAAACATCAGTTTGATTTTATCCTTAAAGGCAAAGTTTAAAGCTTGAGTTGGAAAATAACGAATAACATTAGCGGTATTCCCCCTCCAAAACGAGATCAGACCTTCCTGTTTAGCAGTTCTCTTAAAGCACTCCACAATGCCGGAGTACTTCTTCTCCAAAGTACCTTGCTTAATCATCTCGTCTTGATTTTGAATCAAGATCTTGACCCTTTCAATGGGTGAGGCAGCTGTCTTCGCGATTGCCGCACTGACACCACCCATCAAGAAATTAACAATAAAGCTCGACTCTTGTTGCTTAGCGTTGTTACTCATTGTTCTATAAAACCCTGTATGTTGTTAATTTAACCCTATCCAATTGAGTTCTTCAAATTCTTATACGTGATGTCGCTTATATCTAAAAAACATTTTAAGTGTTTATTATATGCACGCCTGATGAAAGAACAATGGAAAACCCATCTCGAGAAATTTGTCAGTTTATTAGAAGGCAACCAGACACGAAGAAAAGAAAAGAAAAACTTTATTTCAAAATTAGTCAATATTCTAAGGGTAATACTAAAATGAAAACTCTTTCCTCCATTCTAAGCCCATGCACCATACCATCCATACATTTTTTGTTTGCATTTTTTTTAAGAAGACCTGTTTATTTTCGCATAGAATCCGCACTTACAGCTCAACATATTTGTAATGCGTCCTCCGCCTGGAATGAACGCCCTAGCGGGGTAGCGCCCAGTATATTCTTGGTCTCTCCTTTGAGATGTCTCTTGGAGTGGACAATATTCTTGCTCGTGCTATGGGCCTTTCTTCAATATCTCCCTCCATAGGCTCCTCCCATAGTTACCTCCCAGAACGGGGTGGTCTCAGTTTGGGCCCTCTTTCCTTGCAAGCTGCGGCAGCCATCGGATCCAACTTCTCTAGTAGGCAGACGAAAAAACGGATAGGTTTGGGTAGTGATCAACAGAATCTATAAGGCGATTACATTTCAGTTTTATACAGAAAGCTGATTAAGAACTCCAAAGCAAAAATGTATGTGAGCAGCAGATAATGTTTCAATGGAAGTTTACCAGGGATAAGATAGATTTGTTATAGTGGTTTTTTTTTTGGAATACATGAGTTTGATGGGACACCCCCTCGAACGAACACCGATGTAGGAATGATATGGATAATATATTGCAGTGAATAGTGATCTGTTCTTTTGGAAACTTAAAAATGACTATTGGTTCAGATCTTCGTGTAAGAAAACGAACTCTTTTTCATTTAAAGGCAGAAGAGGAACTTTTTGGGAGATTTTATTCTCAACTATACAACAAGTGTTTGTATGAAGATGAAGGTACTCTCGAGAAGACCAGAATTCAACAGGAAGACCGTTTCCGTCTTGAAAACTTTGCATAACCGCTTGTCGTATTGAGTATAACACATCTATCGTTCAAAGCATACGATTCTACCACATTAATTTTCTCCACGAGTAATTAGAATGGTTGCTATTCCACCTACTATCTTTTCCGATTGGCTACACTTTCTTTCAAAAAACAATAATAACTAACATAATTTTAACAGGGCTAACTTACGTACTCAAAAGAGACTTGCCGCTTCTGTCGTCGGTGTTGGTAAGGGAAAGGTTTGGTTGGACCCAAACGAAACCTCTGAAATTGCTCAAGCCAACTCCAGAAACGCCATCAGAAAATTGGTTAAGAACGGTACCATCGTTAAGAAGGCCGTTACTGTCCACTCTAAATCCAGAACTAGAGCCCATGCCCAATCCAAGAGAGAAGGTCGTCACAGTGGTTATGGTAAGAGAAAGGGTACCAGAGAAGCCCGTTTACCATCCCAAGTCGTCTGGATCAGAAGATTACGTGTCTTGAGAAGATTATTGTCTAAGTACCGTGACGCTGGTAAGATCGACAAACACTTGTACCACGTTTTATACAAGGAATCTAAGGGTAATGCTTTCAAGCACAAGAGAGCTTTGGTTGAACACATTATTCAAGCTAAGGCAGATGCTCAACGTGAAAAGGCTTTGAACGAAGAAGCTGAAGCTAGAAGATTGAAGAACAGAGCTGCTCGTGACAGAAGAGCCCAAAGAGTTGCTGAAAAGAGAGATGCTTTGTTGAAGGAAGACGCTTAAATTTTCTTTAATTAGTTTAGCTTAATATACATACTCAATTAATAAACAAATTGCAATAACTTCAGTACTGCATACGTACCTACATGTACCTAAGTAAATGAAGCCTATTTTTCCATCTCGTGCATGAATAAAGGGTTTTTTAATTGAGGATAGCCAGGCTTCTTTCGACGCCATTTGATAATTTAGCAACCAATCAAATAGTCTACATTAAAACATATTTCCCACTCACATCTTGTGCACATTAATTAATATTTATTAATATTTATAATGTTTAGATATAAAGGTAATCTATCAAAGAGGTAGACAGACCTAAAATAGACCTTCAATCTCACCCTCATCGTCAACTTCCACTGCCATGTAACCGGCATATGTTGATAAACCTGGTATAGTTTGTATTTCGGATGCTAGAGCGTATAAGTAACCTGCACCGATTGAAGCTCTCACATCTCTAATTGGGAACGTGAAGCCAGTAGGTACACCTTTCAATGATTGGTCATGAGATAAAGAATACTGTGTCTTAGCAATACAGACGGGAAGATTACCAAATCCTTGTTTCTTATAAGTGTCAATCTTTTTTTGAGCTTCTGGTGAAACTTCGATCTTTGCCCCGCCATACATTTTTTGGACGACACTGGTAAGCTTGTCCTCAATTGAGTTGTTAACGTCATATAAAAACCTAAAATCTTTCGGTTCCGTCGTAGCGTCGACTACAGCGTTTGCCAAGTCTAGTGCCCCTTTACCACCTTCCATCCAGTGATTAGAAGTAACTGCATAGGATGCTCCCGCATTCAATGCTGCCTTTTTGATCACTTCAATCTCCGCTTGTGAATCTGTTTCGAATCTATTGATCGCCACAACGACTGGAATTCCAAAAGTTTTGACGTTTTCAATTTGTTTGACTAGGTTACTAACTCCCTTGGCAACAAAGTCAACGTTTTCTTCTGTGTATTCTTTTGGTAATGGTTGTCCTGGTTTAACATTTGGAGCGCCGCCATGAGACTTTATGGCTCTTACCGTTGCAACTAGAACGACTGCATCTGGTACCAACCCAGAGGAACGACATTTGATATCAAAGAATCTTTCACCACCCATGGCAAAATCAAATCCTGCTTCAGTAACGACGTAACCGGGCTCATGGGAGTCCTTGTTGTTTAATGGATTCTTGACTGAACCTACAAGCTTCAATGCCATCATGTCTGCAATGACTGATGATGCACCGATGGATATATTGGCGAAAGGACCAGCATGAACCATTACGGGAGTACCTTCTAAAGTTTGCATTAGATTAGGTTTTATAGCATCACGTAATAATGCGGTCAGAGCACCAGTACAGCCAATATCTTCTACTGTCACGGGCTCATTATTATAATTGGCGCCAACAACCATTCGTCCAATACGTTCCCTCATCTCGTACAAGCTTTTGGATAAAGCTAGGATAGCCATTAATTCAGAGGCAACAGTAATATCGAATCCAGTAGTCCTTGTAAACCCTTTTTCCGTAGGGGCCTCTCCAATAGTAATTTGTCTTAACATTCTATCATTAATATCGACAACCCGTCTGATTGTAATAGTGTCAGGATTTATGTTTATTCTAGCAAATTTTTTGATTTCCTCAGGTGTCAAAGCGTCAGGGTCTTCTTTGTCGATACCTAATCTTCTGAGCCTTCTTTGCATAGATGGGGTAAACTTCCTCTTGCCATTTTTTCTTGGAACTAATCTTGTATAAAATGTACTGTCATTCTTTTGAGTGGACTCATGGAACATTCTGGTGTCAATAGCAGCTGCAAGCAGGTTGTTGGCAGCCCCAATAGCGTGGATATCACCGGTTAGATGTAGGTTGAACTCGTCCATAGGAATAACTTGAGCATAACCACCACCCGCAGCACCGCCTTTTACACCCAAGGTAGGGCCCAGAGATGGTTGTCTAACGTTCGCAATGGAAGGCTTGCCTAAATGAGCGGATAAAGCTTGCACCAATCCCATGGTTGTAGTGGATTTACCTTCACCCAACGGGGTTGGCGTGATGCCCGCAACAAGAACATATTTACCATTTTCACGAGATTGTAATCTTTTGAGAATACTTGGGGAAATCTTTGCCTTATAATGACCGTACAATTCCAATTCCTCGGAGCGAATCCCCAGTTCTTCAGCCACTTGCGTGATATGTTTAGGACTCTGAGCTCTTGATATATCAATATCCGAAGGAACTGGTTTTTCTAAGTGTAGAGGAAGAGGTTTGATCGCTGGAAGCTTTTCAGACTCCGCATATTGCCTTTTAGCAGCAAGTAGTACATTAGAAACAAGCATAGCGACAGTCATTGGCCCTACTCCACCAGGAACAGGGGTGATATAAGATGCCTTTTCCTTTACAGAATCGAATTCAACATCACCAACTAATCTTTGGCCGCTTTTCTTACTGTTATCAGGAATATAGTTGATACCAACATCGATAACAACGGCACCTTCTTTGATCCAGTCGCCTTTAACATAATGAGGCATCCCGCAAGCTGCGATAACTATGTCAGCTTGGGAAACCACTTCCGCAATGTTCTTTGTATGACTGTGGCAAATGGTGACAGTTGCGTTGGCATTTTTCAACATTGAAGCGACTGGATTTCCGACGATACTAGATCTGCCCAGCACAACAGCGTTCTTACCATCTATCTTGACATGAGCTTCGTCAAGTAACTTCATACAACCATGGGGAGTACATGGTACGAAGTACGGTTTACCATCCTTTTTAGCCAATTCGCCAGCGTTATATCTATGAAATCCGTCAACGTCTTTTTTGAAGTCGATAGCATTCGTAATCGTGGTTTCATCCAAATGACCAGGCAATGGCAGTTGGATCAACAACCCATGAATAGACTCATCGTCGTTGATGTCGCTGATTTTTTTCAGAAGCTCAAGCTCAGTGATATCTGTTGGTAACTTTTCTATGACGCAGTCTACACCACCGTCCTTCGAAGCCTTCAATTTCATCCTTACATACGTGGAAGAGTCAGGTCTGCCCCCAACTTGAATAATTTTCAATGTGGGCTTGAAATTGGGATGCTTGAGTTTAATGGCTTGTATCTCGTTATTAGCCTTTTCGCGAATAGACTGAGCAAGTTTTTTACCAGAAAGAATATGGTACTCTGAAACATGTAGAGTTGGCGAAGCTTTGAAGCGGTAAGTACGCCATTTAGCATGATGGAGCGCCCTCGAGTTTCTCAATAAAGATAATCTCGAAAGCATTTTTCCTTTTAGCCCTTGATGCTTGAAAAGGATAGAACAAGACAATATTTGAAGCTACAAAAGAGTTTGAGCGATAAAGATTGATTTTCAATGCGTTCTGATTGATTTAATCTTTGCAAATCTTGTGGCATCGAGAAATTACTGCAATATTATTTCGGTGGAAAAAGAAAAAAAATAGCATGAAGTGAAAAAAAATTCAGCATGGCGCTAGAGAAATTTTTTTACTCTTTCTGGCGCGTCAGTAAAAAGAGTCCGAGGGACTAGAAGAGACCTCGTATGTAGGCTGCTACGAAGGTCTGAGCTGGGCGAGAGTGGATGAGGAAATATACTGTGGCTTATGCAAGAACCGGCGATGTATGACTGATACGTAATTTGCATTTTTGATTCATTCTATGTCGGTTGTAGGTCCGACTACATGTATGTATGTATGTATGTATGTATGTATGTATGTATGTATGTATGTATATATGTGTGTGTACGTGTGTATGTATGCACCCATTTAGTAGAAATTCCCATGCGATTGGTTAGACGGAGTAAAGTTCCTTTGATGTGGGGAATGTTCGTAATGCTGGGGTGATGACAGTAACAGTTGTGAGAAATAAGAAGTTTGATATTGGGGCAAACCTTGAGCGTAATTTGAGTTATAGACTTCTTCAGCAGGTCTGGGGTACATCGGTCTTCCTCGTACTTTGGAAAGAGGGTAGGGCATTCCATTATTCTTATAGTACGACGCTGGTCTGTTTTGGAGTTGTGGAACTGCAGTTGATCTTGGAACCACTTCTTCTTCAGACTCATAATCTGAAGCGGAATTGGAATTGGAACTGAACTCAGTATTACTTTCATGTTCTTGTATGCGGGAAATCCTTTGGTATTTGTTGATTATTTTTCTCTGCTCTATTTCAATATTTCTGGCGGTTTCTAGAATTGCTTTCTTGTTAGAATAAGTCTCCCCATTAGCATCACCTTCTTGGTGAGATTCCGTGGGAGAAAGTTGTTCAAGGACTCTCTTAGATGGAATGCATTTGTAACCGTCCATGTTTTCATAAATGTGTTTAGCGTAGATTAAGGGAGTCTTTGCTTGAGATGCAGCGTCGATTTTGATGAAATTTTCGATTTTTTTCTCGTTCGAGGCGGTGATTGGTGTGAGTAATCTTGAATGAATTGACAATTCATTGTTGCTCGTGTTATTGGCATGCAGATTTTTAGGAGTTATACTTCCTGAATCGTTAATTGAAGGTGAAAAATCAATAATCTCCTCGAATATGTCATAGAACAAGTTTGAGTTTTCAGTGGTTTGTTCAGCACCATGTTCGATAAGATGTAAAAGTTCCTCCTCTCTTGATGTCAAGGTCAAAGAGTCCTTAACTTTGTTTTGTATTGTTTTTTTCCAAACTTGGATATGCGAAGAGATTTGCTTTTTGGTCCTGAACACATTGGTTTTGTGCTTAATGTACAAGGAAATGAGTTCGTTTCTCCCGAAATTGGCGTTTCTTATTTTTATTTTAGTGGTTCCATTCTTCATTATCAATCTCAGTGCCTCAAAAAATGCCTCTTCTACTTTTTCCGACCATTTATCGCAACCGATGCCCCAGGATTCCGCTGCTGATGAGTCTTCGCTTCTTTGCCCTGGAAAGTAATTGTTCACGGATAGACTTGGTACTTCACTTTTCCTCTGTTTATCAGTGAAAGTACTCTTTACCGATGAAGATCTCAAATCATCTGATTTGGCTCCTAGCCCTGTATTGACCAGTTCAAATTGAGGAGGCGCGTTAACGAGGTTGATGTCATCCTCCTCTTCATTTTTCACGCAGCTAGGGTCCGGAGCAACGGCTTCTGGAAACATATCATCTAAATTTGACTGCGAATACGAGTCTTTCTGTATGTAAACGTCAAAGATTCGACCGCTATATAATTCTATATTTCTAGAAATATCCGTGCCAAAGTCCTCTACTTTAAGACTCATGTTTGAACAGAATATATAGGATGTGCCGCTTGAATTTTTCTTCTCTTGCTGATACGAGAAGAAATCTTGCACCAGTGGAAAAAATTCTTAACGTTTCATAATCATTTATAAAAGCAAAAAGGGTTGTGATGTGCAAAAAGCCCAGCAAGCCTTTTGTTTCAAACTTAATATATACCTCTGCGGAGGATTACTTTTTGGGCAATAAACTATTTTCTCCAGCTATGGGCCGTACCATGGAGAGAAACTCCAGCACCATGGATTGCCGATGTTGACTACTGGTGCCTCAAAACTGTGCATAAGCCAAGAACCTTGCGAGGGACCATTCATGGAGTCCAGCTCAGTTGGTTTCCGGAGAATTTCCCAGAAGAGTAAAAATACGCACTCTGAAACACGCACATTCTCAAACTCGAAGAGAATTTCTTCGAGTTGTACGTGGAATGCCAGCGGTCCCGGGAATCTAATGGGGCTGAACAAACCGGACTGCGGCCAAAATGGCTCATTCTGAAACATCCTGCGGGCGATAAACGACCTCCACCGGTGTCACTAAATGGAAAGAGTTGGCGTAAGCACCTCTCCGCTAAAGAATCTCACCACTTTTCGCCCAGGAAATGTCATGGCTGTTTTTGTAAAAGGAACTGCTCATACTGAAAAACAGTGAGCGCGTGCGGTCTAGTATGCAGTAACAACCTTTGATGAAGTATTAGAATGCCTTTTATTTGGCTAAGAAGCTCCTCTTTCCTTAACTGATTTGTTGTGTCACTGTTTGAGAAGGCGGGTTTCCCGTGCAGGTTGTTTTTATAACAGTCATCTCGCCAGTGAATCCTGCTAATGAAGCACGCTGTGCTAGTTATTGTTCAAATATACTAATTTTCGAACGAAAAGTATAAAATGAACGCTGTCTTGTTATAGACAGACATGGTTTGCTTCCCGTAGCATCGTGCTTGCTCTCGTTTGCACTTGTCGCCTTACCACATGCATAGAATAATCTTGTCGGTAGTCTAGTATGTGTTGTTGTTTTCATGTGTAATGTCAATCATTTATGTATTTGTTTATTTATTCATTTTATATTTTGTTTGGTATGTGGTCTTTAATACCTCAGAAGGAGCAAGAAAAAAAATGCAGAACACATCACAAACAATAACTAAGAAAATCCTTGGCCCACTTCCTCCCAAAACAACACAAGCATGATCTGTTTACTTACAAAATTAAGAATTAAATTCTTCAAATTCGCGCTTACCAGTAAATTCCCGCCAAATAGCAAAGTAACATTCTTTGGCAATAAAGGGATGTGAACTGACAGGTTTTTTGCAGGGAGAGACCCTTTTCGAACTTTAAAGAGAAGGTCAGAAAGACACAAGCGCCCGTAACTGTTGTTTCTGTCAACATTCCTTTCTTGCTGGAATGTACAAGATGTCATTCTCTACTATAATTACTGTCATGCTTATCCCTTTGTTTTTCCAGAAAAACAACAGAACATTCAACTTCACGGCGCAAGGAGCGTAAAGATACTAGGTATACACCTTTGGTTGTGATCTGCCAAATCTAATAAATCGCAGTTGCTATTAACCGCCTACCTCCCATCACCCCATGAATCGCTTAATGTTTTTCTAAGACATAAATCAAGGCGGCGAAAAAGAAGAATTGGCGGTCACATGGTCTGCGAGATTTTCCCACTGCGGAAAAAGCTGACAACAGCTCACCTTGAGGGCTTGCTTTTTCTTTTTTCTTTAACCTTCTTTCTTTTTCTTCTATTCCCATATTTTCCACTTCGATAAATAATTCAGAGAATTGAATCTATCCTGAAAAAAGCAGAAAAGCTAGGGAAACAACTTATAACAAAAGTAAATAACTCATCACTAACTATAGATACACACATACAAAACATCCAAATATCATGTCTTCTTCTAAACGTATTGCCAAAGAACTAAGTGACCTAGAAAGGTATGTCTAACGTTATTACCACGTTTCGAATGCGTGTTTTTTCTCTTTTTTTCTATACGTAAGTTCTTTTATTTACTAACATTAAATGTGTTATTGAATCAGAGACCCACCTACTTCATGTTCGGCCGGTCCAGTCGGCGATGATCTATATCACTGGCAAGCATCCATCATGGGCCCAGCCGATTCTCCATATGCCGGCGGCGTTTTCTTCTTGTCCATCCATTTCCCAACCGACTACCCATTCAAGCCGCCAAAGATCTCCTTCACAACCAAGATATATCATCCAAATATCAACGCCAACGGTAACATCTGTCTGGATATTCTAAAGGACCAATGGTCTCCTGCTCTAACTTTGTCAAAGGTCCTATTATCCATCTGCTCTTTGTTGACAGATGCTAACCCAGATGATCCTTTAGTACCAGAAATCGCTCATATTTACAAGACTGACAGACCCAAGTACGAAGCTACAGCCAGAGAATGGACCAAAAAGTACGCTGTATAATCAGCCGCCTTTACTCAGCTGGAAAGAAAGAAACAAAATATATATGAGATCGGACGATAAGAAAAGAATACTAGATATAATGTATTTTAAAAAGTGATAAAATAAAGTATATTTATATTCTGTCTTTAATAACATAGATTCACTGATATAACTTATAAAAATTTTGTTATTAACCGCGCAGACAAACATATTTTTTTGAACATAGTTGAACTAGAAACATTAAATTAGCATAGCGTAAAAACGGCTCTTTTCACGAAGATCATTCAAAAATTGTCGCTTATACTAAAAGAAAATATCCTTTACGTACGTTTGAGACATATTAAATACTAGCCCGCCTTTTAGCTAGAGTGATAATGTGTTAAATTGTTTACCTTACATCTTCACCGTTCAGGAGCTGATACGTATTCAGTACCTATGCTGTAGGACACTAGTAATTATCGATCAAAATACGTGGTAGAGCAAGCACTGAATCCAATTTACAAGTCTGCATCAACTGCAATAAACTAAAAAAATCTCCGCGACGGGGAATTGAACCCCGATCTGGCACGCGACAAGCGCCCATTCTGACCATTAAACTATCACGGAATTTGGAAAACAAAGCACTCACGATGGGGGTCGAACCCATAATCTTCTGATTAGAAGTCAGACGCGTTGCCATTACGCCACGCAAGCTATTATTTGTTATGATTTATTGGTGTCATATAATGACGAACTTCATATGCACAATTTTATATGGACATCTCACTACTCTCATTTTCATTTCCACAAGATCAAGAAATGAAAAGCAAACGAAATAATCGAGATAAGTGTGGATGTTGTGATAGTTGTTTGTATTGACCAGTAAAATCTTGTGACATTTGTTGGGATTCCATTTTTGATAAGGTTAATAATATTATGTATATAGGATATACTAGAAGTTCTCCTCCTGGATTTAGGAATCCACGAAAGGGAATCAACAATTTTACATAATCTTATTCTTATTTCTTTCTTCATTTTATACGTCTTTATTCATTGATCCTATTGCATTATCAATCCTTGCACTTCAGCTTCCACTAAATTTGATGACTGTCCTGAATCTTATTTCACTGGTCTAATAATTTTTGTCATCTTCTTAACACCGTATATGATAATCTTCTAGCTACGTGATTGAATGTATTAATCAGCTGTACTAGTAATTGATGGATAGTTGATTATTGTTCCAACAATAATGTAATAGAATCAATCAATGACGATGTATAAAAAAAAACTTTAATATTACGATTATGTAAAATTGTCGATTCCCTTTCGTGGATTCCTAAATCCATGAGAAGAACCTCTAGTATATTCTATGCACATAAAATGGAATCTCAACAATTGTCACAGGATTTCACTAGTCAATAAGTTGATCTTCACATTTAAATTCCGTGTTAAATTTTCAACTGCACTTACTGGTCGAGCATCCTTTATAATTTTTTTCCACTCTGAACCAGATACGAAGAACATGCTAATTGATAGTTTCAGACAATTGTCCTCAAAGTTACCTGTGTAAACAATGATAAACTCATCTGCTTTAACAGTATTCAATCATATCCAGCATAAGGACTTAATTCTACAAAAATTTCACTGCAAATGAAGTCCACCATATATTTTATACCCGTATTTAAAGTGTCGGCCAACTTAAACTGACTAGGTGAATGCCACTGCAAATAACTCTTCACATATAGTGATTGCTACGCTTCTCATAATAACTTAGCGGATACGGGTAACATTCTGAAATTTCAGATCCAAGTAATAAAAATCTAGTGTAGCTTGTAGGAATTTACTTATCATTGCATAAGTAAAGAAAAGGACATCATTGAAGAAGGTCCTTCATATATTTAATTTACTATTAATTGACAAATCGAAGTCTCCCTTTTTTTCCTTTGAAACTAATATCAGGGAAAAGCACTTTGTTACTCGTAAAGCTGTAACATAATAAAAATAAACTAAGTCGGGATAATGACTAAAAAAATACCAATAACGAACTACCAAAGGACAAATACAAAAGCCTTACTTAAATTAACCGAAAAACTTTCCAATAAGAACTTTTTTGACCTTTATTTAACATCTCAACAATTGGTCGTTCTAGGATATTTACTGTCAATCCCAAGTGAAGAAGACAAACTCAAAGCATGGGATTATTTCTTGAAAGGAAACATAACGTTGAATGTCGAAAAGTCATTCCCATCAACTCAGGAGGGAGAACAAAGTAGTGTAGTACCTGCTACTCTGAGCGCGCAACCCGATAATGTGTTGTCACAAACGATAGAGAAAACTACAGGGGAAAACATTAATAATAATAATAATAATAATAATAATAATAATAATAATAATAATAATAATGAAAGCCGGACTGAAAGTAAAGGCGGTGAGGTGATTGCAAATGACGAAAATAATGTGAATAATAACGAGGGTGATAATGTCGAAGAAGACTTATTCAAACTGGATTTAGAGGATTTAAAGCAACAAATAAGTGGCCCACGGTTCATTGGAAATCTGTCCTTAAAAATCCGGTATGTCTTGTGGCAATGTGCCATAGATTATATGTATAGTGATATTACCGAGTTTAATGACGAGGATGATACGGAATACGCTCTATTGGATGTTGAAGAGGAGAGTGGTGATGAGCAAGATGGTGAGAAGGAAAAACCACAAAATAAAGAAAGCATTTCCAAGTTTTCCGAAGATGAGGACTATGATGATGAAGAGGACAATTACGATGAAGAGAGTACAGATGAAAAGGGAGCAGGTATTCTCATACAAAATGCCGTTTCTATACCCCCTTCTAGCATTGAGATTGATAGCGAACGACGTTTGTTGTTAAATATTTCCATATCAAAGGAGACGCTATCAAAGTTGAAAGCGAATAATGTCGAAGAAATTATGGGCAACTGGAACAAAATATACCACAGTTTTGAATACGATAGAGAAACAATGATAAAGCGCTTGAAACTTGAGCAAAGTGATAAGATGATAGAGAAGGGAAAGAGGAAACGAAGTCGAAATGATCTGAAAGCATCCACTGATGACCAAAATAATAAATGTATAAATGATGAGCTAGATACAAACCAAGTTTTATCAAGCACTGAAGGCGAAACCTTTAGTGACGCAGGAAATAAGCGCCCCAAACAAAATAAACTAGATTTAACGGTTAACCTTGGCATTGAAAATTTATCATTAAAGCACCTTCTGTCATCTATTCAGGAGAACAAATCTCAATTGGGTATATCAGATTACGAATTAAAACATTTGATCATGGACGTCAGGAAAAATCGGTCAAAATGGACATCGGATGAAAGAATTGGCCAAGAGGAACTATATGAAGCCTGTGAAAAGGTTGTATTGGAATTGAGAAATTACACTGAGCATTCAACTCCATTTTTAAATAGAGTGAGCAAGAGAGAAGCCCCGAATTACCATCAAATCATCAAAAAATCCATGGACCTTAATACTGTTTTAAAAAAATTAAAAAGTTTCCAATATAACTCCAAACAAGAATTTGTCGATGATATGATGCTGATATGGAAAAATTGCTTGACCTATAATTCGGATCCTTCGCATTTTTTGAGAGGTCATGCCATTGCTATGCAAAAGAAATCTCTCCAATTGATCCCTATGATTCCAAATATCACAATCCGAAACAGAGCTGATTTAGAGAAAGAAATTGAAGATATGGAAAAAGATAGGGATTATGAAATGGATGAGGAGGAAGAAGTTGCTGGTTCTGGAAGGAAAGGGCTAAATATGGGAGCTCATATGCTAACAAAGGAGAATGGGAAAAAGTCTATAAAGGGTACTTCTAAAGCAGTCAAGAACGAAACAGCAGCCGATACCGACGAAGTAGCTCCAATGATGCTTGAGGTAGAAAACGAAAAAGACATAACTGATTCGCCTATGGTTGCCAATGAACACAGCGATAAAAACCAATCCAAAGAAAATGGGAAAGCTGACGAGCATGAAAGGGTCGAGGAAGGTAGAAAAACTGTGGAATATAAAAAAGACATGGATATGGATGTTGCTAAGAAGAACATAGAAGGTGAGCCACAGGGAAAAGATGGAGAAAACAAAGAAGCAGAAAGAAATAATGATGAGGAAGAAGAGGAAGAAGAGGAAGAAGAAGACGAAGATATGGTCGATTCCCAATCTTACCTACTTGAAAAGGACGATGACAGGGATGATTTGGAGATATCCGTCTGGAAAACTGTGACCGCCAAAGTTCGTGCCGAAATTTGCTTGAAGAGAACCGGTTATTTCAAAAATGGAAAGTTGAATAGCGACTCAGAAGCATTTTTGAAAAACCCACAAAGAATGAAAAAGTTTGACCAGCTATTTCTTGAATACAAGGAACAAAAAGCTCTGGAATCATATCGTCAAAAAATAGAACAAGATTCTATCATGAAAAATGGGTTTGGGACGGTTTTGAAACATGAAGAAGATGACCAACTACAATTCCATAACGACCATCCTCTGAACGGAA
This sequence comes from Saccharomyces kudriavzevii IFO 1802, assembly GCF_947243775.1. Classification (NCBI taxonomy): domain Eukaryota; kingdom Fungi; phylum Ascomycota; class Saccharomycetes; order Saccharomycetales; family Saccharomycetaceae; genus Saccharomyces; species Saccharomyces kudriavzevii. The sequence goes on along the minus strand of NC_079273.1, from coordinate 381,283 downwards.
ATGAAATTTTTGAAAAGCAGCCTAATGATATTGAATTAGACGACACCAGATTTTTGCAGGAGTATGACATCAGTAATGCTATTCCTGACATATTTTATGAGGGAGTGAACGCGAAGACTCTTGACAAAATGGAGGATGCCTCCGTGGAACGCATGCTTCAGAACGGGATCCATAAAGAAAGCATGTTTTTAGCGAACAAAGATTTGGGCCTAACACCCAAAATGAACCAGAACATTACGCTGGTCCAACAAATTAGACATATTTGCCACAAAATATCTTTGATTAGAATGCTACAAAGCCCATTGTCAGCTCAAAGCTCTAGAAGTAATCCTAACTCTTTCCTTAACAACCATATTTATACTTACACCGTTATCGATGACTCGCTCGACATTGATCCGGTCTCTCAACTTCCGACCCACGATTTCAAGAACAACAGGGAACTAATATGGAAATTCATGCATAAAAACATATCCAAGGTTGCCATGGCCAACGGGTTTGAAACTGCTCATTCTTCAGCGATAAATATGCTTACCGAAGTCGCTGGGCATTACTTATCCAATTTAATCAAGACTTTGAAACTTCATCATGAAACTAATTCACTAAATAGAGGAACGAATGTGGAAATGCTACAAACCACACTGCTAGAAAATGGTATCAATAGGCCAGATGACTTGTACTCCTATGTTGAGTCTGAGTTTGGCAAAAAGACTAAGAAGCTTCAGGATATTAAGCACAAACTAGAAGGCTTTCTAAGGGCACTGTTAAGGCCAACTTTGCAAGAGCTATCCGAGAGAAATTTTGAAGACGAAAGCCAAAGCTTCTTTACTGGTGATTTTGCAAGTGAGTTGACTGGAGAAGATTTCTTTGGCTTCAAAGAGCTTGGATTAGAAAAAGAGTTTGGTGTTTTGAGTTCATCTGTTCCCTTACAATTGTTAACTACCCAATTTCAAACTGTTGATGGGGAGACCAAAGTTCAGGCTAAGAAAATCCAACCTGAGGAATCCGAGAGCATTGTATACAAGAAGATAACAAAAGGTCTACTAGATGCTGGTTCGTTCTGGAGTACTCTACTACCACTATTGAAAAAAGGCTATGAACGCTCTAAGGCGTATATAGCAAAGCAAAACAAATCCTCCGCAGGTGACAGAATCCTGCCCATCTCGACGGAGGACAGTTCTTTCGTCCTCTTGGAAGAGGATCAATTTATCTCAAAGAAAAGTGCCACGAAGGCAAGGTTGCCTCCCACTGGTAAAATAAGTACCGCATATAAGAAGAAGCCGATCGCAGGGGCGTTCATTGTTCCAGAAGAGGACCTGCAGAAAGATGAAAAGGCAGATTCAACAGTAACTGTAAATTCCACGGTGCGTACGGAAAATGATATGGGTTCTTCTTTGTTTTTGGGAACGCCTCAACCACTAGATTCTTTAAATATGGATGATCCTTTTGATGATTCCAATGTGGGCAGCAATAGTTCATTTAGCTTGAGTCTTCCCCGCTTGAATCAGTAGATGAGCATACCAAGTAGTCGGACAGTTTATTTTTAATTATATACATTTGCTTAGAAACGTTGTATTATTTACTTCGGATGGACGTAGGATACTTAGCGCAATGTATATGCGCATGTTCAAAAAGTCGAAAATGGTTCTGCAATTTCCTCTCATTGGAGCCTTGCTCGATGTATTATCTCTTTCCTATGTGAAATGTCACTAAACAGGACTCTTCCTGTATGGCAGTTTCGGTGTCACACTATACGTCGGGCATACCAAATTTCGAGGTTTAAGGAATTGGTTATTCGTAGTCTCTAGTTAGTACTATAGATGTTCATCAAAGGATAAGACCAAATAACGCGATCTGCTTGACTCTATCTATCGGATATGTTTAAAATACCTGGTTTCGGAAAAGCTGCTGCAAATCATACTCCGCCAGATATGACAAATGTGGATACTCGTCCACGCCATTTGAAGGTGTCAAACTGTCCCAATAACTCCTATGCACTGGCAAACGTAGCTGCTGTTTCACCGAATGATTTTCCTAATAACATTTACATTATTATTGATAACTTATTTGTTTTTACTACGAGGCACTCCAACGAAATTCCACCAGAAACCGTTGGGTTCAACGGTAACCAGCGTACTTGGGGTGGTTGGTCCCTAAACCAAGAGGTTCAAGCAAAGGCATTTGATTTGTTCAAGTATTCCAGCAAACAATCCTATCTTGGTTCAATAGACATAGATATCTCGTTTAGGGCCAGAGGTAAGGCGGTGAACACAGTATTCGACCAGGATGAGTTGGCCAAACAATTCGTTCGTTGTTACGAATCCCAAATATTTTCTCCAACTCAGTACCTTATAATGGAGTTTCAGGGCCATTTTTTTGACTTGAAGATTAGAAATGTTCAAGCAATCGATTTAGGTGATATTGAACCAACCGCAGCTGTTGCGACAGGGATAGAAACCAAGGGAATCTTAACAAAACAAACACAAATCAATTTTTTCAAGGGAAGAGATGGGTTAGTTAATTTGAAATCATCTAACTCATTAAGACCAAGATCAAATGCTGTTATCAGACCAGATTTCAAATTTGAAGACTTGGGTGTTGGTGGTTTGGATAAAGAATTTACTAAAATATTTAGAAGGGCTTTTGCGAGTAGAATATTTCCTCCTTCAGTCATTGAAAAGCTAGGTATTTCTCATGTTAAAGGTCTACTATTGTACGGCCCCCCAGGTACTGGTAAAACTTTAATTGCAAGAAAAATAGGTACAATGCTGAATGCTAAAGAGCCGAAGATCGTTAATGGTCCTGAAATTTTGAGTAAATATGTTGGTTCTTCGGAGGAAAATATCCGTAATCTATTTAAGGACGCAGAAGCGGAGTATAGGGCCAAGGGCGAGGAGTCCTCCTTGCATATTATTATTTTTGATGAACTGGATTCTGTTTTCAAGCAAAGAGGTTCAAGGGGCGATGGCACCGGTGTAGGTGACAATGTTGTTAATCAATTATTAGCTAAAATGGATGGTGTTGATCAGCTGAATAATATTTTAGTTATTGGTATGACCAACCGTAAAGATTTGATTGATAGTGCTCTTTTACGTCCTGGTAGATTCGAAGTCCAGGTTGAAATTCACTTACCGGATGAAAAGGGTAGATTGCAAATTTTTGACATTCAAACGAAAAAAATGAGAGAAAACAATATGATGAGCGAGGATGTTAACTTAGCTGAATTAGCTGCCTCAACTAAAAACTTTTCTGGTGCTGAAATAGAGGGTTTAGTGAAAAGTGCAAGTTCTTTTGCAATTAACAAGACCGTCAATATTGGAAAAGGTGCCACAAAGCTTAATACAAAGGATATAGCAAAACTTAAAGTAACAAGAGAGGACTTCTTAAACGCTCTCAATGATGTCACCCCCGCCTTTGGTATTAGTGAAGAAGATTTGAAAACATGTGTAGAAGGTGGAATGATGCTTTATTCTGACAGAGTCAATTCAATTTTGAAGAATGGGGCTCGTTATGTTCGCCAAGTTCGCGAAAGTGACAAATCTAGATTAGTATCTCTATTAATTCACGGTCCTGCAGGTTCTGGTAAAACGGCTTTGGCAGCTGAAATTGCTTTAAAGTCCGGATTCCCATTTATAAGATTAATTTCACCTAATGAATTATCAGGTATGTCAGAAAGTGCCAAAATTGCGTATATCGATAACACCTTCAGAGACGCATATAAATCTCCTCTCAACATTCTTGTTATTGATTCATTAGAGACTCTGGTTGACTGGGTTCCAATTGGTCCAAGATTTTCGAACAACATTTTGCAAATGCTGAAGGTTGCATTGAAGCGTAAGCCCCCTCAAGATCGTCGTTTGCTGATAATGACTACTACATCAACTTATTCAGTCCTTCAACAAATGGATATCCTGAGTTGTTTTGACAATGAGATAGCAGTTCCGAATATGACCAACCTCGATGAATTGAACAACGTCATGATAGAATCTAACTTCCTTGATGATAGTGGTAGAGTTAAAGTTATAAATGAACTCTCACGCACCTGTCCCAATTTCAATGTCGGGATCAAGAAGACTTTGACGAACATCGAAACCGCAAGGCACGATGAAGATCCTATTAACGAGCTTGTTGAACTGATGACCCAATCCGCATAATTGCTTATATGTACTGGATTTTTATCCGTTGTTCCCTTTTCGTTCAAGAATTTCTGACGAATAACATCTTTTTTTCATATTATATACTTCAATGATAAAATCTATAAAATCATCCAAAACAAAAGCGTTTCTTCCCTTCAATTCTTCTATTACAGTTTGTCCATCGTTATTATTTTTTACCGGGTAAAGGTGTGAATTTTTCGGTCGCTTTGCCGAAGAAGCTCTTGAAAGAAGTGAAAAATTTTCTTGACAGAACTTGAAAAGAAACTACTTCTGCCGTTAGTTGAAAGATCCTAGAATAAACAATACATACGCTGCATAAATATCAAGATGGCCCCTCCTCCATTCCGTCCTGAAAATGCCGTTAAAAGAGCGGATGAACTTATTTCTGTTGGCGAAAAACAAGCTGCTTTACAATCTTTACACGATTTCATAACTGCCAGAAGAATTCGTTGGGCCACACCTTCTACTGTCGAACCAGTTGTTTTCAAGTTCTTGGAAATTGGGGTTGAATTAAAGAAAGGTAAGCTACTTAAAGATGGTTTGCACCAATACAAAAAATTAATCCAAGGTTCTACTGAAGGTTTGGTTTCCGTCGGTGCGGTTGCCCGTAAATTTATTGATTTAGTTGAATCTAAGATTGCAACCGAACAAACCAGAGCTGATGAACTCCAAAAGCAAGAAATTGATGACGATTTGGAAGGTGGTGTAACTCCGGAGAATTTGTTGATTTCTGTTTACGAACCAGATCAATCCGTCGCCGGTTTCAATGATGAAGCCATTACTTCATGGCTGAGATTCACTTGGGAATCATATCGTGCTGTCTTAGATCTATTGAGAAATAACGCTTTGTTAGAAATTACCTATTCTGGTGTCGTCAAGAAGACTATGCATTTTTGCTTGAAGTACCAACGTAAAAATGAGTTTAAAAGATTAGCTGAAATGCTACGTCAACATTTAGATGCCGCTAACTATCAACAAAGTAAATCAGGTAACAATTTAGTTGACTTGAGCGATGCTGATACCTTACAACGTTATTTGGACCAACGTTTCCAGCAGGTCGACGTGTCTGTTAAATTGGAATTGTGGCACGAGGCTTATAGATCTATTGAAGATGTTTTTCACTTAATGAAGACATCTAAACGTGCACCTAAACCTTCAACTTTGGCTAACTACTACGAAAATCTCGTCAAGGTCTTCTTCGTTTCCGGTGATCCATTATTACATACCACTGCTTGGAAGAAATTTTACGAATTATATTCCACCAATCCAAGAGCTACAGAAAAAGAATTCAAGGCGTATTCCTCTACAATTTTCTTATCCGCCATCTCTACCCAATTAGATGAAATCCCATCTATTGGCTACGATCCTCATTTACGTATGTACCGTTTACTAAACCTAGAAACCAAACCAACTAGAAAGGAAATGTTGCAATCCATCATTGAAGATGAATCCATTTACGGTAAAGTTGACGAGGAGTTAAAGCAATTATACGACATAATTGAAGTCAACTTCGACGTCGACACAATCAAACAGGATTTAGAAAGCCTGTTAGCCAAATTAACCTCCAAGTCTTACTTTAGTCAATACATCGCACCATTGAGAGATGTCATTATGAGAAGAGTCTTTGTTGCTGCTTCCCAAAAGTTCACTACCGTTGCTCAATCTGAATTATATGAATTTGCAACCTTACCTGTTCCACTAGAATTATCCGCCTGGGACATCGAAAAGGCCCTATTACAGACCGCTGTTGAAGATTATGTCTCTATTTCTATTGATCACGAATCTGCTAGGGTTACATTTGCCAAAGATCCATTTGACATTTTCGTAGCAACTGCTTCTAAAGAAATTTCTGAAGAAGGAAACATGGAATTTGACGACCAAGAAGAGAAGGAGGAAACTGAAGAAGCTCTTGAGTCAGAAGAAGCTGACGATGAAGAAAAGGAAGAAGAATCGGATCCTGTTATTATCCGTAATTCTTATATCCATAACAAGTTACTTGAATTATCCAACGTCTTACACGATGTTGATAGCTTCAACAATGCTTCGTACATGGAAAGGGTCAAAATTGCTCGTGATACTTTAATCAAAAAGAATAAGGATGACCTTGAAAAAATTTCTAAGATTGTTGACGAACGTGTTAAGAGATCCCAAGAGCAAAAGCAAAAACACATGGAACATGCTGCTTTACATGCAGAACAAGATGCAGAAGTCAGACAACAACGTATTTTGGAAGAGAAAGCTGCTATTGAAGCCAAAATGGAAGAAGAAACTCACCGCCGTCTAATTGAAAAGAAAAAACGTGAATTTGAAGCTATCAAGGAAAGAGAAATTACTAAAATGATTACTGAGGTTAACGCTAAGGGTCATGTCTACATCGATCCCAACGAAGCTAAAAGCTTGGATCTTGACACCATTAAACAAGTTATCATAGCCGAAGTGTCTAAGAACAAGAGTGAATTAGAAAACCGGATGGAGTATTCTATGAAGAGGTTGGACCATACCGAAAGAGCTTTGAGAATGGTTGAATTGCCATTGTTGCAAAAAGAAGTTGACGAGCTACAAGAAACAGATAATGCAAGCTATGAGGCTATGAAGAAGAAGATTGTTGACGTCGCTAAAGCTGAATATGAAGCGAGAATGGCCGATCATAAGAACTTGACCATGGTTTATGATGATTACTTAAAATTCAAAGAGCGCGTATCAGGCACTAAGGAAAGTGAACTAGCCGCAATCCGTAACCAAAAGAAGGCTGAATTGGAAGCTGCCAAGAAAGCCAGAATTGAAGAGGTTCGTAAACATCGTTACGAAGAAGCCGTTGCAAGGTATAGAGAAGAAATTGCTAATGCTGAGAGACAGAAGCGCTCTGAAGAACTCGCAGAGGCCGCTCGTAAACAAAGGGAAATCGAAGAAGCTGCTGAAAAGAAACCAGCTCCATACTCTTTCCGCGCAGGGAACAGGGAACCTCCAAGCACACCAAACATTTTACCAAAGGCTACCGTTTCCCCAGATAGGGCTAAGTTAGATATGATTGCTCAAAAGCAAAGAGAAATGGAGGAAGCCATTGAGCTAAAGTTGGCAGGTAAAACCGCAGGTGGGTCCACTCCAGTTACTCCGGCTACCCCAGCTACACCAACACCATCCTCTGGTCCAAAGAAAATGACCATGGCTGAAAAATTGAGAGCGAAGAGATTAGCCAAAGAAGGCAGGTAAAGATAATGCATATAAGTTCCATTTTCTTTTTCAGTACCTTTTTTTTTACGTAGAGGAGTATGTATATATATAATCATCAAATTTCTTAGACTATTTCTACTCCGACCTTTTTTTGAAGGGAGTGGAGGCACAGCTAAATGTGCTTTATCGCTTTCCAAACGAACTTTGAGAACCAGTAAACTGTTATGTTTTACTACTTCAAGAAATTAGTCAAATAATAACTCCATGAACTCAAATTCTTGAAACCAGAAATGTAAAGGAAAAGAGCTTCTTTTTAAACCGTAATAAGAATTTTTTTTATATTATATTTTTTTACTTATTTTTTTCTTCCTTTCATTTTTTTTTAATTACTTAGACAATTTTTACTATATTAGGTAAAGCTAAAGGAAAATAAAAAAGAAGTTTGAGGGCGGTTCTTTTATTTGACTAGCAATAATTGATGAAATAGACTTTAGTACAGTAATAATGTGGGAACAATAAGCAGTAAAAAAGATATTAACACTAGAATTTTATCTATATATAAAACTCAGCGATGAACCAACCGTCTCATAAAGAAAAAAAAGAATGGTAAAGAAATCATTAGGGGGGGGTAGAGAACTTAAAGAGATAATAGTTGTTGCTTTGGTTCTATAGTAAGGCAACGGCAACAGCAGCAATTACACCCATAAATGAAGTAGCTGGAACAAGTTCTGGGGCGGCACCCTTAGACTTCTTAGAAGAGGAAGAGGAAGAGTTGGAAGAAGCGGAAACGCTAGCTTGAGCATTGGAGCTATCACCACTGGAAGAAGCGGAAGAGGTAGCGGAGCTCTTGGAAGATCCGGAAGAAGTGGAAGACAACTGGACGGAGGTAGAAGTGATACCGTTCTTACAAACGAAGGAGTCACCTTGGATAGCACCGTTGCTTTGCAATTTCTTCAAAGCGTTACAAGAGAAGTTACCAGTAGAGTCGAAATTAGCACCACCTCTAACAGACTTCAAGGAAGACAAATCCAAAGTAGAGAAGTTACCGGTGACATCAACGGCACCACCAACAGTTTGAACCTTGCTGAAACCGTCAATGTCCTTCAATTGAGTGTTGTTGGCAATGATGAAACCACCCCCGATAGCAGTCAAGTTATTGAAGGCAGCCTTGGACAATTCATCGTTGGAGACAATGGACAAAGATTGACCAACCTTGTTCAATTGGGTCAAGTTCAGAGTTGGCAGAGTGTTGTTAATGAAACCTAGGGAGGCGTTAACAGTTTGCAAACTACCAAAAGAAACGGAGTTGACGTCTCTCAAAGTGATGTTGTTGGCCCAGACCAGATTATCGAAGGCCAAAGTGGTGTTGTCACCGTTGGAAGAAAATTGTAAAGAGTCAGAAACACTTTGCAAAGAAGATTGGAAGGAGGTCAAATATTTGTTGTTGTTGATGTTGAAAACGCTAACCTTTTTCAAAGTGGAGAAACCTTCAACACTTTCCAAAGCAGTGTCGGAAACAATGATGTTGTTGGCGTTTTGCAAATCAGTAGAGAAGGTAGCAATGGCAGGCAAAGTGATCAAGTTGATGGAGTCGACCTCTTGCAAAGAGCCGAAGGAAGCACTGGTCAAAATAGTCAATTGTTTCAAGTTCAAATCACCAGTAATTTTCTTGACAGAGTCAGCGGAGAAAGAAGATAGAGAAGTGGCATTGTAGATAGTCAAAGAACCATCGATCTCTTGGACGCTGGCCAAGGCAGCTGAACCCAAATCACCAGTAATTGTCAAATTACCGACAATTGTGCTACAGCCAGAGATTTTATCCAAATCTGCTTGAGCGGTGGCGGTGGCTTGAGAACCGAGACTGCATGAAGATGCGATAGAAGAGTTGGCTGTTGAAAATAAAAAAAAAAAGTACTGTTAGTATCTCTGATTCGTAACAATATTGTTATCTTATCTCTTTATTTGCGCTCATCCTCTATTGCAGGCAATAAATCGTTGACACTTCTCTCACGGGATCTCGAAACGATTTCCTATTCTGGAAAGTTTTTCGCACGTCGCCCGCGTTTCATCGAGGCCTATGAGAAAAAAAATCCTGTAGATGAAAAAAAGAAAGAAATGAAAAAGAGGAGGCCTCATGATCAAATCACTCGAATATGTGGGTAGAAGGGGCAAATAAAGATAGAAAAAGGGGTAAAATGGACATACCAGCTAGAGCGGAGGCACCTAGAACAGCAGAAACGGTCAAAGCTTTCTTGAATTGCATTATGGAATAATAGTAAAAATAAAACTAGATCTTAAAAAGTCAAATAAACGTGTTCTTGATAGCTCGAAGGGACTTGTTGAAGAAAAACGGTAAAGATTAAACTGTGTAGAAGCGAGTGAACGATTAACTCTTATATTTAGTTTCTTTTCTAGAAGTGGCTTAAGTACTCAAAGATAGTGTTCTGAAAAAAGAAGAAGGAAGAAAAAGCCAAGAAAGATAAAGAAAAACGAAAATGCAAAAGAGAGATCTCCATTTATTAAATATGAAATACCAAGAACGATCCGTTGATTGCGAAAAGACATGAATGTTTGGCAGTGAATATTTATACCGGCCCACGCACGCTACCGAAAATTTTTCAGCTCGATCTGAAATTTGCACTTTTGATTTAGATCTCACGAGGAATGAATGGTTGTTTACTGCCCGTTTGCCTTTGTTTGTTGTGGTAACGCGGTCGCAGTGTCATTCCTGGTGCCTGGCCGCTCAGAACGGCGTGTGGGCCCAAAACGGTGGCGCGTTCTGTCCCGTTTGGCACTCCATTCCATTTCTTTTTCGCGAGGGCGCAGCAACCGTCAGGGTCGTGAAGAGTGACAACTGCCCGCCATCTCGTTTTTTGCGGTTTACGGTAATCCGTGGCTTGCCGTGCATGATGACGCGTGGTAGACCGGGCCGGGTGGCACTCGAGAAGAAGGTCTAATGAAGAAAAGGAAAGACGATTGCTTCATTTGGCATGTAAGGAAAAAGACTGAGCAGTGCTAATTAAGGGAAGATAAGAAAAAAAAAGCTAGTAGTTATCAGCAGGAGGCGCGCAGGCACAAAGGGTGATCAGTATGGTAATGCTTCATTCTAAAAACGTCAAAGTGTTTCTGGAAAGTACTCTGAAACCGTATGATCTGCATTCTGTAGACTTTAAGACATCATCCTTACAGTCGTCTATACTTATAACTGCCACCAATGGAGGTATACTGTCCTATGCAACCTCAAAAAGTGACATGTCGAAAAATTCGATAAACGAAATAAACTCCGTCAACAATCTGAAAATGATGAGCTTGCTGATAAAGGATAAGTGGTCAGAGGATGAAAAGGATAGTGCAGAGCAAATCACAAATAGCTGTTACCCTGTTGAGATAGACTCCTACAAAACAAGAATATATACCTACGAAATGGAGGATCTGCATGCCTGTGTCGCGCAGGTACCCAACAGCGACCTCCTGCTATTGTTTATTGCGGACAGCACATTTCCCTACGGGTTACTAGCGATAAAAATAGAAAATGCTATGAGGGAACTCACCGACCTCTTTGGTTACAGACTAGGTTGATGGCTTAGCAAATGGAGATGGAGGTACCCCATTTTTCTGTACACGCGTGAGACAAACGCGGGTTCGCTGGAGAAAACGCCGTGAGCCAGTCTGTGAGTTAACATATACCTGTCGCAGGGGCGGACCTTACGCAGAAATGTCTTTTTACATAATCGTGATTACATCTACTGCTGCGGCACTCGTGCACACACATATTTATGTACATATGACTTATCTTTTTTCCCTCTTCCCCGCTGATTACGATTGTCGTATTACTCGTCTTTTCAAAACAGTTTATTTTGTTATATTGTCAAGGCTTTTTTCCTTTTTCTCTCTAGGGCACGCAATCAATTGCATTTTGTTATAACTTGAACATATAAACATTTTGTACGGAACTTGGCCAAATCACATTGAATGTAGTGTGTGAAATAGTTCTCGTATATTCCTTCAATATCTTCTCTATTACGCGTTTGGATGTACGACATCCCGTCATAATCGGCGTTGAGGTTTCGCAAAGACTCAAAATCTTGAAAAGAATCCTTGATAATCTCATCGTATTCGCACCAACCCAAACGAATCCAGTTTTCACAATGTGGGCACTTCACATGGATTCTTCTAAACCCCCCGTTCAATGTTTGAGTATAGTAAGCCAAGGGAGAAGGAATAACGGATACAGTGAGACAGCTCAACATTTTTTTGCTAAATTCTGGCTCTTTCAACACTTGAACTTTGAAATTAAGATTTCCTTGAATTTTTAATAGTTTAGACTCAAAATGGTACAAAGTGTGTGGCTTGAATTCAGACAAAATTCCATGTGCAAAGAATAAATGTTTTAGAAAGTTCTCAGCAGCAATCCAATTACTTCCCTGGCAAAATCTGCACATTAGCTCCTTTTTCTTATCGGAGTACCTCATGAATTTATATGTAATGAGGGAATCTAAATCATTGGGAATAGACTCCTCCACATTGGATCTGCTAGTATTGTAGAGTGTCTGTACGCATACGGAAGGAGGGCAGTGCTGATTTCTCTTTATCTTATAGCCGAATTCCGAATATCGATCTTTCATCCAGCCTCGGATACTGTGATGTTGGAAACACCTTGGAAGAAAAATTAATTGCTTAGAAATGCTTTTCAAAACATGTTTACAATCTGCATTTCCCTTGCCAAAGTCAAAATACTCAGTGTTGTTGAATATTTTCTTCTGCGAGAATTTTTTTGGTTTGATTGTTTTCCTTTTAAGTGATCCACTGTTATTTGAAATATTTGTAGTATCCGTTAGGACCCTGGTAAGGGTAGAAGTGGAAGAATCTGGTCTTTTAGACTGTGTAAATTCGACATTGCTATCTATCCAGAAGTCCACACCGTTTGTTTCTTCAAGGTGCTGTGCGGGGAAAAAATAGCCATAATCCATCTTAAGGGTTTTAAATAGCCAATATTAAATGCTATTAGGATAGCAAGAGTAGTTAAATTATTCGTTAACGATATTACAATGAAAAAAAAGAAACCTAAAAACGAATTAACTAAGAAGCCAAAAGGATTCTTGTGGTTTCATATCAAATGTCACTATTTCAACGTGTCTAGGTGTATTTATTTACTTTTTTTGACAGTGCCAGTAAGACGTCAGACAGACCCTTTTTTTAGTGTCACTAACAAGAAAAATGTCGTCCGAAAATAGTCAAACAACGGAAAAGGGTAACCGACGATATCTACTAGAGAATAAGGCGGCAGCGTACTTCGGTAAGTCCATAATACATTGTTTCACTACCGCGAATATTTTGACTCTATTTTTTTGTTATGAAGTGAACACTTAGGCATACTACATAATGCGAGACCGGACGTCCAGTCTTTGATTGAGGTAAGCTAAGTCATAAAAAATGTACTCAAACTGCGTTTAAGTTTTAGCTTCCCAGCTCAAATGATGAAGTACTGAAAAAATTGCAATGGACGGGGCGCACCTTATTATAGCGACTCCGAAAGCTATTGTTTCCTCCGACCAATAATTTTAGAGTATCCAGACTTGTAAAACTATCTATTAAACGGGGAGAGATTGTATCTATAAATATACTTCAGTTGAAAACAAAACAAATTATAAAATAATAACATCCTTAACAATTACTAAACCCTTTTGCTCGTTGGTAAAAGAAAAAGTTGGTGGTGCATAATTTAACAATTCATCAAATGCTGGGATTTTTCTTACAGCGGTACCATTCACAACTGATTCCGAATCATATTCTCCCCAATAACAGCTAATAGATACAGAAAGTTCGTCCTTTGTACCCAGATCTTCATCTTCTAAATTGCCGTCCGTCAAGATTTTTGGGAACCACTGAACCCCAATGTGATAGGCTTTTTGATCAAAATCAAGTTTATGCAATTGCAATTCATCTATGCCCGAACTAGTTTTGATTGTTTTCGAGGTATTTGGGTGCTGCAAAGCAAATTCCTCCTCTTGATACACTGTAACTTCCCTGACAGGCGATTTCACCCGGGACCTACTGTTGAATGATAAAGTGCATGCCCTGTTCTCCTTCGCTTCCAAGAGTAATTCTGCAACTATTGGTTCGTAAGGAGATCTCTCTGTCGAATTCCGACTATCACTTAAAATATGTACCTTCACCATATTACTGATGTCCGTTTTAGCATTTGTGCTTAATAAGTTTGGTTGCATCCCGTCATACATACAAAGTTCCATTCCATTTGTTACAGAAGTACAGTTTATGGGGGTGGAGTTAAATTTTATACTGGGCAAATCCTCCAGCATTGGTTTCAAGAAATTTCCCTCTCTTCCAAAAACATGTACACTAGCACCATCACCACGGGACAAATCAATGTTTTGGGAGAATCGTACTTTCAACGGGTTGTTATTTGTAAAAGGGTGTTCTAAAAGGGTTTTTGATGTGGAGATCAAGAAAATTAACACTGTCAACAATATAGTCATATAGTTGACCTTGTAAAAAAACGGCAAAATTGGTAATGCAATCAAAATACTACCCACCATCCCAAATCTAATTATATCAAATGTAGCTTTGTTTCCTTCTTGAACCGTTTGATTTAATGCATCCATGACAGCATCCACACTGCTAAACAAGATAAATGATGATATTGGTACAATGACTAAAAATTGGATGACCCATGCATAGTCATTGTACTTTGTCTTTGAAGAAGTCCCCATGATATTTGCTTCTTCACTTGGATGACTAGATACCTTCAGTAAAGGTGCCCTTTCATCGTGCTGTTGTTGTCCTAAATCCGCATCTTGATCATCGCTAACATGAGGTGCCAGAGTGGTTGATACGTTATCATCTTGTCTACTCGATTGTTCATCTTGCGACAATGGGGACTGATTTCGGAACTGCTCAGTGTTTTCATGATTTTCTCCTTCAATATCGACTTGAGAGAGGGAACTATAACCGGAGTGGCGATCCACGACTTCTATGCCGTTCCCCTTTCCCGCTTTTGGCTTTAACGCTAATCGCAGTAGCCTCAATGTGGCGGCTATAGTAGTTAGCATAAACAAGATCGAGAAGGGATAGACGCCAGTATACGTATAATCGGAACAATACAAAAGTTTCGAGGTAAACAGTAAAATGACCCATAATATGATGAATAATTCGATAATAGATAAGCTCTTGACATCTTTACAGGGGAAAAAACGATTCCAGCAATTAATCAAAACGTAATTGGCTAAAAGGATTTCGGTAAAGTATGCTGACACAGGCCAAAAGTAGTTCCTTGAAAATGTTAAACGATTGGAATGCGTTATATCATTCGAGAAGAGCTTTTGTAGAACAATGCCTACTATCAATGAAAAAGGGAAACGCATCCATGACAACCAAGAGTACGATTTCCAGGTCATTCTATCCCGGGAAATTAGGTAAAAACCAACAGCAGCAATGGGCGAAATTAACAGAAATATACAATTCCAATAAAAGAGCGTTTTAGCGCTCATAACAAAGAACTTCAATCCGATAAAATCAAAATAACAAGCCGGCGATTGATCCTCTGTGTCTAACGGATTGGACACCACATATGAAGTTAGTTGTAGCGAGGTATGGAGCATATGCCATAAAGATGCTTTGCAAGTATATTGTATTGAATCTTTCATAGTGTGATAAAGATTTCTTGGTTTATAAAAAGCAATATCCCAGCCCCTCATTCCGTTTTCTTCATAAATCTTGTAGTCTGTTTCACTTCTGACATATCCACTGTAAAAGCCTTGTTGATAAATAGAATTGCCAAATGGGTTTTCTTTGACAGATTCCTGATATATTCTTGCCGTTGAAGTATCTGATGTTCTAAACAACACCGCTTTTCCACCAGCGCCAGTTCCTTCCAAGTTTATGACGTACTTGGTTAAATCAGACCATGGATGATCAAAATACGTTGATGCTCCCAACAGGCCAAATTCTTCATTATTATTAAAGTTGAAGATTAAAGTTCTGTCCGGCCTATGTTTCATATGATACTTCAAATTGGCTAATAAAGAAGCCACCCCCATTCCATCATCGGTAGCCCCGCGAGCTGTAGGTACGGAATCGAAATGAGCTGAAAGAAGCAGTCCTTCTTGGTTGGGACTTTGTCCCTCTAACTTGACTAAAATGTTGGACGATTCGAAATATGTTACTCTCGAAACACCCGAGGACGTGTCGGAGGTTTGCTGTTGTTGAAACAATATGGATCTCTTAGTACTTGCATCATCTGAAACGCTTGCAAAAGATGCATTACCTGTAATTTCTAGAACTCTACTCAGTAAATAATCGTGGACATTATCATTCTCTCTAGATGTATAAGGATGGAAAGATGCTGTAATAATTTGTAAATCTGTCCAGGCTGTTTCTAACAAGTCATTAAATTCAGGCTGTTCATCTTTTCTTGGCAAGTTGAATTTATAATATTCATGATCAAAAATATAGAGTATCGCAATAATCGAGTAGGTGATCAAAAGTAGCAAGCTCAAGTTTGTTTTTCGGTACTTTAGAACTGACCTGAATAGACTTTTTAACTTCATGCCGCGATTATCTTTCACCTTTCAAGTTACTTCTACATTGCTAGTGTTTCGCAATAAGTTTTTCTCTCTAAAAAACAAAGGTTATTCTTCCGGATCATGACTCCCGCTTTTAAAATATCGTTATCCAGTACTGCAAAGATGAATCTATTCGAGTAAACACCGGATAAGTATAAAGGTTTGTGCGGCAGCTTCATACGTAATGTAATTTCGCGTGAGAATGTGAAAGGATAGAATCTATCGAATATGATCGATCATTAATTTGTAGCTATTTTATCTAGTATATATTCATGTGAGAGTGTCCATATTTCATATCATTCTTCTTTGAGGCAAATCTCGCTGGGCTTGACAAATGCAAAAGTGATATCATCTTTCAATTCTGTGAAGGAATCCGTAATAACTTCATCAAATAATTCATCTTGCCTGGCTGGATCGATATGTTTATAGTTAACAAGGCATTGTCTAATGGATTGGCACTTTTTCGCATCATCCCTGGTAGCAGTTTCATTCATTTCCTTTTGCAACTCCAGAGCGCTAGTCCATATTGTAGATTTGGGCTTCTTTGGTTCAACAACATCCAATTGTTTTTCAAAACACTCAATTTCGTCACCCAAGCCATCGCAAGAACAGATCAAATCATGAGTATTACTCTTCGTGTTCGTGTGAACAGAGAATAGATCCTTCAAGTCCTCTTTGTTGAAGAGATCATCATTGGAAGAACCTTTATTCTTCGTTTCAGAGTCACCTAGAAATTTCTGACTTAGGCTATTTTTCATCAGTTGCCTTTGCAAGATTTTCTCATCGATGCATCCTGTTGTAACCAACCTATATATAAAGCACGGATTTTTCTGACCATCCCTGTGGATCCTTGACATGGCTTGTAAATCTACCGAGGGGTTCCAATCATTATCAAACAATATAAGTCGGGAAGCGCCGATCAGATTCAGCCCTACGCCTCCAGATTTTGCACTCAACAAGAATCCGAATATGGCTGGACTACGATTAAAAGATGTGACAATGGAGTCTCTTTGTTTGGCAGGTATAGAACCATCAAGCCTGCAATGTGACATTCCTGCCATATTCATTAGGTTTTCAATTATATCTAATGTTTGAGTATAATTGGAAACTATAACAACCTTTTCTTCGGTACGCTTCCTAATACCTTCGAGCAATGTCATCAGAACCTTTAATTTACCAGAGTTCAGGGAACGGCTGTAGCTTCCTTGAGATTGAGTATCTTTTATGAGTGAATTGTAATATGAATCCGAACCAATCAATCCGGGAGAGTTGCACACCTTTTTCAGTAAAGTAATTAACCCCAGCGAAGAGCTGAACGTTAACCGTCTAAAATCTAAACGTGCACCCTGTAGAATATCCTTAAAAGCCAGAATTTGTTCGTCGTAGGGTCTACAGAATAAAATTATGTCCGTTTTCGGAGGAAGATACTTTTCTAGAATTGAATTCGTTCTTCTTAGAATAAATCTCTTTGTAATTTCAATCATCTCCTTGGATTTTTCTTCCCCTTTCTCCAACACATCATCGTTGTATCTGTTTGCGGTATCTCTAGCTCTCGTTATTGGGATAATAAATCTTCTCTTGAAAGAGGCAAAGTTGCCAAGGACTCCCGGATTTATGAAGTCTATGATAGTAAAAAATTCGCTAAGATCATTTTGTATCGGAGTTCCCGTAAGCAGAAGTTTTTTCTTCACATCTAAACTCTTCAACGTATTCAGAATTTTAGAAGCGCCGTTTTTCAAACGATGTCCTTCGTCACACACCAACAAATCGATGAGATGCTTATTCTTCTCTAATTCTTCAGATACACTTAGCAATTTTTCATAGCCAATAATCAAAACTTGATAGGTTCGCTGTACCTTTAAAAAATTCCTGACAGCCATTTTATCCATATCGGGCGAATTTCTTGAACTTAGTGTTAAGACACCTATTCTCGATAAATTTAACCATTTGCCAAATTCTCTCTTCCAATTTCCTATCAGAGTGACAGGACAAACCACTAAGGTCTTTTTACAAAGACCACTCAATGGTATACCTGATTGCGAACATGGGACTTTGGAAGCAAATGGATCCTGCCTAATCAATGTCCAAATTAAAGTTATACTCATTAATGTTTTACCTAAACCCATGTCGTCCGCCAACAAACACCCACTGATATCTGAGTCGTTTTCTAGTACTAGACTTTTAGCATCACTATTCTGATCCTCAAAACTTGGTCTTGCTAAACCCATTACGCAATCGTACATGAACTTTACACCTTCCCTCTGATGAGGGCGTAAAAACTTACCCACTAATGGATCAACAATCACGTCAACTTCAGCAGCAGCATTCTTATTCATCACTAAAGGATTAACGATTTTGTCAACATCAAACACTGGGTAATATTTTCTGGCCAGAGTGCTTTGATTATTTCGCGTCGGTACAGTCATATGCTCCTGCGATTGCTTTGTTACTGCCTTAAATTTTCTCACTGTATTCAGTGTAAATAGTTGAGACAATGGCATTTGCGATTTGCCACCGTCATTCTTTGAAGATGGCGCTGTTACCGTTGCATTTGCAGCAGTCAAATTGACGCTTCCACTCGCTTGCGATAAGATTTCTTTGATACTATCTATTTCTGTCCTCTCTTTCAATTCGTAATCTAGCTGTACTTCATGAGAACCCACTTTGAAAAGAGTCTCAAAAAGAGAATCAGAACCACTCGGTAATGCATTCGATCCAAGAAATTTTCCTGCTTCATTATAAAAGGTTAGCTTACTACTATCAACCTTTAAGGCGGCATAACCATCACCGTTCCAGGTTTTGTGCTTCTTGGTTGTAGGTTTCCGATACATGATAGTAAAGTATCTAATGTATTGATTTGAATCCAGATTCTTCGGTTTTTTGGCAGCATTAAGAGGCGCCCCTAGCGGAATATTTCTTTTTGCTTGAATAGCAACATTCACTCTAGATATGGGTGCTGCCGTGACGGTGACTGTGGCTGATTTAAGTTGGGCGCTATTACTTGATCCAACCCTTCTCGGAGGCTTGAATGGTTTATTCTGATATTTTGGTATCTGCATTTCAGGAGCGACGAAACTAAGCACCGTATAGTGTACTGGCTGCTACTCTACACCAACTGAGATGGAGTATACTCACTACGTAAAATTTTAAAGCGCTTCTTTCCCTTCTACTTTGAGAACCTCGATTCAACTCGTTTTATTTATAGTAGTCTTTCCAAGTCTTCGCGTCTTTGTCTTGATGCAGAAATCAACGCGACCGGAAAAAAAAAAGTTTCTTTCAAGATTACAATAAGGCCAACCAAGCCATCCATATTCAGGCTTTGTCCTCAACATCTCCTGGTTGCGGTGCAGATACCCAGCCACACCTCGAACTAAAGGAATTGTAGAACTGAATTCACCATTACCAGAAACGCTAAAATTGTGTCAAAAACTAAAACAGACTTTGTAACTATTTATTTACTCATCGAGTCATATATAATCTAAACTAACCCTCAATTGTTGACGTCTTCACCTATAATCGTACATCTAGCAAACTTTGCCTTTAACGACAAAGCACATGAAACTTAAAGGCGAGCGGCGAGAGCCCCTGAAGAGACATAACCTTGCGAAGTCTCTTCCAGCTTTAATTGCCCCATGACTCTTGCGATGAAACCTCAATCTTCTTGACGTGGCTCTTACCATCCTTCTGAGGCTTCAATTTTGGAACTGTCAAGGTTAGCACACCACTTGCATAATCTGCCTTAATGTTGTCAGCATCCACACCTGGATAGTCTGGTAAAGTGATAACTCTCTTGAACCTACCGGAGTTGCTTTCCTTGACCTTGACCTTATCCTTACTTTCCTCATTCAAGGAAGATGGAATTTCACCGGAAACCAAAATTTGATTTTTGTTTTGGTGGTACTCAATATCAATATCCTTCTTACTCTTGACACCAGGAACCACCACCTTCAATTCATAGTTCTTGTCATGATCCAATATATCAACTGGAACAGTAATGCTTCTAGGGAAACCAAGGCCGGATGAGAACAATGACAAATCGTTGTCAAACCAGTCATCTAACGCTTCATCCCTTGGATCATAAAGAGCGCCGCTATAATTATTTGGCTTAGCAACTTCCTTACCAGTAGAATCCTTAGTAGGGGCCTTTACTAACTGACGACCTGGTGCGTAGCTTCTCAAGCCACCTTCTCCTAACAATCTGTTGAAGGCGTCAACCTCGCTGTTAATGTTGTCAAAGAAATCAAAAAATGGGCTGTTAAATGACATGTTAATTTATTTTGTTTGTTTGTTGTTTGCTGTTTGTTATGATGATTTAGAATATCCTAATCGATGGTTCTATTAGAGAGAAAAGAGAATGGAAAAGAACTTGGCGAAATTAGAAACTGATCTTTGGTACAGTTCAGGTCCTATTTATACATTTTCAATAAAGGAAACGAGTTCTGATTCTCAGATGCTTCTTGGAAGGCGCCCGGATCTACTGGAGCATTCTAGAACCTTAGCTTTCTGTTGCGAGCACGCTAAGTGTTAATTCTTTACTGCTAACGGCACCCTATGCTTCCGGGTCCATAAGGGGGAGGGAATAATTCATCGATCTTTCTAGAAAACGAGAAACTGTGGCCATGGAAAAAGCACTTCCTTTGGTTGTCAATACTCATGCAGAGACGTTCCTACTCCGACCCAAAAATGCACATTAGACAGGCAAGAATCCTTTAGGGGTACCTACGGAGCGGCAGCTGCCTCAGCAATATTCCAATGATTACCAAATGAAGACGCATGCCCCAGAGTATTTTGTGCCACATTGTGGCTGGGGCTTACCGTAATCAACAAGTTCTGGATGTATGCAAGCTGCCCGCGTTATTTTTGGGAGCCTTCCCCCTGAGACACATGAAAGAGTCCAGTTTGTTTTCAAGGAGCATAATTGCCAATGAAAAAGAAAAGAAAGATAAAAGTTAAAAATCAATGAGGTTAAAAACTAGGAGTAATGTTAGTGTATGTAATAGTGTAAAAAAAATATCGACGTGCGTAGAATATTGAAACGAAGCGCGAAACCATTCAAATGACGGATCTTAGACAAGGATCACGTAGAGAAGATTCTAGAAAAAAAAAAGTAGAAAATAGGAAAGAAAAGTGGAAACTTAGCCAGCGGTGTAGCGTGGTGGTGTTGATTAATGCGGTACCCAGCGACGAAGGTAAAATGTCTTGTAGTTAGCTATGTTAAAAAAAATCCAACGATGTTCTCCTATTGGAACGTGTATCTGAGGTGTCCAACTTTAGCTCGTGCAGCGCGTCAGTAGGCGCTATCTTTACAAAGGACTCGTTTGAACAAAATACGAAAAGCGCTTTCGACTCGTCCATTGCTATTGTATTATTGACTTTGAAGGCGTTGGTTGTTCTATCCATCTCCTCGATATCCTCGTATAGCAAATCGTGAATGGAATAGTCCTTATCGTAAGAAAAAATTGAAGAAATCGAACTCTTGCTGGAAGAGAGACTGGCGTCTGACTCACTCCTCGTCGACTGCGTTGGGGATGGAGCCGACCGCAGCTTCTCTTCTTTTGCAGCGTTCGTCTGCATGTGTTTCATGGCTGAATGATAGTCCTTGAGAAGTGTTTCATCCAACAGCAGACTACTTCTTTTCAATTTTGACTGACTAGACCTTCTTTTGTTCAGTGTTGTAAATGAAGACGAAGAAGGAGGGCTGTCCTCTTGCTTTTTTTGCTTCGTCTTCGAAAGCCCATGATAAAATTCGTTAGACAGTGACATCAACGAAGTTTTGGATCCTAAATGCATGGATTGTCTTTTCTTAGTATCTACACTTGAGTTTGTACCGGAATTTTTGGAGTGTCTTAGCATTATGCCTTATTTTTTTTGTTATTATACTGTTGCAATTTATATACTGGTGATATTCTTCGTCGTCGTATATTTCTTGTGCGGTGATTGCGCCCTGCTTAGAACAATGAACCAAACGAAAACTGAAGGTTTCTTTATAACAATGTGATATATAGTCGAAGAATAGAACGAGCAACGGACCACGAAATCGCAAATTTTATTAATACCCGCACTAGTGAATACGGAATCCGGACACGTTCCTTTACAGGTCGTTTTTCCTGTTACTCCAACCTGCACAGCTGTGCTTTTTTTCTTTTAATTACGCGCATGAAGACATTCTATGCCACTACGCGAAAGTTTTCCGCAATTTCGTGTTTCCATTTTTACGTGTTGGTCACAGGTGCAAAAATATTTCAACGAAGCCACTCCAATAGTTTTATCTGCGAGGACTTTCGATAACGGTATTAGGTGGTGTAGTGCAGTCGACAGGAATAGTGGAAGGTCAAAAGTCTGTACACTATGAAAACGGCCTATCTGGCGTCTTTGATACTCATTGTATTGACCGTCTATGTCTTCAGGTTAGTAGCAATACTACCTTTTTTCCACACACAAACAGATACGGAAAAGAACACCCGAAATGAGGCTAGCGTACTGAGAATGCACAAGCCGTCGAAGAAACCACTCAAGATTTTTGTATTTTTAGGGTCTGGCGGCCATACAGGCGAAATGCTTCGTCTTTTGCAGAATTACAATGACCTTTTGCTGGATAAGTCAACCGTATACGTAGGCTACTCTGATCAGGCTTCAAAGCAAAAATTCGCCCGCCTTATGAAGAACTTTGGTCATTGCAAAGTGCAATACTATGAGTTCATGAAGGCCAGAGAGGTCAAGGCGACTCTTTTGCAAAGTGTTAAGAGTATCATAGGAACATTAGTGCAATCTTTTGTGCACGTGATTCAAATCAGGTTTGCCATGTGCGGTTCCCCTCACCTCTTCTTGTTAAACGGGCCCGGAACATGCTGCATAATCTCCTTTTGGTTGAAACTTATAGAACTCATTGTGCTTTTCTTGGATTCCTCCCACATAGTCTACGTGGAATCGCTGGCAAGAATTAACACCCCTAGTCTGACGGGGAAGATACTATATTGGATGGTGGACGAGTTCATCGTCCAGTGGCAAGAATTGAGAGATAATTGCTTGCCCAGGTCCAAGTGGTTTGGTATTCTCGTTTAGGTAGACTTTTATGTAGGATAATAGTATTTTTTTTACAAGTTTTTGAAGTCAACCTGCCGCCTTGATGTAGTGAAAAATTGCCTTACAAAACGCCATCAAACCAAGGTACCGACGAAAATTAACTAACGCCGAGCCACGCGCACAGCTCCCTCCAATACAATGCAAACAATTATATTTCAATATCGGATAATTGTATAGCATATCCGGGGCTCATCACGGCATTGATTTTGGTGTGAACGATGGTGGTACCCGTGTGTGGGAACCTTTAGCACAAGGCATTTTTGCACGCGGCTGTAAAGTGTCCACCCGTTTCCTCCACCGCCGAACGGCCAAAAAATTGCAGATACGTCAGCAAAGGCCGACAATCCGATGAGAGAAGGCCATTTCAGTAGACCCTATGCTCTCTGGCAAGGCATTTTTTCAGAAATTCTGCACCGATCGATAAAAAGAAACAAATCTCCAGGTTACTTGAAAGTTGATAATGCCAGACGCTTGAACTCTTCAAGTGGTTACCTCACTTTTGCCTATTTTGCTTATATTGGAGTAAAGAGATATATAAGGTGCTGTGTTCGAGTATATTCCTCTTTTGTGGCATCTTTTCCCTCTTAGTGCCTGTAAAAAAAAAAGTAACAATAAAAAAGTCCAAAATTAGATACGTATAGTAAAGCCATATTATTTCGTGCTCTTTGCTGCCGTAGCTACCTGATATAGTTTTTCGATAGGAAGGAATATAATGAACGACAGTGACAGTTTCACTCCCAACGAAGCTAGTCTAGCGCCCTATCCACATAGCCTACATGACAGGGGGAATGCTGAAAAAAAGAAGAGGGACTTCACAATAACAGAAAAGCAGAACGAGGAACCAGAACAGCAAGGAAGTCCTCAAAAGACGGATAGGAAACCCAAACTACGGAACGAATTTAGAAAATTTTTCGACTCTTTCAAAAGACAGCTGCCATCTGACCAGAACTCTGAACTAGAGTCACAAGAAAAAAATAACTTGAGGAAGTCCATCAAATCACGCCATTTGGTCATGATTAGTCTTGGTACCGGTATCGGTACAGGGTTGCTGGTCGGTAACGGTCAGGTGCTCGGAACTGCAGGTCCCGCCGGGTTGGTCCTTGGTTATGGTATAGCCTCTATAATGCTTTACTGTATCATCCAAGCCGCCGGTGAATTGGGTCTTTGTTATGCAGGACTAACGGGTAATTACACTAGATATTCTTCCATTTTGGTCGACCCTTCGCTGGGGTTTGCCGTCTCCGTGGTCTACACCATCCAGTGGTTGACTGTTCTGCCCTTACAGTTAGTCACAGCTGCAATGACAGTCAAATACTGGACCAATGTGAACGCAGACATCTTTGTCGCCGTCGTTTTCATTTTCGTCATCATCATCAACCTGTTTGGATCTAGAGGCTATGCTGAAGCCGAATTCATTTTCAACATCTGCAAGATATTGATGGTAGCCGGATTCGTCATTCTAGCCATTGTCATCAACTGTGGTGGTGCAGGTGACAGAAGATACATCGGTACTGAATACTGGCACAATCCTGGACCATTTGCTCATGGATTCAAAGGTGTCTGTACTGTGTTCTGTTACGCCGCGTTTAGCTACGGTGGTATCGAAGTCCTGCTTCTATCTGCTGCTGAGCAGGAAAATCCAACAGAATCTATTCCAAATGCCTGTAAGAAAGTGGTTTATCGTATTTTGTTGATTTACATGTTGACGACTATTTTAATTGGCTTTCTTGTTCCATACAATAGTGACGAACTATTAGGCTCCGGTAGCTCTTCCGGATCCCATGCATCCCCATTCGTTATTGCTGTTTCATCCCATGGTGTCAAGGTCGTGCCTCACTTCATCAATGCAGTCATTTTGATATCTGTGATTTCTGTTGCCAACTCTTCATTATATTCTGGGCCAAGACTACTACTGTCATTAGCAGAGCAAGGTGTTTTACCTAAATGTCTAGCTTATGTTGATAGAAACGGCAGACCCCTGCTTTGTTTCCTCGTTTCACTTGCCTTCGGGTGCATTGGATTTGTGGCCACAAGTAATGCCGAAGAACAGGTCTTCACGTGGTTATTGGCCATTTCTAGCCTTTCCCAACTGTTTATCTGGATGTCGATGTGCTTGTCACACATTAGATTCAGAGACGCCATGGCAAAACAAGGTCGTTCAATGGATGAAGTTGGATACAAGGCGCAAACTGGCTATTGGGGGTCTTGGATTGCGGTATTGATTGCGGTGTTCTTCCTAGTTTGCCAATTTTGGGTGGCCATAGCTCCTGTTAGCGAACATGGGAAATTGGATGTCAAAGTGTTTTTTCAAAACTATTTGGCGATGCCCATTGTTTTGCTTGCTTATTTTGGTCACAAAATGTACTTTAAATCGTGGAGATTTTGGATTCCAGCAGAGAAAATCGATCTGGACTCACACAGAAACGTATACCTTCCTCCAACGTCCACAGGGGCCGACAAAATTGATGACGATGATGACGTTACCGAATATGAAACTTCAGAATCATCGGAAAATCTACACAGTTCACGTCTAAACAAGTCTTTCAAGAAAATGGTCAATTTTTGGTGTTAGCTACGCTTCCATTTATTTCCCACATTACTTCATTAAATTTTTGATGCTCTTCAGAATAATAAAAATACATAATTCTTACTTTATAACGATAATACAAGTCGGAAAAGGACACACCTGCATAATTCAACTGATTTTCAGATCTGAAGGTATTCTCGAGTACGCAAATATATCCCACAATAAAACACATTGTCCAAGCAAATTTCAGATGTATTTTACAGGCAGGCAATTACTCCTCATAATTACGACTAGAGACATTGCGGCACGTGAAGGCGCAGAAAAAGAAACCAACTACTTGCGCCAAGAAAAGAAACAATGACACGGCGCATAAATGACAGAAATAATTGCTATCTTCAAGGCGCCGCAAGGGAAGTCCCTATTCCGATCTGAGCGCTGCGGAGAAAACTTTTGATATTACTGCATGCCGCACGATATACCATCTCTCACCATTTACTGTGCGAGTCCGGAAACGGCATCCGCATTTTTCCTGCCGAGTGCGCCCATAGCAGATGCTGGTGGTGGTGAATCCCTTCGAGTTTCTGCGCCGCTCGTGGTTGTTATGCGATGGGCATACACTAGAAAGAAGAACATACTCAGTGGGAGATGACTCTTCATCGAGAAAAAGAAAAAAAATCAGGGTGGAAGCACATCTTCTTTGAAATGCCCACATCTTCTAATGTATATATTTATGTATACATGGATATTTGTCTTGTTTGTTGCTACCGTAGAAGTTTTCTTTTTTTTTAACGATGGAAAAAATCTCATATTTAGAGAGCTCCTTCTCGATCGAACACTTAACAAAGATTTACATTTCTAAATGCCGTCTTCAGGAGTCTTCAGATCTGTTAGTAAGAAGGAAGCGTCGCCTGAGTCCATCTCGATACGCTCCTTCAGCGGTGGAAATGATTTTCAAATATCCTCAAGAGAAAAAGCATATTCTGGACAACCATCAAAGAGTGAGAAACTTATACATAGACTAGCAAACTCATTTAAAAGGGCAGAAGGTAGCATTACGAAAACTAGGCAAATAAATGAAAATACGTCTGATTTAGAGGATGGTATTGAATCGATCACATCGGACTCCAAGTTGAAAAAGTCCATGAAATCGCGTCATGTCGTAATGATGTCTCTGGGAACAGGAATTGGTACGGGCCTTTTGGTAGCCAATGCAAAGGGTCTGCATTACGGTGGTCCTGCAGCATTAGTTATCGGTTACGTCTTGGTTTCTTTTGTCACATACTTCATGATCCAAGCTGCAGGTGAAATGGCTGTCACTTATCCAACTTTACCGGCAAATTTCAACGCATACTCCTCCATATTCATTTCGAAACCATTTGGATTTGCCACAGTATGGCTTTACTGTTTCCAATGGCTAACTGTTTTACCGTTAGAGTTAATTACCGCATCCATGACCATTCAATACTGGAATGATAAATTAAATCCCGATGTTTATATTCTTATTTTCTACATTTTCTTACTGTTCATTCATGTTTTTGGTGTGAAAGCCTACGGTGAAACAGAATTTATCTTCAACTGTTGTAAAATCTTGATGATTGCAGGTTTCATCATTCTATCTGTTGTCATCAATTGTGGTGGCGCTGGAGACGATGGTTATATTGGAGGCGCTTACTGGCACAATCCAGGCGCGTTTGCTGGTGACACATCGATCGCAAGGTTCAAAAACGTCTGCTACATTTTGGTAACCGGTTACTTCTCTTTCGGTGGTATGGAATTATTCGCGCTAAGCGTCCAAGAGCAGTCCAACCCTAGAAAATCTACTCCTGTGGCAGCTAAGAGGAGTATCTATCGTATCGTCATCATTTACCTCCTAACTATGATTTTGATTGGGTTTAATGTCCCATACAATGATGACCAGTTAATGGGCGCAGGCGGGTCCGCTACACATGCCTCTCCTTACGTCTTGGCAGCATCCATTCACGGTGTCAAGATCGTCCCGCATATTATCAATGCTGTTATTTTAATTTCTGTTGTCTCAGTGGCCAACTCTTCCTTATATGCAGGTCCCAGGTTGATCTGCTCCTTGTCCCAACAAGGTTACGCACCCAAATTTCTTGATTATGTTGACAGAGAAGGCAGACCGCTGAGAGCTCTAATTGTTTGCTGTATTTTTGGTGTTATTGCATTTGTTGCGGCCTCATCCAAGGAAGAAATCGTGTTTACATGGCTAGCAGCCATTGCAGGTTTAAGTGAATTATTTACCTGGACTTCCATCATGCTATCGCATCTACGGTTTAGACAAGCAATGAAAGTACAAGGAAGATCCTTAGATGAGTTGGGATATAAGGCCACAACAGGCATCTGGGGTTCCGTATACGGTTTCTTCTTTAATATTTTAGTCTTTATTGCTCAATTCTGGGTAGCGTTGGCTCCCCTAGGCAATGATGGAAGATGCAGCGTAGAGTCTTTTTTTGAAAGTTATCTAGCTGCTCCAATATGGTTAACTTTTTTCTTCGGGTATATGATCTACAACCGCGACTTTACCCTCTTAAATCCTCTCGATAAAATTGATCTAGACTTTCATAGACGCATTTATGATCCGGAGCTCATTAGGCAAGAAGACCAAGAAAATGAAGAAAAGACGAAAAATATGTCTTTAATGAGAAAAGCTTACCATTTCTGGTGTTAAACTTAATTGCATGATTCAAGTTCCATCAAAGCCGGTTGAGGAGACTACCGTACCACACGTTAACAGGCTAATGTTACTACACACGACGCGGTTGTTATTCCCGTCCCCTAATGACCTTATCCACGCTTGTAATTCTATATTTACATACATTCCCTAATGTCCCGCAGCATACATACCCGCACAATGTAGTTATTGTTTTAATTTTTGCTTTATCCATATTTCCTACAACCGCAAGCAGAAGGGGTGATTTTTATGACTTCAAAAACCGTTCCTGTTCCCGTCTGACACTCAGTATTTTACAACCCCGCCTAACAGTGATTACCTTTTTTGGTAAAATGCACACGTGAGAATTCTCAAAGAGTGGCCAGATGATGAAATAAAAGAAATGACCTGCAAAAAAGATCCTTCTTTCCTCTCGGTACTTTTGACTTGGAGCTCACGGATAGACACCAAAAAAAGCGAATTATTGTCTTGGCTTGCGGTCCATTGCAATAATAACTTTCTCGGCATTTGTGGCGCATACACACAGCCGGACCACAGCAAGATTTTCAAAACCCAAGCAACCAATACTCAACACAATAGAACCCAACAAGTTGGAGTATTTGACCCTATTGGGTAATTGATGTTCCCAAAAATTCTTCAGGCCATCTGATATTATCCTCTTTCGGATCGTAACTTTAATTGTGAGGATTGTTGCCTTCAAGAAGTCCCTTTCCGTTTTTCGAATCCCCTCCGTTGAGTAATGTACCTGTGATTCGGCGCTCGACAGTGGCATATTGCAGCCGGGTCGGCCCATTTTCTTCTAAGGAATAGGAGTGGAAAAGTTTTATTTTTCCGGTAACGTGCCTTGCATGCGACAAATATTTGTTCTCCCCAATTCTTCGAGCTATTCCAATCAAAAAAAGGCCCTCCGCAAGGGTGAATAGATCTCCAATAGCCTGAGGATGCTCATCTGCTCCATCTGTCATTAATATAAATAGCACATGTCCTGGTCTTTAAATTTGTCAACTGTCTTTGGACTGTTCCTGAGTATTTCCTTTTGTAGAATATAAGTCATAAAAGCAATAAATTTCAATAACCTGCTATTGCATAACCTCATAATCCCACTAAATATAACATAATGTCTGTTTCCAAGATTGCTTTCGTTTTAACCGCTGTTGCCTCTTTGGCCGCAGCTGATTCTGCCGCTGAAACTGCTGAATTACAAGCAATTATCGGTGACATCAACTCTCATCTTTCTGACTACTTGGGTTTGGAAACTGGTAACAGTGGTTTCAAGATTCCAGCCGATGTTTTGAGTGTCTACCAACAAGTCATGACTTACACCGATGACGCTTACACTACCTTGTTTAGTGAATTGGACTACGATGCTATAACCAAGACCATTGTGAAATTGCCATGGTACACCACTAGATTGAGTTCCGAAATTGCCGCTGCTGTTGCATCTGTTTCTCCAGCTTCTTCAGCTGCCCCATCTTCAGCTGCCTCATCATCTTCAGCTGCTCCATCCTCTTCAGCTGCCTCATCATCTTCAGCTGCTCCATCCTCTTCAGCTGCCTCATCTTCTTCAGCTGCCCCATCATCTTCAGCTGCCTCATCTTCTTCAGCTGCTCCATCCTCTTCAGCTGCCTCATCTTCTTCAGCTGCCCCATCATCTTCAGCTGCCTCATCTTCAGCTGTCTCAACCTCTTCAGCCGCCCCATCAACTTCCGCTGCCTCAACCACCTCTTCTGTTAGTTCCACTGTCGAAACAGCCTCCAACGCTGGTCAAAGAGTCAATGCAGGTGCAGCCTCTTTCGGTGCTATTGTTGCCGGTGCAGCTGCTTTATTGTTATAAAGAACTTTCTTTTAAAATGCAAGCCTTCCAAAAAATGCCATTATTCTACCTTCTCTTTATGTAACTGTTAGTTCGAAAAACTTTTCTCAAATATAATCAATTCATTAATATTAAATTTTTAAAACATTCTTTTTTCCAATAGAATTTCGCGCTGCTTTAGCTCCATCTTGTTGCATCTATAACGTGATCTTTCCCCTTTTTAGTCAGTTGACTTCAAGTACTCGTTGCGCAAGAGCTACTGTCCTTTTTTTATTGTTAATTTACGATGACTTATTTTTGAAGGAACGAACAAACGAGCCAAGTGTGAACATCGCTAACGTTTGAAAGATGGACCCTACCGAACATGTTATTGTGCCAAGGCGCAGCGAAGAGTCTTCTCGAAAAATATGCAGGAGAACAGACAGGCGAGACCCTCCTTTAGGACCAATTCAAGATTCAACACGTGGCTACATCTGCTGAACTACAACATCAAACTATGATTACCTTGGAGAAAGCGCCTCATCTTACATCTAAAACCGTATACATCCTTCATCTTCCAGAGACTGAAAAACAGTGTCGGCAAGGATATGGTGCTCTAAAATCACTTCAACAAAAAGCCCTACGAAAAAATGATTATTCACGATAACAAATCCCTGCAGAACCGCCAGCTCTTCATGCAAAGCAACAAAATGATCTCATTTTCCAAAGCCAAGAAAAAGGAGAGTATAACCTTTCAAGCCAGATGTAAGATTTTCCGACTAAGAACAAACCGACACAATTGGCTACAATGTTGGTATGCACTTTTTTCTCTTTCTTTTAACGGGATTTGGCCTTTTCCATCGTTGCTTTTTAAACGAATATTAAACGACTGTGAAAAAGCCATCCCTGGAGCATGCGAGAGTTCTCTCAGGGCACCCACCCGTTTAAGGACCCCAGGCCAAAGAATAAATTTTTGAAGGAAAACAATATACAGGGCCTTAAACTGACTACAAAGCCATCTTTTTTTCTCGTTTGTCAGCACGCCTTAGAAAACGGCGCAGCCAATGCAATTGATAAGTGGCTTCCAGAGTAAGTGCAGCACTTTTTTGATCTCATGTTTTCTTACGCTACGGGACGTCACCGTCGTTGAGTAAAGTCTCAATGTCAAACGAATAGCCTGCTGTTGCATTCTCCTCCTTGGGGAAGGGCCTGCTTTTAGGGAAATCATGTCTGGCTATTACATGCCACACCGTGCAGTAGCCCCTACATTGCCAACAGGCAAATCTTACACCCTCTCTAAATCGTTTATCTTTTACTATATGACCTGTCCTTTTTCTACATATAAATATCTATCATGCCATAGGAGCTGAATGCATTTCCATCGCCAGGTTACATGAGTCCTCGATACAGCTCGAGCTCTGAAATTACAGAGCTGTTTAAGAACTTTTCAAAAAGAACATGTCTGTAAGTTACAAGGACAAGTTGATATCAACTACTCTAGGCAAGGATGGGAAATGTGAGTTCCCTATGAGTTTTGATTACTCGTCTTCGCAAATAACTCTAATGCCAGAAATGTTTTCGTACAATAATGAACGGAAATATCAAACTCTGATACCCTTGATGAAAACGTCACATTTAATTGATGATGGTTTGAAAGATAAACTGAATAAGTGCGCTTTGGATTTCTTTTCCGGCAAAAAAGCCAACAGAACAAGTGATATGACTATTTCCAAACTCACAGCGAGCAGAGAAGCTTCACCGAGACTGCCGTTAGATAACGTCAACGTCGTAAAAACGGAGAATATTGAAGATATCAAGTCTGAAAGGTGTGGTTCAGCCAGGGTGGGCAAAGCAACAAAAGCAGTGATGAAACTGAAACCTACAAAAGCTAATACGACGGGACAGAGAACTCGCCATTTCTGTAAGATCTGCTCCACTGGGTTTACCACTTCCGGCCATCTTTCAAGACATAACAGAATTCATACAGGTGAAAAAAATCACATTTGCCCGCATGAAGGTTGTGGACAAAGGTTTAGCAGACATGACAACTGTAACCAACATTATCGTACGCATGCGAATAAAAAGAAAAGGAACTGGAAAAGAAGAGAAACCAGCAGTTGACTTAAGCCGGTACGGGAGCATGGACACAAGAACATATAAATATTCAATAACATAAGTAAGAGGCCGATAAATAGTAACATGTACAGGCTTAATTCGCAAGTCAATTTTAGGAAAGAAAGTATTTGTCGCTTTCTTTCATAACCATTACCGCTAACTGTAGAGCCGTAAGATGAGCGGATTACCCTGTATCTTGATGACGTTAAGGCCTTCCACACTTGAGAAAAAAATTGTAGTAAATTTTATTATCAATGAAAAAGTGACGATGACGATGCCAATAATTAAAAGGGGCTTGAATGAAAAAAGACCAGCAAGAGGTGCACTTTACTTCCCAAAATAATGAACGATGAAATCAATGAGCTGCCACCTAAAATATGTGAGCAATGCTTGGGTGATAAGACTGAGATCAGGATGACGAAGATTTCTCAAGGCTCTGAGTGTAAGATCTGTACTTTACCATTCACCTTATACCATTTCAAGGCATGCAAACGGAACAGTAATATCGTAAAAACATTAATATGCGTCAGATGTGCCGCTCAAAGAAACGTTTGTCAATGTTGCATGCTTGACTTAAGGTGGCATATCCCTGTACAGCTACGGGATCATTTGATATCTATGGTTAGTGAGGAGAATATCGTAACAGAGGAGGCAAAAAACGACATGATGAGAAGGTTCTTATCATTAAAAGACGTGAAGTTAGGGGGAGCCCAAATCACAAGCGATCCTTCGGAAACAGACAATATACTCGATAGATTAAGAGGTATACTTCAACGACCAGGATCGAATGATGAAAAGTCTTTGTCACACAGTAGGGAAGCAGCAGCATTGGCTAAAAAAGAACAAGATACGAATGTGATCAACATCGAAAAATATGCGTCCGTGGACATCTCTCACATTTTGAAGAAATTACCTTTGAGTGAATCGTTCTCAAATGATGTCTCTACTAGATCCTTTTTTCTTTATAACGTTGATGTCTCAATTCCTGAATGGAAAATATCTGATGCAATCTCACAGTTATTGAATTTAAGAAAGCTGGGTGATGGAAATGCATTATCACTAATAATCAATCATAAGGCAAAGTGCGGAGGTGTAAGATTTCAATCCAATGAACTGGGGGAGAAGTTCGCAAGTAAATTAAATGAGACTCTTACCACACCAAAGAGTATAAATAGGGGTGTTTTGCGTATCGATCGTTCCAGAATATTTGTTATTCCTTGGACATCCGGATTCTCGGCCGCATCATTTGGTGCCAATACGGCAGAAAATATAAAACTGAGTTTAAGTTTAAATAAGCTAATTCAGGTTGAGTTAGGCGTTCGTGATAAACAGCTTCCCGCAATAAGCACTGAAAACTCCAAGAAACGTATGAAAAACACATCGAAGAAAATTCATAAGGCCAAATCAAAGAAAGGGAAACCTCGGGCGAACAATTTAACCTTATAAATGAAATACGTCAAGCGGAAAAGTTCACAAAAGTTACGAAATGCCCTGTTTTCCCCATGTTAGGTATCCATTTACCTTCATTGCAAGTGATATACAGAAGTCGGTAGGATAAACAATCTATCTGAGCAGCTCTACTATATCTCACAAGGATTTAACACAAAGTTGCGCTTTTTATTAGCATGAAGGTATATGTTCTATTGCTCTAGTTGTGTCTCATACTTACTGTATGTCGGTATAGGTTCGCCTCATCGAAGCCCGAAATAATAACTCGGCCGAACTTGATAGTGCGCAGATGAAATAAAAATGCCACAATTTCGAAAAGCCTAATCAAATGCTATTATTTGAAAGAAATTAGATCTTAAAGATAAAAGACATATTGACTTGATATACTTTTCCTTCTTTTCTTGCTAACACATAGAAAAATTAAGATATGGAAAAACTCGGTTTAAAAAGCGCCTTCCCATATGAGTATGGCTCAGATTTCAAAATGACAAGGTTGAACATTCTAAATTCTACCAGGTGTGAAACCGAATTTTTGTTTTCTAATATAAAGAGAATTATGCTCAGTGTTTGGAAATATTCATACACCCTTTTGAGTTTTTTTCTTGACTCCACTAAGCTAATTATGAATGATGTTATCACAATCAGCTCCCGAGATTTTGCTACGAAGTTACAAATTGGTGCAAGTCAAAGGGAAGATCAAGAGGATACTCTGGCATCGACAATACTAATGGGAATGATTATCGGATACTCGATATCTTTTGGGAGAAAAAGTGCTTTTTTTAAAAGGCATAGAAATCCAACTGAATTGAAGGAAAGTAGTTCCAAGCCTAGCGGATCGATATCCATTGTTATAAATTTCATGGAGGACAATCTAACTTATGATGATGATTTTATTCACGAAAATGTTGCCAAAGAGTTCATGATCTCACAATTGGATGACTCCGTTCTCAACATTCAGATTCCAAACACGAACACTTCAGACAAAACGGATCGAGTTTTTGAGCATGATATCTTGGGTGAATACGACCCTTTTAACGGCGAAACTGCAACAGGAGTACTAGTGCCGCCATACCAGTCAAACGCTGGCTTTAAAGCATTGACCAACGATATATCACCTCATTGCACGAAAAGAACACTCTTTGGAAAGACTGAAGGAGGTACCAATGAAAGGATAAAAGTGGTTGAGTACTTAACAGGAGACGACGAATATCTGCTTCATGATACTAAACAACGTACACACAAGAGCAATGCAATCGTAGGAAGATTTTTTGTTCAAGATAATACTGCCTCTATGAATGAGCAACTCCGTAATATCCCTGGGCCTGTTTTAGTAATGAACACCTGGTTAGGCGATGAACTTTTCTTAACGATGTTCGATAAAGAATCGTCCTTTTTCAGCGACAGCGTTCCAATCAAGAAAATTGGACCGATTGGAGAAAAGCAAGAGCTATTTGAAGTTGTATCCCATAGGGAGCTTATTTGCTACGATAAAAATCGAAGTTTGAATAGAATTTACAATTTGCCCAACATCGAAAAACAAGAAATTTGCTTCAAGAAGGATAAGACCTCACGTCCGTCGAAAAAATCATTAATGAACGGAAAAGATGCAGCCTCGATTTTGTTGTGGTACTCCACTCATCTATAGATATTCTTGAATATATAACGTGAACAATGTGATATGCTATTCTAAGTATGACGAATTATGGAGCATCTGTACTCTAGATAGTGGCCACAAGACTACTCGTGAGTAGCCCTAATGAGTACGCTTAGTATTTCAATGCCCTCAGTACACATATTCTCCTTCATAATTAGCAGAAATTCGTCTTATTGAAGTAAGTTACGTTATGATACATGCCCTTTTTTCTTCGATAACTGCGTTGTTTGACGTACCAGTAGATGTGAGCGCTTTTGCTGGACCGGAGACCGCTGCTTTTGTAATAATACCAGTTTTGCCACTGTTAAAGAATCACCTTGGGGAAACCTCTTTCCATCAAAAGTAGTCAAGCTTCAACAAAATGTCTACATATGAAGGTATGTCATCATTCAATTATGGAGTAGATTTCTGAATATGAATTAACTAACTAAGTGTTGTTCGTTCGACTCAACTTTAGATTAGAGGAACATGGGATACAACAAAATTCAACTCAAGAGATGAGAGAAACTTCTCGAGAAGAGCAGAGAAGACAGATCAGATCTCAATTGCAAGGGCTATTTCAAGGTTCTGCTAACACTAGTGGCGGAGGTAATGGATATTCTGATTCAACATTGCTCCTACAATTATTATCACAGTTGCTCCCTGAATCATTACAAGAAGAATGGCTGCAAGAAATGGATAAGGGTAAAAATACAGGCTGTCCCGATAGTTTTGCAGCATCTTTACCACGAATCAACAGGAAAAAACTCAATTCAACTGACAACTGCTCTATTTGTTACACTAATTATTTGGAAGATGAGTATCCCTTGGTTGTCGAATTACCTCACTGTAATCACAGGTTCGATTTGGAATGCTTGTCCGTCTGGCTTTCTCGAAGTACAACTTGTCCACTATGTAGAGACGATGTTATGGGCCACCGGATTATTAATGACATTGATACAAATGAAGCTGAATTGGAAGAAGATTGGGGTATGTACGGTTAGTATTTTCCGCTTGTATTGTATAAAGGGATACTTTTTTAAATAAGATTAGAATAGATTAGCACGACTTTCCTTGTAGAAGATGAGCCTGTAGATGTTCTAAGTAGTGAGTAAAAATAAGTATGAATGACTTTCTGTCATGTACAGCTCTTATTTAGCGCCAACAATAACCATCGCGAGTTGAAAATTTTAAGCGATGCTCTTACCATCACTGTAAAAACAACAGAAGGTGATTACAAAACAAACCAAAAATAATAGCATATAAAGATGGGTAAGAGCAGCAAAGACAAAAGAGATCTATATTACAGAAAGGCAAAGGAACAGGGTTATAGGGCCAGGTCTGCTTTCAAACTACTTCAACTTAACGAACAATTCCATTTTTTGGATGATCCAAATTTAAAAAGAGTTGTGGACCTATGTGCCGCACCAGGTTCATGGTCACAAGTTCTCTCAAGGAAATTGTTTGATGAGGGTGCTGGCGGAGATAGCGAGGGTAGAAAAATAGTTGCCGTTGACTTGCAGCCAATGTCTCCTATATCCCATGTGACAACTTTACAAGCTGATATCACTCATCCTAAAACGTTGGCTAGAATTCTGAAATTATTTGGCAACGAGAAAGCTGATTTTGTCTGCAGTGATGGTGCTCCTGACGTCACTGGGCTGCACGATCTTGATGAATACGTCCAACAACAATTAATCATGAGTGCACTGCAACTTACTGCATGCATTCTGAAAAAAGGTGGAATTTTCGTGGCAAAGATCTTCAGAGGCCGTGATATAGATATGCTATACTCTCAATTAGGCCATTTATTTGATAAGATTGTTTGCGCGAAGCCAAGATCATCAAGAGGTACTTCTTTGGAAGCATTTATCGTTTGTTTGGGTTATAATCCACCATCCAACTGGACACCAAAACTCGATGTCAATACTTCTGTTGATGAATTTTTCCAGGGCTGTTCCTTGAATAGGCTGTGCATTTCAGACAAACTGTCTCATTGGGATGAAGAAGAAAGAAATATTGCAGAGTTTATGGCTTGCGGCAGTCTCGAGAGTTTTGACTCAGATGCCACCTA
Source organism: Saccharomyces kudriavzevii IFO 1802 (assembly GCF_947243775.1). Classification (NCBI taxonomy): domain Eukaryota; kingdom Fungi; phylum Ascomycota; class Saccharomycetes; order Saccharomycetales; family Saccharomycetaceae; genus Saccharomyces; species Saccharomyces kudriavzevii. The sequence goes on along the minus strand of NC_079273.1, from coordinate 344,011 downwards.
TCACGATCTACCCTCCTCGATTGCAAGCAATCCATCGTCCTTGGACCCTGTTCAAAGCCCCACAAATCCTCCCTATAAGAAGGCTATGGAATTAAAAAGAAGCGGAAAACTTACAAGATCTGTTTAATATCGGTGGCTTTACCGTTTATCAAAAAAATAAAACTGCTGCAGAGCAAAGCCAACTACAATGTTGATTTTTCCTTGGATAATGATTGAGGTATATAGATTCCAGCTACATAGATATATTCAATGTACATTAAAAACAAAAACAGTAGTTATTCTGTATTACATGCGAGAGTTAAAAAAAGCGGCGGCATTCATTTTTCTTCACCTTCCTTCTTAACTTTATTTCTCAAGGCGTCAGGTTTTAAGGTTAGAAACAACAAGACCTCTCTGATTGTATTGGAGTCAGTCAAAAACATGGCCAATCTATCGATACCACAACCTCAACCACCGGTTGGTGGTAAACCGTATTCTAAAGCATTACAGAAGGTTTCATCGACTAACTGAGCTTCATCATCACCTTGATCCTTTTGCCTAGCTTGTTCTTCGAAACGTGCTCTTTGATCAAATGGATCGTTCAATTCTGTATAAGCGTTACAAATTTCTTTTGTAGCGACAAAGACTTCAAAACGTTCACATAAACCTGGTTGATCCCTTGAGTACTTGGCTAATGGAGACATCATTTGTGGGTGACCGAAAATAAAAGTTGGGTTAATACACGTGTCTTCCAGTCCACCAACAAGCTTGTCCAACATACGTGCATTGGTTAGTGGAGGTGGACACTCCATGTTGTTGTCGGCAAGAACCCTTTTCAAAAATTCGCCAGTTTCAGCAGTATGCAATTGATCACCAGCTGAGAACTTAACATTGAATACGTTTTCCAATTCTTCAATCATGTTAATTCTCTTCCATGGTCTAAAAAAGTTCAACTCTAGCTCTTTAGCTGGATCAGCCGGGTCTGGATGGTATTTGATAATATAAGAACCAGTAATTTCTTTAACCATTTCTGAAAACATCAACTCAGTCATTTCCATCAAATCATAAAAGTCGGCATATGCTTGGTAAAACTCACAAGTCGTGAATTCTGGGTTATGTGTCATATCAATACCTTCATTTCTAAATTGTCTGCCAATTTCGTAAACGCGGTCGAGACCACCAGCAACTAATTGTTTTAGAAACAGTTCTGGGGCAATTCTTGTATACATGTCCATATCAAGATCATTGTGATGAGTGGTAAACGGCTTAGCAGTGGCACCACCGGCAATGAAATTCATCATTGGAGTCTCCACTTCGATAAACTTTCTTTGGTCCAAGAATTTTCTGATGTAACCGACAATTTTAGAACGAGTGATGAAACGGTTTCTAGCATCCTTGTTCATGATCAAGTCCAGATAACGCTTTCTGTATCTGGTTTCTTGGTCTTTGAATCCGAAATGGTCGGCAGGCAACATATGCAAACATGGTGTCAACAGTTGCACTTTGCTAACAAAAACGGATACTTCACCTTCACCACCTTTCTCTAGTTGAGTTCTTCCAACATAACCTTCGACACCAACGATATCACCTCTTTTCAATAGGTCGTGGTCCTTTTCGTAGGAGGTAGGGTCGTAGTAATCTTGCAATTGAGACATCAATTGAAGTTCAACACCATCACCGTGGAGGACGTAGAATTTCAATTTGGAACCCGACTCTCTTTTAGCATGAACTCTCCCAGCAACGGAAACCTTTTCTTCAGGTAAAGTTTCACCTTTCTTCAAATGAGCGTATTTGGCCAAAAATTCAGGATTGGAAATGGAAACGTGGAATTTATGAGGGTACGGGTTTGGTTCATGAGTCTTTCGTAGTTCTTGGATCTGACGAGATCTAGCTTCGAAATACTGTGATGGATCTAAATCAGCTGCTGGCGAATCAGTCTTTTTCTTCGAGGCTGGTTTCGGTTGGGCAGAGGCCTTTTTGGCAGACTTTTTGGCTTCCACTTGTCTTTGCTTAATACGTTTCTACAACCCAGATTTGGACACCATTTCTCCGGTGGTTTCATCGAGATGGAAGTTCGCAACGCCCTCGGCAGCGGCATTAGCTTGCTGTGACATCTTTAATATATGATGTGAATATTTTTTAGGCAAAGTAGAACAAAAAACCATAAGCTCAAATTTAAACAAATAGATAAGATGCCTACACGTGAACAGTTGAACTCATTAGTGTAAATCTGGAACCAACTACGGCCAGATTCAACTTGAAGTAATTTTAAATTCGGGCAGAAAATTTTTCAAAACACCCACTCACCGCAAGTATTGGTAACAACTGTAAACAGAAGTCTTATCCTTTGCACAGATGTAAATACTGTAGAGGAAAAGAGCCATCTTCAAAATAGGCATTGGAAGGTGAGTGACACAAGCTGAAAAGGTATTTAGTACTCGCACATCGCCCTCATTTCTATTTTTTTTTGAAACATTTGTTATACAGGTCATATAGTGCAAAAATATGCTAGATGGAGAAGATTTTGTAGAGCATAATGATATTCTATCATCACCGACAAAAAGCAGGAATGCGACTCCAAAAAGACTCGATACACACGGGGAAAAATCACTGAGGAGGATACACTCATCAAAGAAGAACTTATTGGAAAGAATCTCGCTTGCTGACAACGAAACTAGAAGCGTATCTGGGGATCTGATAGTTGAACCTAGCACTCCAAGCAAAGTTCCTCGTAAACGTGGAAGACCAAGGAAGATACGGGAGGAATCAAACCGCGGAATCTTGGAAGTCGAAGAAGATATCAATGTTTCTAGAAAGAAAAGGAGACCACGTAAGGATAGATCAGATAATGGCGATCAAGAAAGTAGGACTTCTAACAGCAAGCAGATGATGGAAGAGGAGGACAGAGAAGGAACTGAAAAAGCCGAAAATATACCCATAGCGGCCCTTCCAATGCATAAAGAACCTGCAGCCTCATCAAATAATGACAGTTTCCCGTCGAACTCAGTGGGGTCACTGGAACCTGAAACACCATCAAAGAAGCATTTCACCACTAATCATGATTTTACCTCACCTCTAAAGCAGATTATAATGAACAATCTGAAAGAATATAAAGATACAACGTCCCCAGGTAAATTGACATTGAGTAGAAATTTCACTCCAACCCCTGTACCGAAGAATAAAAAGCTTTTCCAAACTTCAGAAACCAGAGGGGTAAGCTCATTTTTAGATACGTTTGAAGGTTATTTTGACCAAAGAAAAATTGTCAGAACCAGTGCAAAGTCAAGGCACACAATGTCAATGGCTCCTGATGTCACTAGAGAAGAATTTTCCCTGGTGTCAAACCTCCTCAATGAAAATTTTCAGAAACGTCCAAGATTAAAGTTATTCGAAATTCAGAAAAAAATGTTTCCCCAATATTGGTTTGAATTGACTCAAGGTTTCTCATTATTATTTTATGGCGTAGGCTCTAAACGCAATTTTTTAGAAGAGTTTGCCATTGACTATTTGTCTCCTAAAATTACATTCTCACAATTAGCTTACGACAATGAATTGCAACAAAATGAACCAGAAAATGCGATTCCATGCCTTATATTGAATGGCTACAACCCTAGCTGCAACTATCGTGACGTCTTCAAAGAAATAAGCGATCTTCTGGTCCCCGCTGAATTGACCAGAAGCGAAACCAAATACTGGGGCAACCACGTAATCTTACAGATTCAGAAGATGATTGATTTCTACAAGAGTCAACCTTTAGATATCAAATTGATCCTTGTGGTGCACAATCTGGATGGCCCTAGCATAAGAAAAAACACTTTCCAGACAATGCTAAGTTACCTCTCCGTCATCAGACAGATTGCAATAGTTGCCTCTACAGATCATATATACGCTCCTCTTCTCTGGGATAACATGAAGGCCCAAAACTATAACTTTGTCTTTCACGACATTTCAAATTATGAGCCGTCAACTATCGAGTCCACGTTCCAAGACGTAATGAAGATGGGCAAGAGTGACACTAGCAGCGGCGCTGAAGGTGCTAAATATGTCTTACAGTCACTTACCGTCAACTCCAAAAAAATGTACAAGCTTCTCATAGAAACCCAAATGCAAAACATGGGCAACCTATCCGCTACCACGGGGCCAAAACGCGGTACTCAAAGAACCGGAGTGGAGCTTAAACTTTTCAATCATCTATGTGCCGCAGATTTTATCGCCTCCAATGAAATAGCTCTAAGATCAATGCTCAGAGAGTTCATTGAACATAAAATGGCCAATATCACTAAAAACAACTCGGGAGTGGAAATAATTTGGGTGCCATACACGTATGCAGAGCTGGAAAAACTGGTAGAAACAGTCCTAAATACTTTATAGATAGTATAAATGTCACGAACAATTGTAAAGGTACTGAACTTATTATACGGTTTCCCAATCCTATATTACTAAAGAGTGCAATTTTAAACCCCATACTAAACTCTTCCTAAACCCTGATTTTAGGACGGGTAATGAAACTTTGGGCTTAAAGAAAATTCTGCCCTATTTTGATTTTCTTAGTTCTCTCAAATAAACCCAGATAATTCAAATGTACCCTAATTTTAGCTCATTAACCGAAAAAACCTGAAAAATACTGAATAAAAGCCATTATTCTACAACCCCCCCTTTCTTGAACGTGCAAATCGATCTCATTGTTGGATCATATTGATGCTCGGGAGCAAAGCAACATAGGAAATCATAGAGGTCATTTTTGCTGCCATTCTTTTTTTGCTGTTACGTTTTTCCAAGTTTTTGTTTTCATTCCTGTCGCCTGTTTATCTTCTTCCTAACTAGCATTGATCATGTCGATCACGAACGGTACTTCAAGAAGCGTTTCAGCAATGGGCCACCCGGCAGTAGAGAGGTACACTCCGGGAGACATTGTCTGCGTGGGCACACATAAAGTTGAGATTGTGAATTATCTAGCAGAAGGTGGCTTTGCTCAAATTTACGTGGTGAAGTTTTTAGAGTATCTAAATGAATTTGATAATGCGGCGAGTGTTCCCTTGAAGATTGGTGACCTGGCATGCCTGAAAAGAGTTTTAGTTCATGATGAGAATGGGTTGAACGAGATGAGAAATGAAGTAGAAGTGATGAAGAAGTTGAAGGGCGCCGCAAATGTGGTGCAGTACTATGATTCCAACGCCTCCCGTCGTCGTGATGGCGTTCAAGGGTTCGAGGTTCTTTTACTGATGGAATTGTGTCCAAACAAATCCTTGCTAGACTATATGAACCAGCGATTGTCAACCAAGCTAACAGAAACTGAAATTGTGAAAATCATGTATGATGTTGCCCTTTCGATCTCACAAATGCATTATCTTCCGGTTCCCTTGATTCATCGTGATATCAAGATCGAAAATGTTTTAGTGGATGCCAAGGACAGTTTTAAATTGGCTGATTTCGGGTCCACGTCAACATGTTTCCCCATTGTTACGACTCATCAAGACATTGCTCTTTTGACTCAAAACATCTACGTCCACACCACCCCTCAATATAGGTCTCCTGAAATGATTGATCTTTACCGATGCTTGCCCATAAACGAAAAGTCTGACATATGGGCACTGGGAATTTTCCTCTATAAATTGTTATTTTTCACCACTCCTTTTGAGATGACAGGGCAATTTGCTATATTACATTCTAAATATGAGTTTCCCGTGAATAAGTACTCATCAAAACTTATCAATTTAATCATCATAATGCTGGCGGAGAATCCAAATTTGAGACCGAATATCTATCAGGTGTTGTGTCATTTATGCGATATTTTGAATGTCGAAGTGCCAATCGAGGATAAATATGCGGAGGGTCCATACAACTTCGCTAGATATACACAATTCCAGAATAAACTGCAAAACGTTCAGTTGCAAATGTACCAACTGCAACAAAAGAAGATAGTGCAAAATAGCAAGTTGAGTGACTCAGAAGAAAACTTATTGAACGATATGTTTCTCTCCTCTTTTGAAATCTCTTCTAAACTTCCCATGAATGCGAGTGATGGTCCTATGACAGTTTCCAGAAAAGCATCCCAGAACGTCAATAAAGAAATGGAAGAAAAGAAGGAGAGTCCTTCTGATCAGAAAAAATCTGCGATGTCTGAAGAAAAGGCGTCGAAAATTGCTCCTAATATTATCGATGTCGGTACATCAAAAGATACGCAAGAAATCAATACAGTTCAATCTCCAAGAATAGAAGACAAGTCGATTTTTGAAAATAAAACTCCTGGTGAGTTATATTATCCAAGTGTAAGCGAACTAGACACCTATTTGGACAAAGAATTGGTCAAACAGCCGAGCGATCCGACTGTTTCTGAAAAAAGTCCTCGTTTGAATACGCAATCACTTCCCCAGAGACAAAAGAGCACAAGTTCTTACTCTTCTGGAGGGAGATCGATGAAGAGCACATCTTATGGAGCAGCAACTATCGGGTCAGACGAGGTATTGACGAACGAAAAAACTGCTGGTATCAATAAAATGAAACAGCATAAATCAAATAATCCTTTTCCAAAAATGAATGTCCCATATCATTCTTCAAATGAATTGAGTAACGACGCCAGTAACTTCTTCCTTGAAGAACAGAAACAAGGCCAAAGATACCAGCAAGCGCAAAATCAAACGGGGACGCAAGGAAATATCTATCCAGAAGAGGCTCAATATCAATCTAGGGTAGAACAGCATCAGCAACAACAAGATCAATCTCAAGCACCCGCTAATTACAATCAAAGAGCGTTTTACACAGGAAGAGATCGGGCTACTAGTAAGCCTATGCAGTTGAATGGAACTGTTGTGGGTGATAGCGGCAATAGAAGAATCAATTTTCAGAGTGTTCCTCAAAACTACCCTGCTAACTCTCAGTCGGGGTATCTTCCAGGTCAAAACTCCTCTGCAATTCCGGTCGCAAGGCCGGTTATCTCCATGAATCAGCAGCAGGCGCAGCAGATCCAAGCACAGCAGATTCAGGTCAAGCAGCAAATGCAAGCCCAACAGCAGATGCAGATATCTAATGTAAATAATACCGCCAATTACGTCTCCGAAAGGGCAAACCAAACTACAGATGATATCAGAACTCCTCAGATGAGTGAACAAGTTGCAACAAGCAATCCTGTCAGTGAACCAATGCATTCGTCCACCAAAAGTGAAGGTCTTCTCATTGAACTGTCACCACTAAAAGAAGATGCAAACAAGCAGTCTTTTCAAGATAAGGATGTATCCCAACCTGCTGGGATGGAAGATGTGGGGGTTCAAGCAAATAAGGATCTGAGCAACCATCGAAATGGCGTCCTAAATTTAAGTCTGAATGAAATGGACTTATCAAGAGACGACACTGGCGCTGCCGTCTCTTCATTTTCTTCGTCTTCTTCTTCTTCCTCCATTCAACCAGGTAAGCTTTCTGGACGTAAAGGCTCTAACAAAAGGAACAAATTTTCAACAGAAGATTTAGAAGACAGTATTGTTTCCAGTGAGAGTATTGATATTGATTTGGATGACGCGAGAAGGGGAACCCCCTCTGAAAGAAGGCCGCTTCATAATGAAAGAGGACATAAAGACTTGTCGAGATCAGGCGATGCTAATAAGCCTAATCAATTTAAGAACAGGGACTTGAGCAGTGTATCCACAAGACAACCACGCCAGTCGTTGGATTTAAACTTCCAAGAGGTAAATTTGTCCTCTCCAACATTGACTCAAGAGCATAGAAACAAAAATGACTCATCTGCCCCACAATCACACCACTCACATAGAGTACCACCCCATACTTCCACCGCAATAAGTGAGAATAAGCGCCACAGTACTGGTCATGACTCATCAACTCGGTTGAGTGCTAAGCATGAGGCACATAGGACCAGTTCTAAGCCAAGACATGATTTGGAAAGATACAGGCAATCGAAGGATAGGGACAGTAACAGCAGTATTACTATTAGTACATCGACTCCATCAGAAATGAGAAAATCCTTTGCTAGGGCTCGCCAATCACTCGACTTGGAAAGAGTTCGACGTGAAACGATGGCAAGTAATGGAACCAGTAGTGGTGGTAGTAGCGGGAAAAGAAGGTCTTTTTTCTCAGTATTCAGAAGCGAGAAGTGATTTAAGAAATAAGGCACAAACAAGCCATATATATATATATATACATCGTTATACAAAGAGGTGTAGACTATCCATATATCTTCCTCGACAATTAAATTGATAGAACAATAACTAACACATATACTGAGTATCAAACTTACCGTGCTAGATGACGTTTGCTCCTGACGCGCTTAACGAAAAGCGCTTATGCGATCAAAAGTAATAGTACTTGTAATTCAAGGAAGAGATGATACCACTTTAACAGAACTAAAGAATTTAGAAGCCCGCGGAAACTGAGGACAAGATATATCATAATAATTAATTATGATGCAGCATAAAAACTCGATGGTGTACATACCCACCACGAAGGAAACTAAAAGACGTAACGGGAAATCAGGAGGGATACTAAATGCCATTGAAGAGTTGGTTGAAAAGCTTTATTGGACTTACTACATACACTTACCTTTTTACTTAATGGCCTCCATTGATTCATTTTTCCTTCATGTGTTTTTCCTCACGATCTTTAGCTTAAGTTTCTTCGGTATAATGAAATATTGTTTCCTTTGAAACGTTAGATGTATTGTTATTCGGTAGCACGAGCTTAAGCCAAAGAAGACGTAGAAAACTGCGAGAGAATACCATGGAGAATATCATTTACATAACTATACACGTGATATATAGACTAATAAATGCCTGTGGCTATGGAACACAATTTAGAACAGTTGATGCTCTTTTGAAAATGGCATCGTTTGGAATGAGATCGAATTCATCACTTGACGCAATAAAAAGAGTACTAACAACAGCACTATTGCGAATAGCTGCAGTCAACTGGAAAGAGAACTGAAGATATTATTCGTGTTCAGACATGGCAGAAGCGATATTAGAAAGCATTACTATTCCTGCGGTTCTTTCAAAGGATGAGTGTATTTACTGCTTTGAGTCTCCTTATAATGAGTCACTAGCCCTCAACGCATCTCCCAAGCATTTTTTGAACATATGTTTAGATTGTTTCCAGGCTGTTTGCAATAGGCATCTCCCGCTACATTCCAAGGTCACAAAACATGCATGTGGATCGATCCATTCCAATTATTTAACTATTGCTAAAGTGGAAAAATCAAAGCAAGAAGACGCACAAGAAAACAATAATAACAAAAAGATAAAACTACAAGTTATTGAGAAATCAGAAGACGAGACTCATGACACTTTTTGGAGTTTGCAAAAATTTAACGGTGAAAACGTGCCCAGAACTGTACTTTTAGAATCAACAGAGACGAACGTTTCTTCGACGTCCTTAGAGAAGATTGAAAAAATAATAAGGGCAAAATCACAGGATTTCGAAGATAAAAAGAATTCGTGGGAGTTAGAAATCAGCACTTGCCCTCATACGGAAAACTTCCAGATTCCTGCTAAGCCTGAAGATGCTGTGAATATGAACCAATGCTCTTCATGCGACCTGACCCAAAATCTGTGGTTCTGCCTACATTGTGGCAACATAGGATGTGGTAGAGAGCAAATCGGGATTGATGGTCACTCTCATGCTTTGGATCATTATCGTAACAATAGTAATCACCCCTTGGCAATCAAATTAGGTTCATTAAGCTCTTCAACTTATGACTTGTACTGCTATGCCTGTGACGATGAGACTAGATTTCCAGATAATGTAAACTTGGGTGCTGCATTGCAAATATACGGAATCAATATACAAGAGAAGATTGCGGATGAAAAAACCCTAGTCCAGTTACAAGTAGAACAGAACGAAAACTGGCAATTCAGAATGGTCGATTCTAGTGGTAAAGAATTTAAAAGATTATTGCCAAACAAAGATTATGGCTGTGGCCTGATCAATTTGGGTAATTCATGCTACTTAAATTCGGTCTTGCAAAGTTTATTAAATGGTGGCGTCCCAAATTGGTCTTTAGATTTTTTAGGAAGTGAATTCCCATTGGACGTTGTCTATCCTGCAAGTAATTTGAAATGTCAGTGGATTAAGTTACTAAATGCTATGAAGTGTGAACCAGAAATTTATCCGAATGGTATCAAGCCCACCACTTTCAAAAAGTGTGTAGGCAAAAGTCATGAAGAGTTTAGCTCCAATAGACAGCAGGACGCAATGGAATTTTTAACTTTCCTTTCGGACCTATTGGACAGGAAGTTTTTTTCCGACAGTTCATCAGCTGATTCGAATCCAAACGACTTGGTTAGGTTTATGATGGAGGATAGATTACAGTGTAATAAATGTGGGAAAGTCAAATACTCATATGAACCAGCAGAGGCTATACAGCTTCCCTTAGAAGAAAATGACGACCCTCAAGATTTGCTGGAGATAATTAAAGCGTATTTTGAAGGGCAAACAATTGAATTCAAATGTGCCAACTGTAAAGAAACAGTCACAGCGAACAAAAGACCTGGTTTCAAATCACTTCCACCAACACTCGTTTTAAATCCGATAAGAATTAAATTGCAGAATTGGATTCCTGTCAAGACAAGTAATGAACTTTCTTTACCAGGTTTAAGTGATAAAGACGATGTGCTTGATCTTTCATCTTATTTATCACAAGGATTTAACCCACAGGCGGAGGATCTATTGCCTGACGAGGACGAAAGCGACACAAAGTTTACCCCAAACCAATGCAGCATTTCTCAATTAATTGAAATGGGGTTTACTCAAAACGCCAGTGCGCGTGCTCTATTCAACACAGGTAACCAAGATGCTGAGAGCGCCATGAATTGGTTATTTCAACATATGGACGACCCTGATTTAAATGATTCCTTTGTTGCGCCTCCTACTAACCTCAAAAAAGATGAAACGGAAGTTGATGAGACCTCACTAACTTCAATATTATCTATGGGACTAAATCCTAATTTATGTCGTAAAGCTTTGATACTTAACAATGGCGATGTCAACCGCAGCGTGGAGTGGATCTTCAACAATATGGATGATGACGGAAGATTGCCTGATCCTGAAGGACCAACTGGACGGCAACAACGAAAACAAAAGGATCTGGGCTATTCGACTTCTAGACCTTACGCTTTAACTGCGGTTGTTTGTCATAAGGGAAATTCTGCTCACTCAGGTCATTATGTTGTCTTTATCCGTAAATTAGTGGCAGGTGAATGGAAATGGGTCCTTTATAATGATGAAAAATTGGTTGTTGCCGAAAGCATTGAAGATATGAAAACAAATGGTTACATTTATTTCTATACAAGATGCTAAAAGAAATGTTTACTCGCACATATATATATATATGTATATTTATATGTATATTGTACGTGTGTGGACAAGCTTAGCTACCCTAAGGATTTCCATATAGTTCAATATCAATAGTAAGCCATTCCATCACCTCTTATTTAGTCTTTTTTTTCTTTTTTTTTTTGGTGCTGTTACACTCGCCGCTAAAAAAATCAAAATGAAGACTAGAAAAGAGTACCTTGTTAAATGAAACAAGAAGCAAGACAAGCAAACGATAGTCAATCCCAATAAGAAGAGAATCAGCTGGCTTGGTACTTTATTTTTTATTTGACCTCACTACAATCACACGTACGGCGCGTTTGAAATAATATTTTGAGAAATGAATTACATGGCTTATGATTATGATCCCCAACATTCGTTGGAAACATCCTTCAACAATTTGGCGTTTCATCCACATCAACAATCGCAGCAACAAGCTTTATACGAAGCCAGCGAGAATGATGGTAGATCAGGGTTGATGAACCCTTTAGTGCAGGCGAATAAATTGAATAATTCCATGATTCCTCAAGGTTCATCGGCTAGTCCATTAACAGGTCAACATAGCTTGAATGGTACGGCAAACTTCAATATGCCTGCATCAATGAATACCTATAATTACCAGAATATACCACAAGGACCTATCAGAAATACTCTCAGTCATAATAATATTATGAATGGGGCAACTGCTAATGACTATTGGCTGGATCCAATGAGTAATATGACAAATACCAAGGATACTAATGGAAATCCTAATGACTCAATGTCCTCGATGTCCAATATGACTGCTAAGACCTCAATCAACAGCACAGCATTTAAGAATTCATTTGCTCCTTTCAATCACGTGACGCCGCTTTCAATCAATAACGTTAACAGCAATCAGACAAATTCGAATAAAGATGACAGAATGGAAACAATGGAGGTGAAATTGCAAATCAAAGAGACCCAAATCGAATCACTCGAGAATGAAATTCAAAAGCTAAAAAAAATTTTCAACGAGGGTTTAAACTACAAGCAAAATGAATATAAGTACGAAAGGGAAAACTCCCATATACCCCAGACTTTTGTTTTGCCAGCTTCATTAGAAGTGATATTTAGAAAGTTATCTTCTTCACTGCGTGCGAAGGAGAAAGAGTTAGCAGAGGTGAAAGAAAATTTGGAAAGTATATTGACTGCACTGGCGTTGAACCCAACAAATTCAGTGACCAAGTATGGGAGATACGACGCCGAGTCGATTGCTCATAAGATGGTGGTCAGGCTAGAAAATTTGACCAACGAAAATAGAGAAATGGCCAAGATGTTAGCTTATGGCAGATCAAAGGAAACTCAGATCGAACTGCAGCTAGCTAAAAAGGAAAATCTAGAGTTGAGAGAAAAGATAGCATCTTTAGAGGCTCAACTGGCTTTGAAGAAAACTTCAAACGAAAACACTGCTAATTGAAAGAAATTTTCTTATCATCAAGGAGAAAAATATAGCTAATGTTACAAAAAAGAATAATATGCACCTACATATGCATATATATATATATATCTATATATATATATATATATAAATTTATGAAAGCTTTTTTAAAAAGGAAGAAAAGGACTGTTTCCTTCTTTTGCCTGAAGAATTCGTCAATGGCACTTTTTTGAAAATGTAATTAATCAGATCATTGAAGTATAATTTCTTCATTCAGAACGGCACTTTTTAAGTATTTTTATATGGCTTCTCAAATATCTTTCCATGTTGATTTTCCAAGAATATCAAACAGTAATCTTTGAATTACATTTTGGACCTCATAAATTTTCTACACGTGAAAGTAGATGTTTCTATAAGAACCTAGGTGGTAAATCGCCGGGGCTTGTTCCCAATACCGTCTCCATTTCGCTAGTTTTTTACAGGCAACAACGTACTTCCAATACAGAAAATTTCAAAAATGAAATATCGGTAGACTTTCTTTCTAAATTTTATATAATACATTTAGTAGCGCTTCATTTAATTATGTTACTTAACTTTTAACGCTATTTTAGTTCAATGGACGGAATATCCACTTTTCTCTGCGCGTTACAGAGACGTACGGCTGAAGATTCGGCGCTGCATCACCTTGATAGCATTTCTGGAAGGAACATAGATATGCCCTTGAGAAAAGGCGTTGATGCAGCAAATTGCAAAACGTAGCCTATCACATGCAGCCACAACATATATCGATTAAACAGAGGCAACACAAAACGTTAGCAATGGCTGAGCAGCAGTCGCCACAATTGCAACAGCAACAGCAATCATTTCTTGGCGGTGGTGGCCCTTGTTGTATGTAGATGGGTTGCGGTTGTGGTTGGTAATACATTGGTTGTGCCTGATAGTACTGGTGTCTCATTGAAATCTAGTGTGTTCTCTTTTATGACCGAGGATGATGCTTTTCTTTACTAATTTAAGACATTAAAAAGTAATTGAAGTTACTACATTATGTAGCTGCGAGTATATACTCGTATTTTTATACATAATCAATATTTACCAGAAAACCACTATTCGAGGCTGAAATGCGCTAGCCTATAAATAAGAACAATCCTGCATTGCGGCACCGGAACGGAACATAAAGCTTACAGAAATGCCAAGAGAACTCTCAAGGATTTATCTGCTGCGGCACCGTGGTGGCTTATTAATACCGCCATTAGCGGCGACTCAGCTCAGCCTCAACTATGCAAGATCTGTCCTTCAAGCCTCCGCTCCGATAAATCACAGTTGAGTTACAAAAAAAGGTCTTACCCGGATTCGAACCGGGGTTGTCCGGATCAAAACCGAAAGTGATAACCACTACACTATAAAACCCACTATTTCTGTTGACGGCTCAGCATTGAAGCAACCCTATTCCTCAAAAGAATGCCAACGGTTCATCTTGTTGGAACAATAACTAAATATCTGTTGGAACAATAATCAACTATCCATCAATTACTAGTACGACTGATTAGTACATTCAATCACGTAGCTAGAAGATTATCATATACGGTGTTAAGAAGATGACAAAAATTATTAGACCAGTGAAATAAGATTCAGAACAGTCATCAAATTTAGTGGAAGCTGAAGTGCAAGGATTGATAATGCAATAGGATCAATGAATAAAGACGTATAAAATGAAGAAAGGAATAAGAATAAGATTATGTAAAAGTGTTGATTCCCTTTCGTGGATTCCTAAATCCATGAGGAGAACTTTTAGTATTCTATATACATAATATTATTAACCTTATCAAAAATGGAATCCCAACAAATGTCACAAGATTTTAATGATCAATAATATCAATCAATTGTTGTCCTAATAATTGACAGATAGTTGATTATTGTTCCAACAGACACATCTTCTTTTTCGATATAGCGGAGTGTCATGATCAACCTCCTAGGTACGTACCTATGATTGTATTGATACTTTCATGGGTACTTTTATGAATACTTTCCTGCTTTTTGCCTTACATATTTCCCAACTAAATGTATGCTCCATCCGAGCTTGCAAATATAGTCATGCGACATTCTTCCCTCCACCAAAGCGCGTTCAGAAGCCCATAGAGAAGCAATAACGTATCTATATATTTGAAGAAGTAGAATAAAACTAAAAACAGTTTGTAGTTAGTATATATGTATTTCTTAATACTTATTAAACTCGTCTAACCCGCGCCAGTAGCCTTGGTCCCATTCCCACATGAATTCACTGTCTTTCTTAGCGGAAATGTATTCAGCTCTTCTTTGTGATTTCCAAGAATGCCATCTGCCAATCAGAGAATTGTCAAACGTTCTGAAGGCAATCATATCGTCTACGGCCATATTGATACCATCCTCAAATCTCCAATGTTCGAATTTCTTGCCTTTACCGTCCCAATAAACCTTGTGTTCTTGGATTATTGAATCTATTTTCCTTTTGTCGATTTTCAAATCATGACCATGAGGACGTTTTGGTAAGTTCCCTTTTTGCATCATCGGCGCTAAACCCCATTCACCTCCATCACCGTATTCAAATTGCAAGGTCCAGAAAAACCAACCCCAGCTGGCCACATGAGAAAAGACATCCACTTGAGCTTGTACGTACTTTTGGACTGTCGAATCCCGATCACTAGATGTCCTGTTCCAAGTTTGTCCATCAAGAACGCCAGAGAATTCACCAACGGTATAGTCAGCATCTGCACGAGGGAAGTTTACAGTGTTGATTAAATCTTTTATTATAGTATTGGCATCTTTGGACCTATCAGAATCAGAAAAACAACGGTATACATGAGAATCAATGACCACAGTTTCGCTGAATTTTTTCTCTTTGACCCAGTCTGCCCATTGTTGGGGCCACCAGCCATCGGATATTACTACAGGTAAACCAGGTTGAAGCTTTTCGATGATGTTAATCGCTTCCGAATAGTAGAATTTTTGACCCTTAGGATTATTAGCAAAGCACGCTTCATTAACAACTTGAATTCCAATGATGTTTTCATTTTTCAAAGTCATTGTTGTAATAATTGCAGGCAAAATTTCTTTGTAAACTTTAGTCATATACTTTTCCTTGTGGAAAAACTCAGCTTCGCCATTCTTGAGGCCACTGTGAGAGTCACAATTGGCGCCTCCTGGTAGGCCATGTAAATCTATCAATACACCTATGTTGTGTTCCTTGGCCGTGCTTATTAATCCTGCAAGCTGTTGCCAAGGTCTGGCTAATTCATAAACGTTCTTCAACGGGGCAAAAGGTAACGAGTCTAAATGTTTCCCGTCTTCAACATGCCAGTATCCAATTGGAATACGTAGTGCCGTAATATGAGCATCTTTGGAGAGCCAATCCCAGTCGATTCGATCAATATATTTCTTGTAGTGATCACTTAACATTTTTGCAACGTCTTTAGCGGAATGTTTTTTCAATTGGTGAGAAATGGCATCAAATTCACAGTCGTATTCCTTGCCATCTACCGTACACACAGTTTCTTTAGAAAAAATCCATGGTTCGAGCACGAACAATGCCCCCAAGTTTACACCATAATTATAACGGTACTTGTAGATAGTTGATTCGTCGAGGTCCTTTGAAGATGGTAGTTTTGGTAGTGTAGTTGAAAGCTCTTTACCGCCCTTTTCAGAAATTTTGAAATGCTCAAATTTGTTTTTAAGTGAACCGATCATTTTCTGTAGATCCCTAGGACTGTTACTTATTCTTGTGGAGATATTGCTTTTTCATGGATTAATTTTTCACTTAGTTGTACTCCCAAGTTAGTTTTAAATTATCCCCAAACTACAAAACTCCCTTATTTTAACTTTTTCAGCCTCCAAAAAAAATACTGAAGGATGCGAGGTTCGAACTCGCGCGGACAACCGTCCAACAGATCTTAAGTCTGCCGCCTTAGACCACTCGGCCAACCCTCCATACAAATTCATGTCAATTTTCACAGCAATAAAAATGTTATTGAATGCAGAAGAATTTTCTACTTCTATTTCAAGGTCAACTGCAGAATAGTTGGAATTACTCTCCTCATATATATCCAAAAGCATTCAATCTAACTTCTTGTCTCGCCTTTTTATTTATCTTTGTTAAAGCGACTGGTAGTATATATATATATACAGTTGCATTGTTCCAACAGGCAAAAAAAGAACGAAAACCCTCTGAAAATATGCGAAGTCAACTAAGATAAAGCAACTCAGGACAGAAAAGCATCACCTTATATGGAGAGACCATCTTTCTTGGACCAAGAACCGCCGGTAGATTACGTGCCAGGTATTGGTCGTGGTGCTACTGGATTTTCAACTAAAGAAAAGAACACACTTGATGATGGGGGCAGAAGAATACCAAAGCGATACCGTGAAGATTCTAACTCTAACTATCAAAGTCAAACTGAATACAACGAAGATGAAGAAGCGGCAAAAGTATTTAAGACTCTTGACTTAAAATTAGCACAAAAGAAAAAGAAGCGAACCAATGATAATAGCGATCACAATGCAGCAGGTACATCCATCGTGAAGGCGCAATTTGCAGATCTAAAAGAAACATTAGGTGCTGTGACAGAGGATGAATGGATGAATATTCCAGATGCCACAGATTTTACAAGACGGAACAAGAGAAATAGAATACAAGAGCAACTAAACAGAAAAACTTACGCTGCACCTGATTCACTAATGCCTGGAAACGTCGATTTGAATAAATTAACCGAAGAACGTGAGAAACTGCTGCAATCTCAAATAGATGCAAATATTGCAGAGCTGACAAGGAACACGACGAGTCGCATACAGGTAGATAAATCAGGCGCTGCCACTGATGTTCTAAGCTACTTGAAGGATTTAGAAAACGATAGAGCAAATTCTCTTTCAGATACAGCATTAGAAGATTTACAGAAAATGCGGACAGTCTTGAGATCATACAGACAGGCAGATCCAACAAATCCACAGGGTTGGATAGCTTCCGCCAGATTAGAAGAAAAGGCGAAGAAGTTTTCAGCAGCAAAAAAACTAATAGAAAATGGCTGTCAAGATTGCCCCAAGAATTCCGACGTATGGCTGGAAAACATTAGGCTACACGAATCTGATATTCATCATTGCAAAATATTAGTGGCAACAGCGATAAAATTCAATCCAGCCTCTCCTTTGCTCTGGTTAAAGGCGGTTGATTTAGAGAGTACTACAATTAACAAGTATAGGGTAGTGAGAAAAGCACTGCAAGAAATTCCTCGCGATGAACGCTTATGGAAACTGGCTGTTAGTTTTGAAACTGACAAAACCCAGGCAATAAGAATGCTAGAAAAGGCCACCCGGTTTATTCCACAGAGTATGAGTCTATTAGCCGCTTACATCAACCTACAAGATTATCATGATGCCAAGATGGCTTTAAATTCCAGCAGAAAAGTTCTACCGCAAGAGCCAGAAATTTGGATTTTGGCTGCACTCTTGGAAGAACGTAATGATCCAGATGTAGCAGTACATATGCTTGTCAATTTACTCAAGGAGGGTTTATTAGAACTTTCGAAAAAAGGTTGCAAAATAACTCTATCCGCATGGTTTAATCGAGCAGAAACTTTAAGTGATACACCAAACGCAAAATCAACCTGTCAAGCTATTATCTACGCCGTGTTAGAATCGTTAAAAGAAAATGCCGAGCACGATTCTGAATTGTATAATATTGATGAAACAGTGGAAAAGATGCAAAATTCGGTGGTAAAATTCATCATTTTAAAAAAGCTTATTCAGTGGAGTCCCTGCGATATGGTTCTTTGGTCCAAACTGAAAACAGTCGCTGAAGAACATCATAAGATTGAAGAACTACTAGCGTTCTTTCAAGAGCTACTATTTTGTCCCAAGAGTGATGATACGCGGACAATCATTAAGGAGAAAAGCCCCTGTTTGTTTATGATGTATGCTAACGAATATTGGAAGGCGCACAAAGGAAACACTAGACAAACATTAAATGTAATTGACCAAATTATAGGTCTTGTGCCGTACAGCTTAGACGTACGGTTTTTCAAGATAAAGTTGTTGGGGCAATCATCACAATTCGATGAATTGCGAGAATTCTTCCATCAAACTTTCATAATCTTCAGAGACTCTAAGATAAATGGCATAGAACACTTGTATTATAAATATGTTGATTTTCTTCGGTATCAAGATTTGAATAAACATGCCATAGAATTTTTGAACGAGAAGTGTCTAAAAAAATTTCCCAATTGCCCCAAATTCTTCTTACAATTAGGACAAATTTACCACTCCATCAATGACATCGAGATGAGTAGACAAATTTACCTATCAGGTACGAAGATAGTGTCCGATTGCGCCTCAATATGGATTTCGCTATCAAAGATTGATGAAATTGATTCAAAAAATTCAATAAGAGCAAGATCCATTTTAGATAGAGGATTATTGAAGAATCGTAATAACGTATCATTCTACATTGCTAAAGTCCAAATGGAGATAAGACTGGGTAATTTAGACCAAGCGACGTTACTAGCAACGCAGGCATTACAAAAATTCTCAAATAATGCTTTACTTTGGGTGGAACAAATCAAATTATTAAATTATGGGAACACTAGTTCATCAAAAAAAATAATCTTTCAAGATGCTTTGAAAAGGACCCAAAATGACTACAGAATCCTTTTGGAAATTGGAATATCCTTCTATAGAGAAACTCAATATCAAACATCACTAAAATGGCTCGAAAGAGCGCTGAAGAAATCCCCAGAATACGGGGATACATGGGTCTGGTTATTTAGGACATATGCAAAGTTAGAAAAGGATCCCGCTGATCTTCATGAGTTGTTCGACCAATATGAGCCAATTTACGGACCTGAATGGACAGCCGTTGCTAAGAATGTCAAAATGCAATACTGTACAAAAAGAGAAATCTTATTGCATATAATGGACAAGAAAATAGATTGGTGTTTTTGATGATTGTTCCTACGTCTAGCACATATATATATATATGTATATATATATATGTATGTGTAAGTCTATGAATTACAAGGAACAAATCGTGAAGAAAATGATAAAGAAAAGACGAATTTAATTAGAATTATAAGTAGTAGTTCACAATTATTAAGACGAAAAGGTGTTCTTACAAACGTAAAATGTGAAGTGGCATGATGTATATGTTTAAGGAATTTATTCGTATTTTTTGATGAAAAAATTTAAAAAACAGTGCGTAATTTTCTGCGCCCTTAGTTTGCGACCATCATCTCTAGTCTTCTTTCACTTGTTGGCGATTTCATTGCAATGCTGTTTCACATTGACGGAGGGAAAAGGATCGAAGCATTTCATGTGCTTTTAGCAAAACTCTGGACTCAAATAATATAACGTTAAGTAAAAAAAGAAGAAAAAATGTTATGACATTATTAAATCAAAAGCGTCTATTCAGATTCGGTGGCAACATCTTCTTCTTCTTCTTGAGCCTTCTTGGCTTTCTTGGCTTTCTTGGCCTTCTTGGCCTTCTTCTTGTCCTTCTTATGCTTCTTCTTTAACTTTAATTTTTCCTTGAGACTAGAGTCGGAATCAGATGACTTGAAGGAGTCTGGAGAAGGCATTTTTCTTTCTACAACTGGGCCAACATGTTCAGGTTCATTGTCGAAGATTAAACCTAATCTTTCAACACCTAAGTAGTTAGCTAATGGCATGAAAAGAACCGGTAAGATGGATAAGATCAGTAGATCAATGATACCGTAGAAAATGGTAGCAGAATCTGGCTGTAATACGTTACCACCGTCAGTAATACCGAAGCACGTTGGGTAGGCAATCAACCATAAAAACATGATAATACTCATGAAGATAACGAAAACATTGGAGACATCTTTACCTCTGGCCTTAACCAAGTTGAAGGTAGTAGTCATTAAGCTAATACAAACAACAATGGCAGCACCAATACCAATGGTGTAGTAACCCCATTTGTAAGTGGAATGGACACAAGCGGCAATCAACCAACAGACGGTAAAAATTTCGGTCATACCAACATTGAAAGCGATTTGCCATAATGGAGTACCACCAAGCAGGGACATTTGGATAATTGGCCATGGAAAAGCTAAAAACCAACCCACATATCTGGCGTAGAAAATTTGTCTGTAACCTGGGTGTTCCTTCTGAGTAGAGGTTCGGACATGATTGTATTTAGCTCTTACGGGAATCCAGCCCAAGTTAGAAGCCATTGTGAAATAAGCAATAGACATAAACAAATTTGGGGCTATGGCGGTATAGTATACGAATCTATCCTTGACTGGCTTTCTGAACATCAGTGGAACTAGAATTATACCAAATAGCAGATTAATACAAAAGACAGTGAAAAGCCAATCTGAACCACGGGATGTAATGTGGAAATCAGCACCGGTTGGAGGATTAATTTTGATGGCTTCATTACCACCTCTTTTCAATAACTCGACGTAATCAGACATTTTGATAGTTTTTTGAAGAAATATTATCACTTTGAGTTATCGGGAAAATCAAAAGTTTTAAAATTAAATATTAATAATTAAAGAATTAGCAGTCAAACGTAATTAGTTTGCGTTGGAATTAAAAGAAAAAATCTAGATTGGTTATAAACTAGAATAAGTTATTAGTTTTGAGTAAAAAAGGGTTTTAGAAAAAAATTATGGAAAGTTCTTGGGACTTCTTGTTAATTTCAAATATCCAAAAATAATTAGACCTTTTTTTTTTTCGGATGAAATGTTGCTGTTATTTGCTGACACAATCTGGAACAATTGATTATATAATCAAGAGAAGAGAAGATCAATAAAACAAATTGCAGAAAACTAGGGAGGAAGTAGAAAGAGATAATTAATGCACAGTTCTACAAGTTCGGTTCTTTATATATCTTTTGGGTAAGCTTCCAGTAATTGAAAGGATCATGAATAAGCACACAAACAACCCGATGAGGAATCATCCCGACCGGACATTGAATTTTTTCTAGGGGTTTTACAGAGACATCTGATTGGAAACCTCAGATTTCCAGTCAACTATTAAGATGACGAAATCATTCGTTTACACAGTAATAGTGAAAGGCATTTTGCTTTTACAAGAGGCTATTTTTTTTCTTCATGCTTCTTGAAGGGATCGTGCGTTTAGCCACAGAAAATCGCGTAGGATAACACCTCGAGGACAAGAAAAAAACAGCTCAGATTTCCTAATTGAGGCAAATTATGCGGAAATTGAGGAGTTGAAAATCACGGAAGTGGTACCAAAACTGGTAGGATGTTTTCAATTTGCCCTTTTGTTCATTTCCCCATTTAGAACCATAGTGAGGTTGGCAAATCTCTTAACCATTGGTGTTATGCCGTAGTTATTTCCCTCAGAGGACCCGAAACAAGAGGGACGGGAGGGATTTACATTGTGTGAGCGTGCTAGTCCACAAGACTGAAGATAGGCGACACATAGCCAAGCAAGTCAAGGAGAGGACTCTATATACTATGTCACATAAGAAATTACCAGATACCTTGCCATTAGTAACACGAAAAATCCTGTGGTCTTCGTCTTGTTTGTTGCTTCCTTTCGATAGCATCGGACTTGGAGACAGAGAAAAAGCAGCCTTCCTCGTTTTCCGTTCAAAAGAAGGGCCAAGATTTTCCGGTGATTTCCGGAAGCATGTAGTAGAATCCAAGAAAACCCAATGTAAATTCACTCGGCATGCCTCGCTGAGTGCTAAAGAACGGCCTAGGACATGCGCGTAAAACAGGAAAGGGTTCGCTCAATGGCACATGCTGCCATACGAGGTCGACATCAAGACTAGGAATCTTGAAGCGGTATGCCCATTCATGAGGGAAGGAAGGGTCTCTGGGGGGTGGCCGACTAGGTAGGGTGTATTCTTCAGGAGATTTTTTATGAGCATGGTCGCCGTTCGGGGAAGAAAATTGCTCAGGGCGGATAACGGGAAAATACCGTGTTGCAGTTGAGAAAAAGGATTGAAGGGCCAAAAATGGAGCATTGTTTTGCCTTATTCTATTCGTGCCCTCTTGTTTAATTATTACCCAATTGATAGGAGTAATTGAGTAAATATTCAAATTGTGTTGTATTTTTTTTTCTTTTCAATTGCGACATCGGTATGTATTTTTCGACATGTCTCCGCCATTTCTGTGAGAGTTTCCGAACGTAGACTGAAATGATCAATATCTTGTACAATCATCATCCAAGATGAGAGGTCAATTGGCCTTCCTGATTGAGTAAAAAGGAGTTCATATGAGACAAGTAGATGTTTGCTCTAACATAGCTCTCGTGTGCCTTTCTCTAAATCGGTAGTAATATCGGAAACGGGAAATATCTAGCGTAATAATAGTAAGAAGTTCTGGAAGAAAAATTTTTGTCGGCGCCAAAGGATCGCGTCATAAGTAAGTTCTTGCCCTTTTTGCATTTTTAAGTTAGGTGAATGCTTCTTAACAAGATAAAAAATTGAAGTGGATAAAACACCGAACAAGGCATTCAAAGAAAACCTTTTTCAGATTTTTTCGATAAATTCTAAAAAATTTGAGAAGCTACTTCTTGCGCTTAACTTGGCACCTTAAAATGGGACAAGTTTGCCGTGGATTATTCAGTGGATTATTCAGTGGACACTGCGTCGATCAAATCGCTTACCCGTCCGGTTCTTAAGGGGAACCGTGTGCTCATTCAAAGCGTAAGCACTCAAAGGGACTAAAGGTTTACACCTATGCAAGCTACTTCAGACGCACTAGGTAGCCAGGAATTTTTCTAAAAATGGGTAGCGGTGGCGATTTTGAAGATATTGTTTTGAATGATTTGAAGCCTTATTATCACGTTCCTGGAGCCATTCATAGTGAAGGGATAACTTTTGTGAAAGAAACGAGCACATTGCTATGGGTGGACATTTTCAAAGGACAGGTACATAAGGTTGAAGATATAGAACACCCCGAGTCTAGTCACTCTTTTTTTGCCGTAACGAGAACCAACTACGGCAAGAACTCTTCAATTGAGTATCCTCCCAACCCGGATGATTTGAAGGAGTCTGTAGGTTGCATCTTTCCGATATGGAGTGAGTCGTTTGAGGATGAAATCAAGCAAGTTCTATTTGGTAGTAAATTCGGTGTTGGTAGACTAGATTTTGCCACTGGCGAGTGGGAATATCTCATTTTGTATTCCGAGTGTCCCGATTTAAGCACTGACAGGGCATATAAATTGAGAAGCAACGATGGGAACGTTTCGCCAGATGGGAAGTACATTTACGTGGGGCTAATGAGTGACTTTCCATTCGAATTGGAGCCTATTGGATGTTTGCTTCGCATTGATCTATTGGCCCAGGAGATAGAGCTCGTTTGGAACTGCTTGTTAATTCCTAACGCCATTCACTGGGATGAAAGCGATGAAAAGACTATGTACGTGACGGACTCTCTAAACTTTACGATTTGGAAATGTCCTGGTGGTGACTTACTTAAACGTGAGGAACTGATTGACGTGAAGAACTCAAACAACCAATCATTTGAATCACCTGAGCCAGATGGAAGCGCTATTTGGTTCAGCAAAGACGGAAATCATTCCGGGTACCTCTTTGTCACTGTCTGGTCTACCTGTAAAGTTCAAATGTTCGACTTAGTGCACGGAAAACTGCTTAAGGAGTTCATTTTGCCAAAACAGACCCCAAGAGTTTCGTGCTGTTGTTTTGTCGGTAAAGACCTCTTCGTGACTACTGCCAATGCCAAAGTTAGTGATCCTGCCAGAATCAATTCCGATAAGAACGGCGGTTGTATCTATAGAATTCCAAACGCCCTAGACAGGGATGTTCCCTTGGAATCTACAAAGCGACAACCGCTCTACTAAATTAAAGCACTACTGATGTTTATATATGTAGTGTATGTACCTATCACTTATACTTTCAGCGCTTATGCTCAAAAATCAGAGAAAGAACTCATAACATGTTCTTGGATATTCCTTCATACTGCATAGCCGCTTCCGTTCGGTTGCCTAGTAATAAGGAGAAAAAGGATAAGGGGCGGGCGGACAATTAAAACTACATAAGGAGAGTGAAAAAGAAGTAAAAGAAAAAGAAATTAAAGAAAAAAAAACATATGTTGACGTTTTACATTCCTCGAGAAACATCTTCGCTCAAGAGCTTCAAAACAGCACTGAATTAACAAACATCACACCATATAGAATATGCCAAAAATTGCTATTTTGATTTACTCAGTGGACAACACAATCGCCAAATTAGCAGAAAATGAGAAGAAGGGTATTGAGATAGCTGGTGGTGAGGCTGAGATTTTCCAAGTGCCAGACATTAACTACAAAAGTGATTTGGAACAAGAAGAGGAGGGAGGCAAAGCCAGGAAGACCAATGCTGATTTCCCCTACAAGATCGTAACAAGAGAAACGTTGGTCGAGCACGACTACTACTTATTAGGTATCCCTACTAAGTTCGGTAACTTCCCTGCGGAATGGAAAAACTTCTGGGATTCTAACACTGGTGGTCTTTGGGCGAAAGGTTCCCTCCATGGTAAAATTGCCGGTTTGTTCGTTTCGGGCGCAATAAGCGGCAAGGGGGATACAGAAATGTGCATTATGAACGCAATGAGTACCCTTGTCCACCATGGAATCATCTACATCCCATTAGGGTACAAAAACGCTTACAAGGAATTGACCAACATTGACGATGTCAACGGCTCCTGCGCTTGGGGGGCAGGATGCGTCTCTGGAGTAGACGGCGACAGACCTCCCAGTGTGTCGGAGTTGAAAGTTCACCAACTTCAAGGGAAGACGTTTTACGAGCGCATTAAAGATTTGTAACCCGTGTATTCTCTCACTATGTGTAAATTCGAAATAAGTGTAAAGTAGTCTATGAATATCTATAACAATGTGCAATATGGCCCTGGGCCAATGGGGTGGACCCTACACGCCATTTGGCCGATATTTGCTCTTTCTTTTGTCTCCCCGACGGTCCGGCTGCAGGTGGAGGAGGGACAGCGCACGGTGAAAACGTGGGGGGAGTGATTAAAAAATCACACCTTAGTGGTGTCAAAACGAGAAGACTTCATGAAGTTAATCAATGGAAACCTCACAATCTCGCAACGAGCTGCCAGTACTTGTTATTAGCCACACATGCCCCTTGTTGTTAACTAATAATGCATAAATTAGGTTTTGGTTTCCCTTTACTCGCTTTTTATATGGCTGCCTTGTGGAACGTATTTGAACATTCAGTCTCGTCTCGAACATTAGTTTGTCCTTGAGAAAATCTATCTTATTGACAAATTTGTAAGGTAAGAAGGGAAGAGTGAGAATGACATTGAGTAATTGCGAGTCGCTGGACAACCTCTTTCACGACCTGCCAGAAGAAGAGGAAAATAGTAAGTTCATCGAAGGCGTCAGAATTTTGATGAGCAGAAACGATATGGGTTATCCCTCCGCCACCACGAATGGTACGTACTGTTTGGGAAAGGTTAAGTCTTTGAATTCCAAGCAGTGGAAAATAAACAAGAAACAAAAATACACTCCATCGGCGGGCAAGAAGAAGAACTTCGATTTCCACGAACAAAGAAGCTTGATCTTGAATTTAAATTTATGGAAATTCATTAAATTCATCAACTGTAACGGTAAAAACAACTATAATAAGAATAACAAACATGCGACACACCTGAGCAAGACTCTAAATAACGACAATGTTTTACCGCTACAGAAGTCCAAGAGTTTGGACAACGATCAAAGATTGGAGAACCTTTTTTGGAGAAGCTGGTTCAAAGCACACAAAAAAAAAGATATGTCAAGCCGCCAACGAGAAAGGCATATCAAATTTAACGATAACGTGGAACAATGCATAATCACCGATGATCACTTCATACAAAGGCTACCTTCTGCACAACTGAATCCGGCGGATGACCAGAGTCCTTGTCCACAATTTGAACTTAATTCCAGTCCCGGCTACACCATGAGCAAGCGAGTTTTCTACGACTACAGCTGCGTCTACTTTACCAACGATGCTACTGCTTCTACTGCCACTACTACCGCAGCTGTCACCGCCATGATCACCAGCAGCACCGGCGACCACCAGCATAGGCACGATATTCGCGACGTTCCGAAGAATGTCTTGCCACGAGATGGAGAAGCAGATTTAGGCAGCGTACTTCGGGTCGACTCTAATTTCAAGCTATCCAATATAGGCCATCATTCCCCCGCAACCTCTTCGTCGACTTCAAGCCATTCAACGTTCATTTTCGAGTCCGAAACAGACTCAGACTCAGACACAGACTCAGACACTACCATGCCCTCAGAGCTCTTATAAATCATACGTAACCTCTCAATACATAATCGTGTCTCGTCCTCTCTCGTCCTGGCTATTTGAACTACTCTCATATGCGATCACGTGGTTGCATCCATTTTGTCCGTTACCCGCTTTACACCAACCAGTGTTTTCCGGGTGGCAAAATAAAGGCGGCCAAGGGACCTACCCTCACAAAGGTCAACGACAAACAAACGGCAGCCTTCTGGACCATACAAGACAAAACAACAATACCCAGGCTGTTATTACCCTGCTGTGGACACAACCTAAAGTAAATAAATAAACATCATCACAAGCAAGATTAACTACACGTTATTCGTTACTAGTTTGAACTCTACCTGCTACCGCTGAATTGAAATTTTTATAGGCCAATCAACATGCCCACTGATCATAGTGATAAAAACACAAATCAAGAGTCCGTGGAGGAGGCTGTTTTGAAATATGTCGGTGTAGGCTTAGATCACCAAAACCATGACTCTCAATTGCATGCGAAGGATCTGGAAAACAAGCACTCAAAAAAGCAAAATAGCGTTGATGGCAGCAGTGATGTCGACACTAACGACAATGACGACAGCAATAGAAATGACGACAATAATGATGACTCAGCAAACATCAGCGCATTGAACGCGAATGAACCGTCATCGAATGCAGATAATGTCAACTCGAATGAACAGCATAATGCTGTCATGGATTGGTATTTAAGACAAACGGCACACCATCAACAGGACGACGACGATGAAGAAAACGACAATAGTAACGATGACGACGGCAATGACAGTAATAATCACTTTTCTCAGTCTGACATGGTCGTGGATGACGACGACGATGACGACAAGAATAAGAAAGGTGCGAGTGTCAATGTGGACAATGATCACCAATCTATGGCCATGGCTGCCGTGGCAGCTGCTTACACACTATCGAAAAACAATAACAACAACGGCAACAGCAACAGCAAAAGACAGCATGACAATGTAAATAGCCATGAAAACTCCAAGAAAAAGCAGAAAAACAACAACGATGACGATGATAAGCAAATCGGCAATGTTGATCCGGAACTAACGACTTTAGGTGATGCAGATGACAATGATACTAATAATGATGTCATTGATCGTGACCAACTGGTTCATAAGGCTATCATCGATGCCGATTCGATCACGCAACATCCTGATTTTCAGCAATACTTAAACACCGCTGCTGATACAGATGATAACGAGAAACTGAAGCACATAAAAGATCACTTGATGCGTGCTCAGAGTTTGAACCATCAGAACAAAAATGATAACGACGATAGAGATGACTTATCAAACAATACTAAGCAATACTCTGAGCTACAAAAAGATTCCATGTTGGACAATTCCCTCAATAAATCCAGAAATTATATGGAAGTCTTGCCAAAAGTCATATCTCAAGATGCTCAACAACGTCAACAAAAGTCACCTTCTCACGATAATGAAGCTGGTAATGTGGACAACTCAGAAATATCTCAACTACTTCAGTCAGCCGCCACAAAGGCTTCGTCTTTAGTATCTTTATCCTCATCCTCTGCCACACCATCCACTTCAAGATCGAACAATAGCAAAGCTTTCGATAAAGCTGAAGACGCCGCTTTAGAGAGGTTTATCAATGAGTATGAAGCCATTGAACGTTTAACTAGGCAACAAGTCTGTGAGAGGATATGGAGCTCTGACAGGCCAAAGGACAATTTCTGGAATAACATCTACAAAGTCCTACCTTATAGATCAAGTTCCTCCATTTATAAACATATGAGAAGAAAATACCACATCTTTGAACAGCGTGGTAAATGGACTTCGGAGGAGGAGCAAGAATTGGCTAAATTATGTGCTGAGAAGGAGGGCCAATGGGCCGAAATAGGTAAAACTTTGGGGAGAATGCCAGAAGATTGTAGAGATCGTTGGAGAAACTACGTAAAATGCGGTACCAACAGAGCATCAAACAGATGGTCTGTTGAAGAAGAAGAGCTTTTGAAAAAAGTCATCAGTGATATGTTGGAAGAAGCTCAACATCAGCAGTCTCAATTACACCCTAATTTGTTAGAAGAAGAGCAGAACCTACTAGAAGATGATCAAGATGATCATCATAATGACGAGGACGACGAGGACGATTCGGCTTCTGCTGCTGCCGCCGCGGCAGCTGCTATTCAAGAACAGCAGCAACTACTACAACAAAAGCAACAAGACGATGATGACGCTATTGCAGCCGTTGCTGCCGCTGCTTCCTCATCTCTGGGAGATAGCAATAAAGACGAAAATAAATCACACGATTCACTCGGTATTCAGCTGGATGAAAATACCCAGAATTCGATAATACCTGCACCATCGGCAACAAGTACACACTCCAAAAGCTTGTCGAACACAATAAGACGCCATAATAATAAACTAAGGAAATCTTTAATGGGTAATGGCAAGTTAGATTTTAAGGATATAATCAATTGGACCATTGTCAGTGAGCGCATGGGTGGTACAAGGTCACGCATTCAATGTCGTTATAAATGGAATAAACTAGTTAAGAGAGAAGCCATTGCGAAAATCCAAACTGTAAAAGATGATGATATGCTATGGATTTTTGAAAAATTAAGAGATTTGGGTATAACGGAGGATTCACAAGTGGATTGGGATGAACTTGCGGCTTTAAAACCTGGCATGAAATTGAATGGGTTAGAACTGAAGTTGTGTTATGAAAGAATGAAGAAAAAGGTTAAGGGTTACAAGCAAAAATCAATCAATGAAATTAGTAAAGAGCTAGTTGATTATTTTAGCTCCAATATTTCAATGAAAACAGAAGCTTAATCCCAGGAAATATATTCAGTGAGAGAAGAATAAAAAAATAGGAAAAAAAAAAAAAGAAAGAAAAAAAAGATAAGAATGTTTTTGTAGTGATCGATTGTATGTGTTATACTTCCTTATTTCTTTTTTCTCTCCTTTATAATTTAGTTTGTCTGCACTTATTGCCAGATATTGACGTTTTTTTACATTTTCTTTCCTTCTTTACTCCAATTATTTTTTCCACATTACACACGGAGCTGTTGTATCTATATATTTTCTATATGTATAATGAATTTTATCTTTACCTCACAGTAATCTCGTTCTCCTCTAACTGAATAACTGAAAGGCCTAGTACGGAGCTACGCTCGTGGCAGGAAATGAGCAATATGCGCGAGATGGTTTCAAGATACTCTGTCCGAATTTCACTATCAAAAATGTCATTCATATATTCATGTTAAAAAATATACAAAATGGGTAAGCCATATATATAAACGATTACTAAAAAAAGAAGGGAAGGAAAAAAATTGAGGCTGTTAAAAGAAAAAGAACAAAGGCCCAAAATGACACTTTACCTTGGGTAATTTACCAGTCAATTCTTCGTTTTATTTTCTCCACTTATTATTGTATCATCTTGTAAAGATTTATTTTAGAATTTAGTAAATTGCTTGTTGGCTTTACCAGTAGCAGCAGAGACCTTGACGACGTTGAATCTAACAGTCTTGGAGATTGGTCTACATTGGCCAACGGTAACAATGTCACCAACTTGGACACGGAAAGCTGGGGAAACATGAACTGGGACGTTCTTGTGTCTCTTTTCGTATCTGTTGTACTTTGGAATATAATGCAAGTAAGCTCTTCTGATGACGATGGTACGGTGCATCTTGGTGGAGACAACGGTACCAGTCAAGATCTTACCACGGATGGAAACCAAACCAGTGAATGGACATTTCTTGTCAATGTAAGAACCTTCAATAGCGGTCTTTGGGGTCTTGAAACCTAAACCGGCATTTTTATACCATCTCTTGGTTCTCTTGGAAGTCTTGACCTTTGGATTGTTGAAGATGTGAGGTTGCTGTTGAAAAAATATTATGTTAGTAAAAAGAGGTTGATTTTATTATAGTCATGAATATCGAACCCATTTTTTTAGGCAAAAAGGGAACAATCGGATGTTCTATTGCAGTTGAATAGAAGTTTTTCTTACTTCGATTCTGGAAGGCCTAATTTAAGAGTAGTCATCGGGTTCACTGGACGCTAAAAGCCGTGTTTTAGTCCGATATGATAGAAAATTCAGTCTCCTCATTAGTATCATGTAACTTTAACGTTCCTTTTTTTTAATGTTTACCTTTTGACAACCCGCTCTATTGTCTTCTTTTAAACTGAGATCGACTTTATATTTCACTCTTTCTGTATGCCAAACTTTCTCAATAATTTAAAATACTCTGCTCCCGACTTGTGTTCTCTTCTGTGATATATTTTTAACGATAACTCTGGTTATACCTTACGACATAGAACTACATCAACATAATCTCGATTAAATTCCCTATTCACATTCGACTACTTCATTGACTAACTCGCTCAGCTCGGAATTCATTCATACCTTTTGGAAAGCTCTTTCAGATTGAACAGTTAATTCAGTGGACATCTTTTTCCCTGGCTTGATACGTTTCCTTCAGGTCCTCAGTTAATACTTCTTAAATTCCTTTGCCATATTATCACTATACCATCATTAATTATAGATTATCAACAGGAACAGCAGGACAACGGACGACACAGGCTAGGGGACCTACACATTGAAAGGATGGGCAGCCTGCGGAATCAAGCACGTTCCACTGAGAGTGGCTGAGATCGCTAGGCGGAAGACGCAATTGTTTTTGCGATAAATTTCATCCTGCGAATGTACAACGAAATTCTGGAAGTTTTGGGTTTTGTTAATGCATGGGTGTAATAGGAAATATTTTCTTGAAGGTTTTTCACCTACAATGTAAAAGATGTCCAACCAAGCATCTGCGGAAAGTAAAGTCATAAATAATTTGATTATTTCCAAATCAGTATCAAGAAACCTACTGAATGAGTATATATTGAGCTTATAATTTTTTTTTCTTCCTATTCTTTCTGCATTTTATCAAAGACTTCCTTGGCTTGCAACATAACATCAAATATGAATGAATGACCCCCATTTAGCAGTAGTGTTAGTCTGACATCCTTTACAAAATCTAAATAACGGTCAACGACTATCCTATCTCTAATGGATTTGAATTTCCCTTTATGATGATCTGATGCAGAAAAGTCTATGTATTTCGGAGTAACTTCTAATTCAATAAACTTCTCTAACTGAAACACTAATTCATCCGGATCACCTTCGAAATCGGCATATGTTTTGTTAAGTTTCTTTACTAAAAACTCATTCAAAAATACTTGTAATTCCTTGTAATGCTTCTCAATATAATTTGAATCCTCTGGTAATTGTTTGTACTCATTGATGGGAATGTTGCTTTTTGTATTTTGAGTGGAGGTCTTGAAGTGCGATGCAGGTGCAACAATAACTCGTCGTGAAACTTCCTTTGACAAAGCGGGTCTAATAGTAAAGAAATGCCTTACGGGGCGAATCCTGCTCAAGTTGCCAATCAGCATTGTTGCTTTGATTTTTTTGAGCTGAAAATTCAGTGTACACAGATATTTTGTTCATTACCATTCTGGTCAGAGTGTTTCTCTATGGATTTTTCATTTTTTATGTGGCATTTGAAGTTGCACCCTTCATTTCTAATTGAGTTATCAGCTCGGATAGTACAGTACGTGCCGTTCTCGGATCCGAATGATTAAGCCGAAAGATAGCTTTCTCCTATTATAAGTATCATTCAAGAAAAATGAAATTCCAATATGAGTTTTCATTTACACATGGTTTCATAAGATTGCTAGGGGGACAGATTCATTGCAAGCGGAAATAAAAATGGAATATACAATACCAGAAACGCAAAAGGTCGTCCTAATTGATGGAGTTGGTGGATATGATATCATCAAGTATGAGAATTATCCTGTACCTCTAATTTCAGATAAAGATATACTGATCAAAAACAAATACACTGGTGTTAACTACATTGAAAGTTACTTTCGGAAAGGTCTTTACCCCTGTGAAAAACCATATGTTTTGGGTAGAGAAGCAACAGGTGTCATCGTAGCAAAGGGTAAAGATGTTACCAATTTTGAAACTGGAGACCAAGTTGCGTATATATCCAATTCAACTTTCGCACAGTATACAAAATTCCCGTCCGAAGGTACGATAATGAAGTTGCCATCGGGCACTAGTGATGAAAAGATGAAGCTTTATGCAGCTGGTTTATTACAAGCTCTCACTGCTTTATCATTCACAAACGAAGCGTATCACGTTAAGAAAGGTGATTATATCTTGGTATATGCTGCAGCTGGTGGTGTTGGATTGATTCTAAATCAGTTGCTGAGGATGAAAGATGCACATGCAATTGCGGTTGCCTCAACGTATGAGAAGTTGGAAACAGCCAAGGACTACGGGGCTGAATTTTTGATTGATTCTTCCAAGGAAGACATTCTAACACGAGTTTTGGAAATTACTGACGGTAAAGGTGTTGATGCGAGTTTTGATTCAGTTGGCAAGGATACTTTTGATACTACCTTGGCAGCATTGAAAAGAAAAGGTGTCTTTGTTTCGTTTGGCAATGCATCGGGTCTTATCCCGCCGTTTTCCATCAATAGACTTTCTCCCAAAAATATTACTCTGTTGAGACCTCAACTTTATGGCTATATCGCTGAACCTGAAGAATGGAAGTATTATACGAACAAGTTTGTGGACTTGATTGACTCAAAGAAACTCAATATTAAGATATACAAGACCTATCCATTAAAGGACTATAATGTTGCTGCCGCTGATATAGAAAGTAGAAAGACTATCGGTAAATTAGTTCTTGAGATACCACAATAGAATCATAATTATATCCCTTCATCATTAAACATTTATCTCAAGTTTTCTCTTTGTGATCGCCAATTTTTTGATCCCTTTAGGCTATTGTGAATCATAATAATAGAAGCTTCGCTTTTTTATTTTTCTAAAGGGCGATGATATGTAAGCTAGCCCGACGCAAAATTTATTAAATGTGACGCCGTAGAAATCGGGCAAGTTTTAGACAAAAATGTGTAACAAAAATAAGATACCTGAATATTGTGAACCTTTCAATTATATTCTGCTTGTATTTACTTTTTGCTTGCTTTATTCAGAGAGAAAATACTTAAGCATAGCTATTTTTTATTCCTTCTTGTCTATTTGTTTGGCGGTTTTTTTATATTTCGTTTCTGCTACAAAGCTATTCACAAAAAGACTACTCCAACACTAGCTAACTATGGAAACTGTTTTGCAACCAAAGCCGAGACCATTTGAGTCTTTGAAAAGAAAGCGTTTTAGAGAATGGTTGAGACCGTCAACTGCGCGTGGATCCTTATTACAACCTGACACATTGAATTTGCGTGAGTTTTCACAACCCTGTTCCACCAACACATTTTCCGATTTGAACTCTACTCACTGCCCTTTGGTTTCAACTCCAGTCCAATATATATGTCAGGACGGAAAGAGGTTTTTTTCTAGAGGAGAAACTAAATTTGAGACCTTGTTTCGTAATAGAAAATTCTATGAATTCAAAGATAACTTAAAAAGGGGATTCAAGAAAATACGTCATCGAAGAAATGAACATGAAACCGAAAATAGGTGCCCTACAGTTGAAAAAAAACAAAAATTAGAACTAGAAAAGCTGGACAAGACTGAAGATGATACGCCGTGTTTTAACAAGTTCCATACAAAGCCGAAAGATCTTGAAACGCAATTTGACCATTCAAATGAAAGCCAAAATTTTAATAAAACCTATTTAGACAATGAGTTATGTTGGAATGTAAGTGAGCGATTGATTTCCTTCAATAATTTGAAGTATGAAGATTTGAAACATTTTGAAGAAAATCTACAAAGCTTAGCTCCTGCAACTTTTACTCCAATTGAATCGAATGAATCACTCGATGGATCAGACTCTACCCGTGGCACAAAAAGAAGCATTCGCAATGATTCTTATGATACTACTTCTGAAAAAAGACTCTGCTTAAAACAGTACTTAAATGAACCCAGATCAGATGAATCGATGGAAAGTACACCCTCCATATATATTACCAAAGAAGATCCACAAAGAATTGATGTACTTAATTCCACAGAATCTTTTCTTATCGAAAAAGTAGATTTCCCTTCTAACAGTCGGATTGATCAAGGTATTCCAGATGGTGAAAGCGATCACCAATCTGTACAGATGGATGGAAAGTCGATATATAGTGTCGATTCCGGCAGTAAAAAAACCACAGACTTTACTGATTTTGATATCAATGCAGCAAGTGCGACTGAAAAGCCAATTGAAGTGAGCTCAGCATTAAAGGAAAATAGCCCGGATAAGGGCATAGATGTCGCGAGCAGTAGCTATTCTGATGACGTAGAGCAAACTTTTGAGGCAATTGAATCTGAGGAGCTCTCCGATTTATCAGAAACGAGTTCAAGTGGTAGTAGTAAGGTTTATACTATCCCAACTTTTCGGGAAGTTAGCAAACTGCTGAACATTTCACAAATTCTTTCAAAGGTTTGCAAAGATGATTTGACTCAAGATAAGTTAACAAATCTAATTAAGAAGCACCAAAACAAGAAAAGGCGTATGAATTTCAGAAATAAAAGATTTTATGACGCCTTTAATCCATACGTTAATGATCAAGAGGAGTCGGAACTATCTGACATTGAAAATACTTTGCCAACGGATATAGATCTAGATATTAGGGAGAAAAGTACATCTAGTGTCAGATTTGATGAAAACTCGCGTCTCTTAATCTACAAGAAATCTAAAAAGCTAAACAAAGATGAGAGCCAAAGTAGCTATGCGACCGGTGAAAAGAGATCGATTTTAAAAGCAAAGAGAAATATGCAACAGAATGAGGAATCCCAAAGAGCTTCTAAGTGTGACACAGTGGGCGTTGCGCAGTTTTTACATTATTTCCAATATACTGAGTATAAAAGACAAAGGAATGAAGCAGAAAACTATAGGCTAAGAGGAGAACAACTAAGTAAGTACTATTCTGAAGAGTATTCCCTGGACATTTCGAACGCAGAGGGCGATGATTCCATTAACGATAAATCAGGAATCATATCAAGTATGAGAGCCACAGAGAGAAATATTGGTAGACAATTGAAAGGCGTAGGTAGTCAAGAGGCACAAATTATATCGCTAGATGAGGATGTATTTGGCCCAACTGAAAAAAAAAATCTCACAGTTATTACTTCGTGAAAAGTGTTTCACTTTCCGTCAAAATATTATATATGCAACTATACGTATACTTATGCATTATAGCTACAACGGAATCGACTATTCGTAGTTACCATTTAGTGAATAACATAAAAAACCATTGTCTTATGCACGGAAAGTGATACAAAAATTCAAGTATTCTGCTTTGTATTACTATCCAGTGAAATTCTGTGACAACTGCTGAGATTCCATTGCTGATGAGGTTAATAATACTATGCATGTAGAATATACTAGAAGTTCTCCTCATGGATTTAGGAATCCACGAAAGGGAATCAACACTTTTACATAATCTTATTCTTATTCCTTTCTTCATTTTATACGTCTTTATTCATTGATCCTATTGCATTATCAATCCTTGCACTTCAGCTTCCACTAAATTCGATGACTGTTCTGAATCTTATTTCACTGGTCTGATAATTTTTGTCATCTTCTTAACACCGTATATGATAATCTTCTAGTTACGTGATTGAATGTATTAATCAGCTGTACTAGTAATTGATGGATAGTTGATCATTGTTCCAACAGTTGTGACACCTTTTTGAGAAGATGATTTAACGAAAAGTGAAAAGGTGGATATCTGAGTATTTCTATTATAATATTATCCAAATTCTGAAAACGTAATGATATCGAGTTCTCGGTCCAATGGTCCAGTGGTTCAAGACGTCGCCTTTACACGGCGAAGATCCCGAGTTCGAACCTCGGTTGGATCAAACTCCTATTTTTTTCGTGGTTACTTGGCATTTTCAATTCACCAAGTAAATGCCTTCAAGAAAGCCTACCGGTTCATTTCTGCAATATTGGTGCGGGAGTAATTCATGAGGGTAAAGGTGTCTCAGTTGGATCATTTGATATTACAGAAAAAGACAAAGGTTCCTCAGATTCTTATTTCTCAGAAACTAAAACGAATTCGTTTATCCAGAAAAGAAGCCAATCTTTCCAGTTTTTAAATATATTTCTATGCTCCACCTGTGATAGAGTTTTTTGCTTTGGAGAAGAAAGTGGACTTTCCAACATATTCAAGAAATCGAGAAATAAACATAAAAATATACCCTTAAAAATACTACCAAGGTATTCGAACAGATTCCTTGCGCAGACTCCTTCAATCACGAAATAGAATAAAGGAACCCACCAACCTAGTCCTAAATCATTTTAGGGGCAGATACAACCGAGTTATAGTTTATTCATTTACGACTTACTCTGTTGTCTCTTTAATCTCGGGTCCAGCTGTTTTTTGTATCTTAATGACTCCCCCACACATTACAGAGAAGTCATTGCAAAAGCAATGGCACCGTTATCTGGACAGATTGCCTTTATGGAACAATATCTCTGTACATCTTTCTTAGTTCAGAAGAGTCCGTTTTCAGTAATTTACCAAAGTTTTTCAAGATTTGAAAAATTGCCGAAATGAAAATCCGTCAAAGCTCTTTAAAAAATTGTAGAAATAAAAAGGGTGTGTCTACCATGCCTTGAGAAGGAAAGGTTTGCCAGTGCAGTGGCATACCTTTAACGCCTTCACACTCAGAAGATTTTTCTCCGCGCAGTTGTGAACATAAGGCTCTTTTATGCTATGAAAAGTATGCTGAGAAATTGTCTGAGGGAATTGAGAAATCATCAAACAAGGCGTACAATAAAAACGTTGCATACGCCGATTTATAGGACGAAAAACCTCCACGTTCTCAGAGATATGCTTTCTGGTATAAAGCTGTTGGACAAAATAATAAACTCATCGTCATACAACAAGACATTAATACATGAGCCCAAGTATAAATCAAGAGCACAAGTGGTTAGTTCACAGGACACTGTGAGACTGAACAGCGTAATCCGTGAGCTCTTAGATTCGCTACAGATGGATGAAACTACTAACACGAAGCTTCAATCAAATAAACCTCGTAAATTGGGGAGAGTTGGTCTTCAACTGTTCATGGATTGCTCCCCGGATATCTTGACATCAACTTCAACGTCTTTAACTTCTTTTTTGCTGGAACAATATCTCAAATATCCTGAGGAGGAAGTAGTCAATGGAATTTTAATCGGATTGAAACATATCAGAGATTTTCTGGAGAAAAAAAAAATCATGGTGAAAGGCCAAAGTGAGATCGATGCCCTCGTGGACCAATTCGCCATTTCCTCTTTGGATGGCCGTAGCGTTAAAAAAGTTTTACAAGCCATCAACTATGAGTTGTTTTCGGATGATGTCGTGCGAGTCGTGAATGGTAACAAGACTGACGATGAGATTGACGTCTCCAAAGGTTGGAAGTACCCCGCCGGTATTTTAGATAGTAATGAGGCCTATTTAAGATCTCTGGAATTGCCAAAAAAGAAATTAGTCTCTATTGATAGAGAAATGCTGGTTTTGATGTATGATGGGACATTAAGAGACGCCAATAAGATTCTTCCCACTATAACGTATGCCAGAAATCTGAAAAAATCTGTTCTTTTGATTGTTAATGGAGATTGCACAGGCGATGCTTTGACATCTATTACAATCAATAATAACCGAAATAAGAGAGAGAATAACGAAAGCCGAACGGTTATTATGAAGTATTCGGGTAAAGCAAACGACAACTTAGCACTACAAGAAAACTATGATTTTATAAAATTCTTACGCTTGCCTTGCGGATACGATAGTATCTACTCACCGGAATATAGTCAATTAGTCCCAAGCAAAATGTGTGCAAATAAATATTATGGCAGTGTTGGGTCTATAAAGGCAACCACGGGGGAGGCATTTTTATATAATAAAATTGATTTTCAGGCAACTCCTACTAACAAAGCTTCAAAATCGTTTCTCCGAAAGACGGTAACCTTAAGCGTCGGCGGACGTAATGAAATCGAGATTGATCAGAGAAGAAATACACTAGATAACTTTTTGAATAACACCTTATGCCATGGGCTAGCTGAAGGGTTCGTTCCTGGTTATGGAGTTTCCTTGTTGAAGACGATTCCAGGTCTGAACAAACTGAGAGCTAATGAATCCGATTTCATGACTAAGTTAGGGATGAATGCTGTTCTATCTGCAGTTGTTCTTCCATCCCAGGTGGCCTTTAGTAATGCATACGGATATAATCATTATGAGATTAGCAACCTGATAGCCGATGCCATAAACGAAAACTCATTTCAGATGGTCAAATTTTCTCCCAATTCAGGACCGGTGGATACGGTAAAATCCGGGAGCTTAGAGCCATGGAGTAAAATGGATTCATCTTTAGCTGGGATAGGAACGTTCATCAAGTTGCTTACTAGCTGTAATATCATTGTCACATGTATATATGAAAAGCCCGACAGGCGCACGACTTAGACAAAGCCCTAAGTACTTTAAATAGCAAAAATGAGTCATCGTAAATAAACATTGCTACGGCACTGCCCTACTTTATCCGTTTTTCGTTTTTGCAAATCTCTATTATTCCTGCTCAATTTCTTTAACGCGGCGTCGGAAAAGCTCGGGCTTTTCCACTCCCAGTAGTAACTGCATCTATCTATCTACCTTTGGGGATGTTGAGCCATCTCATTCCAGATCTAAATATTTACGATTAGATTAACATCCAAAGATTGTGAAGTAGATAGATAACATACAAGCGAACTTTACTATATTACTTGTGTCCTCAAGAGAAGAACAAGATTGAACTCATATGGATTCATATCTTCTTAACCTTTTTTCCTCTGTGCCAGAGCGCAACTCCAAAAGCGACAAGCATGCAAACTACAAGTTCACACTCGAATATCGAGTCTTTGAGGAGTGATGACTCAGAGCGTTCATTACCTCACAATCAAGTCCTAATGCACGGCGGGGATGGCAGCAGCAGCTCGCCCAGTGAGCGCAACAACTATGATGATGAAAAGGCAAATATGGAAACCTCGGCATCGAGTGGCCATGGACACAAAGACAACCAACTAGATAGGCTGAAGAGCAAGGACTATATTGTCCCCAAAAGTGAACGTAGAGGGCTGTTACCTCATCTCGCCCTTATACCGGAATTCAAAGATGCTAGAGATTATCCGCCAATGATGAAAAAGATGATTGTCTTTTTGATTGCTTTTTCTTCAATGATGGGCCCCATGGGTACATCAATCATATTTCCAGCGATCAACGCCATCACGACTGAATTCAAAACTTCAGTGATCATGGTGAACGTTTCGATTGGTGTGTATCTGTTAAGTCTTGGTGTCTTCCCATTATGGTGGTCTTCTATGTCGGAGTTAGAAGGCAGAAGAACTACTTACATTACTTCTTTTGCACTATTATTTGCATTTAATATCGGGTCTGCTTTTGCCCCCGATATCAACTCATTTATTGCTTTGAGAATGCTCTGTGGGGCCGCTTCTGCTAGTGTTCAAAGTGTCGGCGCTGGGACAGTTGCAGATTTATATATTAGTGAAGATAGAGGCAAAAATCTAAGTTATTATTATCTCGGTCCACTATTAGCCCCGCTGTTATCTCCAATTATTGGCTCTTTATTAGTGAATCGTTGGCCTTGGAGATCGACTCAGTGGTTTATGGTCATTTTATCCGGATGTAACGTCATTCTTTTGACAGTGTTACTGCCTGAAACCTTAAGAAAACAAGATTCTAAAGGCGCTATTGCTCAAATTCTGGCTGAAAGACGTATTCAAATAGATCGTAACGAACACGGGGAAGTACAAGAAGATTATCAGCGAGAAGATGAACCAAATCAAGTAGAAAACCAAACTGTCACGTTATCTGCTGAGAAGCAGAACTATTTGGGAGAAGTGAGGGACCAGCGCTCCTCAGATTTAGAAAGTCCGCCCAGCCACATTACCTATGACGGACGAGCAGAAGAAAACCAGTTGCAGCGGATTTATACCGAGGCAAGTAGAAGCATGTATGACTACCAGTTAGATGATAGTGGTATTGATGCAACAACGGCCCAGGTTACAAAAATAAGATCAACAGATCCAAAGTTAGCAAGATCAATCCGCGAAAACAGTCTTCGAAAACTGCAAACCAACCTGGAAGAACAGGTAAAAAAGGTGCTATCGAATAATGGAGGCGAAATTGCGCCCAAGAAGGTGTCAGCAGTCAGGAAGGTCTGGGATATCTTTTTTGTCTATTTTATCAAACCTCTAAAATCTCTATACTTCCTACAATACCCACCCGTGGCACTTGCGATAACATTTTCTGCAATTTCCTTTTCCACAGTGTACTTCGTTAATATGACAGTGGAATATAAGTATTCAAGGCCGCCTTACAACTTCAAGCCATTATACATCGGTCTTCTGTATATTCCAAATTCGGTAACTTACTTTTTCGCCTCTATTTACGGGGGACGTTGGGTAGACATGCTGTTGAAAAGATACAAAGAGAAATATGGGATTCTTGCGCCTGAAGCCCGTATATCATGGAATGTCGTTACGTCTGTAATATCCTTCCCAATTGCCCTATTGATCTTTGGCTGGTGTTTAGATAAAAAGTGCCATTGGGTAACGCCATTAATTGGAACAGCTCTTTTCGGATATGCCGCTATGATGACGATTGGGGCCACCCTTTCTTATTTGGTCGATTCTTTGCCGGGAAAGGGTGCTACGGGCGTTGCGCTGAACAATTTAATCAGGCAAATCTTGGCTGCAACAGCTGTATTTGTCACGACACCCATGTTAAATGGCATGGGAACCGGTTGGACTTTCACAATGCTAGCCTTTATTGTGCTCGGTGCCAGTAGTGTGCTCATCATATTGAAAAAACGTGGTGATTACTGGAGAGAGAACTACGATTTGCAAAGATTGTACGACAAGATTGACTGATCGTACTCTCCAAAAAAAAAGAAAGAATGAGAGGAAGAAATATAAGCCCTTTTCATGCAAGAGTTTTATTAGGTGATTCATGTATATTTTACATTAGTTTATAGTAGTATATCATTACTGAAGCGAAGCTATTTTTAGTAATGTTCAATTTCAACATGAGCCGGAAAACTCATCAGAAAAAGAAATATTAGTACGAAAGCACGCCAAGCTTCAGCAGTCAACAAAAGAAAAGAGTATAGTAAGGTCGACCACTAGTACTAGAGCTAGCTAACCGAAGCACAAAAAGCCGATGCTGCGTCAAAAAGTAATTCATAAGGTTAGAAAGTTTGTCGTCCCAGGTGTCTCTTTATTAATTTTCTTCCAGGGCTGCATTATTCTTCTGTTTCTCCAAGTAACATATAAAACTATTTATTGCAGAAATGCCATAAGGAAGCAGGCTGGTCTTAATAGAACCAAAAGACTATTTATCGTCTTGGTATCATCCATTCTGCATGTCGTCGCACCATCTGCTGTGAGAATAACCACTGAAAACTCCAGTATTCCTAAAGGGACGTTTTTCAAGGACCCAAGAAAGAACAGAATTCTTTCTCATTTAAAACCAAATTCTGTGGCTATTTGTAATCATCAAATATATACGGATTGGATATTTTTATGGTGGTTAGCCTATACTTCAAACTTAGCGGCCAACGTATTCATCATCTTGAAAAAGTCATTAGCGTCCATTCCTATTATTGGCTTCGGTATGAAAAATTATCACTTCATTTTTATGAGTAGAAAGTGGGCTCAAGATAAAATTACCTTAAGCAATAGCCTTGCAGGCCTTGATTCGAATGCAAGGGGTATCGGTTCACTTGCTGGGAGGTCACCTGAACGTATAAGTGAAGAAGGAGAAAGTATATGGAATCCCGAGATCATTGACCCAGAACAAACCCACTGGCCATACAATCTAATTCTCTTCCCCGAAGGTACCAATCTCAGCGCTGACACTCGACAAAAGAGTGCCAGATACGCTGCAAAAATAGGGAAAAAACCGTTCAAAAACGTATTATTACCTCACTCTACAGGCTTGCGATTCTCACTACAAAAGTTGAAACCGAG
Source organism: Saccharomyces kudriavzevii IFO 1802 (assembly GCF_947243775.1). Lineage (NCBI taxonomy): Eukaryota > Fungi > Ascomycota > Saccharomycetes > Saccharomycetales > Saccharomycetaceae > Saccharomyces > Saccharomyces kudriavzevii. Next base: position 301,063 of record NC_079273.1, on the reverse strand, counting down.
TATTGGCGTTCTTTATGATGTCACGATTGGTTACTCTGGTGTGAAACAGGAGGAGTACGGTGAAGAAATATATGGACTGAAAAGCATCTTTTTGGAAGGAAGGTATCCCAAGTTAGTTGATATTCATATCAGAGCATTTGATGTCAGGGATATTCCATTAGATGGTGAAAATGAATTTTCCGAGTGGTTGTATAAAACCTGGAGCGAGAAAGATGCCTTATTGGAAAGGTACTATTCTACAGGATCATTTGTGGCTGATGTCGAAGCAAACCATTCAGTTACCGATAGCTTTAAGATCAACCGTATTGAATTAATTGAGGTGCTAATATTGCCAACCCTAACAATAATTTGGTTAGTTTATAAACTCTTTTCCATTTTGTTTTTATAGATATAGATGATCTTTGCCATATATATAAATATGTAGATAGATATAAAACTTTTGTTCTTTACTTAGTTAGTACTGGATATATGTACATATTTTCCGAGACAAATACCGTGTCCCTAGAACATCAAATCATAATTTAACCGTTTGAGCATCAATGGCTTCCCAATCAGTAGCAGTCAGAACTTCGTACCGTTTATAATTTTTCAGCCAAAAAATGGTGTCATTTCCATCCAAACCTTTTGGCAGCTTTTGCTCTCTATACACCTTCTTCAAAATCTTGTGGTTATCGGTCGTTTCGATTTCATCTACAAATTTGATGAATAATGGCGCGGCATAAGACGGTAGACTTAACTGACTCAAGGAACCATTTAATAGTGCAGTCTTGCCGGCGATATCAAGAGAGTTGTCATTCAATTTGATAACTGCAAAACCAGCTCTACCTTCATATTTAGGTACCTTAATACCAACTACAAGAACTTGTGCATATTGTTCTTTGTTACTAGCAGCTAACTGATCTTCTACCTCGGTGGTAGAGACATTTTCAGATTTCCACCTAAAAGTGTCACCCATTCTATCAAGAAAATACCACAATCCACACTCATCGGATTTTAATAAATCACCACACCTGTACCAAGCATCGCCACGCCTGAAAACATTCCTTACAACCTTTGACTTTGTCTCTTTGGCATTACCAAGATACCCTTGGAAAGAAGTTTCTGGCTTTCTAGGGAAAAATATCTTCATCAACATTTCGCCTGGTTCGCCAACAGGGGCAACTTCACAGAAGCCCTTAGAGTTTCTATATATAACAGAATCGTCATTTGGATCCATTTTCACTAACGTTTGCTGAAAGGACAAAAACCATTGAATGATGCTACCATAGTTCCTGCAAGCACCAATTCCAAAATCTCCCTTTTGGTAGGTAGTTGTGGCGAAAGGAGCTTCTGTTGCAGCATAGAATTCACCAATAACTTCTATACTAAATCTCTTTTTGAAATCCTGCCAAATGTCAGGTCTCAGGCCATTGCCATAAGCAACCTTAACCTTATGCATCTTTTCATACTTGGAAATTGGAGTATGTAAAAGGTATCTACACACTTCTCCTACATATTGAACATGTGTAGCACCTGTTAAATAAACTTGCTTCCAAAAAGTACTGGCAGAAAACTTATGTGATATAGCAAGGCAACCGCCATGGGACAGGATGGCGCATGCGCCTAATAATGCGGCTGTAGAATGAAACAATGGCATGGCTGTGAAAACTGTACTTTTGTTAGTCATATGTAAAACGTGGCCAAAAGCTTGACAACCTATGGAGGACTTTCTCCACGATATAATGGCAGATTTAGGTAAGCCTGTTGTCCCAGACGTGTAAATTAACATCGAAGGTTTGAAATCGGTCAAATCCGACGGTGTCCTAATGTTGTCTAGTTGTAGAAACTTCGGTGATTGCGAATTTAGAACTTGATGCATCAGATCTTGTTCTTCGATATAGTTTAATTTAGTATTGGGAAGTGCATTCTTGATTTCTTCTTCCGATTCCCTAATTGGATTACTGGCATCCGGATCAATGAATACCTGCGCAATATTGGAAATCTTCAAAGAGTGAACCAACGGAGTGCCCCTAGTATTGTAGTTCAAGAATGCTGGGATGGCACCAATGTTCCATAGAGAAAGCCACAAAAATACGAAAAGAGGCTTATTAGTAGAATCAATTGCCACGTAGTCACCGGCTTGAACGTTATAGTTGAAATGCAAGATATGAGATAATCTTAACACTATGTTATAAGTTTCACTATACGTATAAGTTTCGAGTTGAAATTCGCCCTTTTCAGCCATAGGACGGGCATAACTAATAGCTAAATGATCACCATTTTGTTGAACCTGTTTTATAAATAAATACCAGTTTTGAAATCTATGCCTTCTCACGTTAATAATATAACAAAACACACTTTTCAAAAAATAAGGAATGATATACCAATCCTCTTTGAATCTATATTTACGATCTAAGCTTTCGATATAATCGCCGAATAGGTAATTGAGTGGTCTTTGGATAGGGGTGATAATTATTTTGATCAGCCTGAAGAGCAGTAGAAAGATCCTTGATAGCACGAAAACAACAACCTGTATAGGAGACATAGTCACTGTTCACAGCTTATAATAGTTGATCAACCAAGCTTGGATAATTCAAATTACTTGACTTAAACAAAGATTTCAAGGTACATTATTTTTTTACTGCAACATTTCTTAGCATTTAGGATGAAAAATTCTAGGAACTTTGTTCCATTTCGCGAAAAACCCGCTCTAAATTTTTAGTCGCTCATTGATGTGACGGTAAATAGTAAATATTGAAACACTTCGTTCGTACTTGAATAGACTTTATTCTTAGTTTTAATTTCTTATAGGTTGGGTATGGTAAAATATCTGGTAAAGAGAAATATACACATATATAGAAAGAAACTATACCTTAGATTGTAATGTGGATGAATCCGAGGAATAGTTGTTATATCTATTCTGTGCGCATGGGACGTTATCGATTTCATCCTTCAAGCTTTTTCTGTCCCTCAGAAATATTAGCCATAGAATAATGCTGTCTATTAGCAGAAATGCAAAACTAAACCAAGCCATTGTCGCTGCTTTCTTACCTTTCTTTACAGAAATTATATTCATGCTTGCAGAGGGAATTAATCTATAACTGGCATTTATACCCACATGTGTCCAGATAGCACCAATTCCCCAAATCAAAACCAAAACTGGGCTCAGCAACAAAAGAAATTTATTAACAGCAAGTTTGAATGGTAGTTTGGGGACGACTGCGTATAGAATGAATAAAAACATTAGGATCGTTAAGATTACAGATGCCATCAAAACGTATGGATGTACAACGTTAACGGATGTTAGTTGAGCCAATTTCAAAATGTTTAGAACAACACTTGACTGAGTTTTAGAACTGGAAGATGCAATATTGGATAGTTGAATCTCCAAATCTTTATACAAAGGAACAGAGCTTAAATCCTTTCTTGGATAACAAATCGTATTGGAAAATGTCACCATGTTATTATATGCACTATATTGGGAGGGGATGTTGTCGATGCAGACACCCATGTAACCAGATCTTATAATTACTTTCTCCAGACCTAATGTCGTGTTTGATTTTTCATATGACTTTTCTATGATTGAATAAAAGGGTGAGTTGCCATCAAATGTATATTTGACTAAGAAGGTTGATTGATTTGAGGAATTATAGCAGCCGATTAAAAGAAAGATCAAAAGAAATATTGAAACCAAGTTGAAAATCAAAGCAAATACTCTAGGCATACGTTTGGTGAAAAACCAAATTACTGAAACAGCCACCATGTTTTTTTGTTTTGTTTTTTCTCTCGTTTGTTATTGTTGTTTTCCTTACTACATGATGAGCAAGACGGCAAGATATGAAGAAAAAAGCTAATATCTCTCTCGATAAATATATATATTAATATATCCCTCATTTCAACAATGCCATACGTCGTTTACCTTTTTACAGCCAGTTTCGTGAGTGTATTGCAGTGCTTTTCACTGACACATATATGAAACTATCCTCCGTAAATTAAGCGGGAAAAACACCAAGGTGAGAAGAGCTTCCTAAGAAAATGTTTTAAAAATGTTATATTTTTTGTGTTTTACCTGAATATATAGTAGTGCTTAGTATTTATTATCTTTTCTTTTTTATTTAGAGTTTTCTTTGGATATGTACTTTGTCTCATCAAGTCAAAATTCGTTTCATGTTCTACAAAAACAACGTCAAATAAAGAGGCAATGCAGGAAAATTCTTTTGATCATCCCAAAGAGGAAGCACCAGTAATAATATCAACCAATTCATTAGTAATGACAGCTTGTCTCGTTCTGTTATACAAGATGGAGTAGCGGTTAATCATATCACCGGCATTCTTGGAGGCGTTATCCATAGCGTTTCTTCTAGCAGAAATTTCAGCAGCGTAACCTTGAGACATCGCCGTCAACATTTGGTTGGCCAAAGTGTATTCAAATAAATCCCTTGGAACATTTGCGTCCGTGTCAATTTCGAACTTACCGAACGATGGAGACTGTTCAATGGTCTTTGCGTTAAAGATTGGCTTTGAAGAGGGTTCAAAGGACAGTGAAGAGACTGGATCATTGTAAAAGATAGAAATCTTTGGATAGGTACCTGCTTTCATGACACTCAATAATTTATCAGCAATTAACGCAGATTCTTGGAAAGTTGGGGCGTCCTTACCAATGCCGTTAATAGACAATTTGATGTTATCAGGATGAGTTCTCAAGAGTTGCATTTTGATCTTGTCACCAATGGTAACTATATCAGCACTTGGCTGATCGTTTAAATGCCTTCTCACAGCTTTAGCCAATTGAGAGTGAATGGAACCACACAACCCCTTATCAGAGGTAATAGCAACAATCAATTCCTTAGGGGCAGCATCTTCGGTAGCCTCAACATCTAAATTCTTGGTCTGCGCGTTCTTGTAGAATAGCTGCTCGGCTTCATCCATCTTCTTTGCAGAAACTTTAGCTTTTTCAGCTTTACTCAATCTTGTAGAGGCAACAATCTTCATAGTTTTTGTGATCTTCTCAATATTCTTGATGGATTTTAAACGCATTTCCACTTCTTTCAAAGTAGCATAGGTCCTTACTGGGTTAGTCTTGTAGAGAATTCCCACTTGTGCTTGGTGGCACATCACAGAACGCATTGCATTGTTAGATACAATTCTTGACAACATGACTACTAGTTAAAATAATTATTCCCACTTATCTTTGATTATCCCACTTGTAATCTAACCACAGCGGCTTAGGGCTTATATGTCTTCTTCACCTTCTACTTCAATTGAATGATCGTCAACTACACATCTCCCTTCCTAGTCTGTCCTTAATCACTATCACGGTCCGGGTGCCCAATGCGGTTGCTCGCCGCTCATTGGTTCTAAGTCACGTGATACTCTATTTCGTTCAAGTAACAAACTACGCTCTCCAATATTGAATGCATCTTACCGATCTACTGCTCTCATATGATCAGCGGCTTACGACCACCACGTATATGTAAATTCGTTTGTTTCCCTCAGTGAGAAAAGGCTTTATAATTTGGCATATGCCAAGCGCAAGAAAATTGTGACGCTTCAGCATATAATGGATAATATGTAAGAATTGGACTGTAATCTCCTTCACTGTTCTTTCGATAATTCGTTTCTAAAGAATGTATGTGTTTGCATAGTTTCTCGAGCCTCTTGATATTTAGCATTTACAAGAAAGGCCAGATGCATTCAGACTTCATCAACTAATAGTACGAGTTGCAAGTGAGGATTTGATGTCAAAGAAAATAACATTATATTATGTTACATTATACTTGGTATTAAAATATGTATATTTATTTTTAAGAAAAGAGTTCAGAAGGAAAATGTTAGAAGTATTCTTGAGTGTATTGGTTTATTGTAACCGGTACATTAAGGAAAACAGGATGAGAAAAGATAAACTAGTTGAAAAGGTGGACTAACAAACAATAACGCGCGTTAACCCTTCTTGTTGAAAACGTTCGATAAGTCTAATTTGGAAACTTCCCAAGATCCACTACCTTCCACTTTATTCCTGTAGCTTACTATTATACGCAGATATTTCATGAACAAAAAGGCCATAGAACCGACCACTCTAAAGGCAGCTAAAGCGGCCACCGACCATAAAATGAAAATCAAATAACCGTTGTCGGTATCTTGTGGTGTGAAGACTTGAATGATGGACATAATTAGTATCAGATTCGATAACATCCATATCATCACAATCCTGGTTCTTATGTCTCTGTAATAATCGTTTTTGGATTGCTTTTCGTTACCGCTTGGTTCTTCAAATTCAGGCTCCTTCAAACGACTTTTTATTTCCAAAAACTTCTTATCAACCTCTTGAGGCCAATCTGTTTCCACGATTTGTTTACCATCTGGACCTTGAACCACGATGGCTTTGGACAATTGCTTGGATTCCTGCGTGGATCCTTTAGTACCCCAAGAAACGTCGTGTGTATTGCAGAAGGCAAAAATCTGTAGAGTACATGTAAAGGCGGGAAGTGTCAAGAAGTACTGTATAGATGATGTAAACATGTGCCAAGGATCAAGGTACATGAGTGATGAGAAAAAGTAAAGACCATAGGTGGATAACAATGAGATAACAATGTCGACGAAAATTTTGTGTGATTCTGTACCAGAGGCCAATGACTTGAAGGCAAAGACAAACCCACAAACCAATGAATATGTAGCACAGATAGACAGTATAATCATAGACGTAATGAATAGATGCTTCGCACCTTGAGGCCTATTACCCATGGAAATAATGAACAAACTTGCCAAATCACAAAAGATCAAATACTTGAAAAAAATGAATAAAGCTTCGCCATGTTTAATCACCAGATTCATTGATCCTGCCAGATAATAGAAAGTCAGGACAAAATTTGCAATCGAAAACCAGGAAAAGAGCATTTGAATGAACTGGTAAAGAAATTCAACATGTAGGAAGAATTTTCGTACAACAGAATGTTTAGTTTTCCAGATTTGATAGAAATGCAATTGAGCATAAATTGCAGCAAACATTGCACCATTTAACCAACGTCTTCTCTGAGAAATAAATTCGGAAACATCTTCAGGAACATCCGTTTCACCGGTGGCTTCCTTGACATATTTCAAAACCCATTTAGCATCTCTCTTGGCGACCAGTTCCCAACAAAGAATTCTGTCTTCAGCCAAATACATGTTTGCAGTAAATACATCATGGTCTCTCCCCTCTTGAGTTTCACCAAGGAAATAAGACCTTAGAGGCCCAGTTCCATCTTCGTGGTTTTTCAACGCCCTATATCTATATGCGGATAAGGCACCAGGAAGAACAGATATGTAACCGAAAACGCTTTCTAGAGGTTTATCCAAGATATTCGAGATCTTGTACTCAAAATTTTGCGATGCGACTAATGGATTGAAGAGTTTCAACCCCCATTTACCCTTCATGGTCTTGATTTGACCAGCAGCTCCCGCGACGTTTGAATCCATATCAAAAACCTTCCATAACCTGTAAATTGCAGTACTATTCAGACGTGTACCAACATCGACCAAAGTGACGACAGTGGGTTGCAAAACGGGACAAAATGCGTTAAACAACCAACGATGAGAATTGATCTTCTTCTTATTTTCTTCCTTAAGACAGAAAACCAGTTGTACGGGGACAATGTCTTTCGAAACGTAGTCCAGATCCGCATTGATGGAGACCTGAGTCGTCAATTCAAAGATGTGCGCCTTCACTGGATCACCATTGACAGACGCCTTGGCCATGTCTTCCTGATAGACACCCAAAGCAGCTAAGTAATCCAGGGATCCCTGGTTGACCTTAGCTCTGCCATCACTAATCAAAATAACAGAGACCTTTTTCCAGCCGTTGGGACCCCAGACATGGGATTTTTCACGTTTACAAAGATGTGCAACATTTTTCATTATAGAATGAATAGTTCTTGCCAGCGAATACTTGTCTTCATTGTACATGGTAATACAGATTGCAATTTGACATTCTCTGTTCATCTCCGCAAATCTCAAAGTGTAGCCTTCCTTCAGGAAATCGTCCGGTTCCACAGTACAAGCTGTATATCTCATTTCTGTGAACTCAGGGGAATTCCTCCGGGGCAAAGTGTCTAGCAACCCCCTTGGTATTGGATTATCTAGCTTCAGTAGTGCCTTTTTCTTGCTGGGGGGAGGCAAGTCTGAGACCATTCTTCTTTTGCTCTCAGAATTGGCACGTCTTACATATTGCTGTCTTGTTGGATGGTTTAACTCGAATTTCGTTTCATTGAAAGTGTCAGCAGAGAAAATAGTAGACTGATCGTCATAAGAAGCCGTCGAAGTGAGGTATTTTTCCTTTTCATCATCTGCCTCTGTCAGCGAAGGTGCCGTAGTAGAGGAAGTAGACACCGTATATTTCGAGCTTTGGGAATACAACCTGCCACTGCCAAACAGATTGTTACTGGGCGGTTGTTGTGGTGATAGATGGTAGGTGTCTGCCGATGGTTCTGCATTATCACGAGCATATAGACTGCCACCGTCACCCAGGTGTATAACAGCTTCACCTGCCCGCTTGGGAGACTCCTGCAAATTAGCAGCGTACCTGTTGGGAGCGACGGGCGAATTATGAGCGCTGTCACGGTAAAACTGAGTTCTATGACGACGATCTGGAGAGTATCTCAATGCTGCTCTCGAGGGAGACGGCGGAAGGCCCTGGAACACGTTCGACTGGTCATTGCCCTCATCCAAGCTCTCCTCACTTGCGTTGGCCCACCGAGAGTTGCTGCTGGTGTTTGTATAAAATCTTGAGAGGTTTGAAGCACCACGTCTGCCGGGGGAGCCACTCGAAGGCTCCACCATGAACGGGTTTCTTGTCATTTGTTATATGCGATATTCTTTTACTTTGGTCTACGTATACCCTGTCACCAATCCTCTTATGGGCAACAACAACCGCAAGAACAGTGTCTGCGATAACTAAATAGACTGGCGCCATCCCAAGGGAGAATCCTGGAATTCTCAATTGAAACTAAAATTGAAGCTTTGCGAATTTCAATATCGATGCTATTATACCCAAAGCGGAAAAACGTAAACAAAAATACTAGGGCTTACACGAGGGCTTGCATTCTCCTGAATCTCGGGCCCTATAGGTATGGGAAATAAGCGGAAATAAAAATTAATGTGATTCTCCCCCTCAAAAAAGAGAAAAAAGTGATAAAACACTATAGCAGTGTCTATTATGATCAAATGGGCGTCTATCTGGAACAGATGACCGTGCACAATAAGGGAAGCACCAAACACAGCAAACATAGCAAAAATGTTAAAGTTATCAAGAGGTGTGAACCAGAGGCTGCTACATTGCGGCGTCACCGTTCAACTGCGGGCCACAAGAATTAGTGGCAACGGCGCTAATTTACTCGCTCAGAGGGGATTCTTCTCCGGCACTGGCTTGTGGCAAGCAAACGGCAAGAAACCATTGAGCAGAGTACCCGTGGGAGGTACGCCCATCAAAGATCACGGGAAGGTACGCGAAGGCTCGATAGAGTTTTCTACGGGGAAGGCGATTGCCCTGTTCCTAGCAGTGGGTGGGGCACTTTCTTATTTCTTCAACAGGGAGAAACGCAGACTGGAGACGCAGAAAGAAGCGGATGCTAACAGAGGATACGGGAGACCCTCACTAGGTGGACCCTTCCATCTGGAGGACATGAACGGCAACGAGTTTACGGAGAAAAACCTTTTGGGAAAGTTTTCTATTCTGTACTTCGGATTTAGCAACTGTCCTGATATCTGTCCAGATGAGCTAGACAAGCTGGGCGTGTGGCTCAATACTCTGTCCTCAAAATACGGTATCACGTTGCAGCCGCTGTTCATCACTTGCGACCCAGCAAGGGACTCCGCCGCCGTGTTGAAAGAGTACTTGAGCGACTTCCATCCCTCCATCCTGGGGTTGACGGGCACGTTCGACGAGGTGAAAAACGCGTGCAAGAAGTATAGGGTTTACTTCTCAACGCCACCAAACGTCAAGCCCGGCCAAGATTATCTGGTAGACCACTCCATCTTCTTCTACCTCATGGATCCCGAGGGCGAGTTTGTGGACGCTTTGGGCAGGAACTACGACGAGAAGACGGGCGTGAACAAGATTGTGGAGCACGTTAAAAGCTATGTGCCTGCAGAGCAGCGCGCCAAGCAGCAGAAGGCATGGTACTCCTTCTTATTTAAATAAGGTCGTTGATATACCACCTATTTCCCTTGTCTATATAAACAGTAATAATGCTATAACCCGTTCTTATACCTGAGCCCATCACCCGGCAGGGGGTTATCGCAAGAAAAAAATGGCCTTCTCACTCAAAGGAGGCTATGTAAAGGTGGGAAGAACGAACAAAGGAAAATGTAGTTATGGCATTTTGCTTAAGACAGGGTCTGCTATTGAGCCCGTGAGTTAGCACATTAACAGATAATAGTCCACCACGTCATGTCAACTACTCTACTTTGGTTTTCAAGTGTAATAGGCTACGTGATTCAAACGAAATGTTTGTCCAATATACAATCCAGGAAGGAGATCCCTGCGGGGCCCAATGGTACGATCGCGACACCCGAGGCTAGCAGCGAAAACGGCAACTCAGGCTCACTGACCTTTTATCTGACCTTCATGTACTTTGCCTCGTGGTTGCTTCTGGTACCTGTATCTCGACTTTGGAAGAACATGAGACCGATGCTTGTTTCTGATTCAGAATCGAACAGAAGTTCTCCATTCGACAGTGTCAACGGCGAATCTGCAAATGACGGAGGCGTCGACACGCTGCCACACGTGTTAGACGAACCTCAACCACGCATCGCAGTCCAGCAACAGAAGCAAAAAATCGTATCTGTCGCTACGATTAAATATGTGGCGAAGCTAACTGTGTTGGCCCTCATAATGATTGTTGCAAACTTGACGTATAATATGGCTTTGTCATTATCGCCAGCTTTTGACGTTGCCTTGATACAAAACACTGCCATTTTCGAAATTGTCACTTTGCTATATGGTGTTTGTGGGATTTCCAGGAAAAACTATGTTTTCCGTAACTTTCTCATCATGATGAACGCAGTTATTGGCATTTTAATCATCTCATACACAAAGGCCACCTGTGACATGCTTGCCGGTAAGCTATCTGTTAATCCTAATACGGGAGAACTTTCAGACCCCTTCTTATTTGACAGATTAAAAGGTGCTTTGATTTGCGGTCTTGGTGCCTTGATCATGGGTCCATTTGCCGTTTTATGGAACCGTTGGTTCTGCAGTAACATCTCAAAAAACGAAAACTCCGCTGTAGTCTTAGTCAAGCAGAGCACTCATATGGCCCTGATCGGCATTATTGGTATGATAATACTTTTACCCTTCATTCCTAAATTACCCTCTCGCGAGTCGTTGGAATCCATTTCCCTTCTATACAACGACAAGAGCTTTTGGGTTTCTTTACTGGGCTCCATTATCTTCGGCTCTCTACCAAACTTGATATCGATACTTGAGTTGAACCGGAAAGCACCTGCTGAATACTTGACGACATGCAATCTGGGCGCTATTATCTTTATGGGTTTGGCTGAATGGATCTGCGAACCTACCCAAACCACTATCGTTAGATGGGAAGTCATTGGATATATTATGCTGACTGTGAGTTTGTTGGTGTTATCTGTAACACTTGGGGAAGGCAAATACCATTTTTAGGAGAACAAAGAACTCTAGACGATTGACGATGTAGTAAGCATATGCGGGAATTTGCTTTTACAAAATTTAAAGAAAGAAAAATGTTAACTTCATACGGTCGCTCACTCGCCTTAGGATGATTACTGGGATGTTCTTATATTGTTTTATTTTTTGTTTTTATATATTGTATATTCTAAAAGAAGAAGCCATCTGACAGGCTTTACCGTATGCAGTAGGGACGACACCACCAACAGCACATTCAATCAAGTAAAAGTGAGGGTCCCATGTACCAAATGCATGGTCTACCATATATGAATTTAACGCACAGTACAGAAAATATACACATAATAAAAAATTGTTCCAAAAATTTGTATGCACTGAAGGTATATTGAGGAAAGTAACCGCCAACACGGATGAAGGAAATGTACAACACGCAAACCCACGAAGTGAACACACAGTTTTTCCTGTTTGGAATTAATGTTCCTTCCTTAATCTGACAAGGATGGGAACAAGAATACTGTATTGATTATCAAAAATGGCTAAAGAGAAATATCTAAATGAACCCATTCAAGAAAATCTCAATTTATGGCTTTCCATCTTGTATCATTTCTCTGTTACTGTCCACTCTCCAATATATTCAGTGCCTGAGGAAGGGTGTCCTTGTCCCTTGGGCTGTTTATCTACCTATCTCTTTCCCCCTATTTGTTTCCATTTTAAATATACTTAGCACATTTGATTTTTCTATATATAAGTTCAGTGAATAGATTTTTCTTCGAAGCTTTTTGTTCAAGTGTCAATTTATTCTCGCAAAAGGGAAAAATCTACTGAAAAATGGAAAAAACGGGAATAAACCATTTCTATATATACTTTTGCCCATCAATTTTTCCTTTCTTGTTCTCTTTTTACAGAGTTGACGATGAATCAGACATTAGGAATGACAGTATTATTGATACAGCCCGTTTTGCAAATCTGATTCAAACTCCTTTTTCTCCGTCACTTTCACAGTGACAGAAAACACAATAAGAAAACGAGAAAAAGACAAAATGTGTGGCCATGGAAATTTGACTAATAAACTACTAGCCGTAATGTTTGTGTGTGGGTGTGGTAATGGTAGACAAATTCTTATAAAATGATGAAGAGTTGGAGTGAAAGCAGAATTTTTCTAAGAGGAGCGGGATAATTGTAGGAAAAACGTGTTCTAGCTACAAAATGCGTCAGTTATATTCGGACATGGATGGTCCCGCATTTCTCAAACTCAGATTTTAGCGATCTATAAGTAGAAGAACAACAAAAACCACATGTGCGCATACATATGTATCTACACTGACACCAGCGCACTCATAGCCCTTCGTTAAAAAACAACAACCAGTGTAACTGCCCGCCAATCTGAGAACACAACCCTAAATCCGGTCCAATCATTCCACCATTAAGCGTCTACCAAATATCTGAGGCTCAACAATAGAAAACTCAAATGGAAAATGCACAAAAAACAGAAACAAAAGAGAAAAAATACTAGTAACTAAACGTGACGACCATGGACATCTTAATAGGTAACCGACCTCCTCATAAGCGCATGCTTCGATCGGATGGTCTGTTTTGAAAAGTACGAAGAATACATCTGAAGTGAGATGTTCGAGATCTGTATGTCATTTGCCGAAATTGGCAGTTTTTCGCGATTTTTACGCGCTGAAAACTTTTCCCACGTTTGCTTTATTTTTTCTGGCATTTAAATACAGGGAACAATGCAAGTCTTGTTCTCATTCTTTACCACTATTGTTTTGTATACTGTGTTCTCTTGACACATAAAATCAAGTAAAATACAAACACCCAGTATTTTCGGCCACCCGCGTATCACTCACCCGTTGGTGGCCTCTCTAAGCTGGCAGATAGACGTTCAATGAACCACTTAAGTTCCGTTGTGAAGTTGTTAGTCTTTAAAGACTGTATTTCATGACACTACTGTAGTTCGCACACACACGCACACACCATCGTACACCAATCTTGATAGGCAGCATGCACCAGGACTGCTGGATTTGCTCAACAGCTCAATGATGCTCTTATAGCTGCCACTGAAAGTGGGTGCCGGGTAAACCATAAGGGCTGCAGGGCCCGCAACTTAAAGAAAGAAGAAATGACTAATGTATATGATTATAGTTTTGCAAGAAACGTACCAAACCAGAAGCACAGTTCACATATCTGTACCGACAATGACTAAGCAATCAGAAGAGACACAGAAGCCAATCATCTTCGCGCCCGAAACGTACCAATACGATAAGTTCACTTTGAATGAAAAGCAACTCACGGACGATCCTATTGATCTCTTCACAAAATGGTTTGACGAGGCCAAGGAAGACCCCAGAGAGACGTTACCGGAAGCGATCACTTTTTCGTCCGCGGAGCTACCTAGTGGGAGGGTTTCCTCTAGAATTCTTCTTTTTAAGGAACTCGACCATAGAGGCTTCACCATCTATTCTAACTGGGGGACATCTAGAAAAGCCCGCGACATTGCTACAAACCCAAACGCAGCAATCGTGTTCTTCTGGAAGGACCTGCAAAGACAGGTGAGAGTAGAAGGTTTCACGGAGCACGTTAACAGAGAAACTTCTGAGAGATACTTCAAGACAAGACCCCGCGGGTCCAAGATCGGTGCATGGGCCTCACGCCAATCGGACGTTATTAAGAACAGAGAGGAACTGGACGAGCTGACTCAGCACAACACCGAGCGTTTCAAGGACTCTGAAGACATCCCATGTCCAGATTATTGGGGCGGGTTGAGAATCGTCCCATTGGAGATCGAGTTCTGGCAAGGTAGACCTTCCAGGTTGCATGATAGATTTGTTTACAGAAGAAAAACAGAAAACGACCAATGGGAAGTCGTTAGACTGGCCCCATGAGGCGCAAAAGCAGAAAACAAATATTTGGTCTATTTAACACTGTATAATTCTCTTTTATTATTCTATTATACTGTACAATGGAACCTTTTTTTTCTATAACTCAGAGGGTAATACGTCAGGATTTTCCGGAAAAAAGTAATTTGTGAAACTGGAATTGTGGGAAAAATTTTTCACAAGAAAAAGTGTATGCTATAAAACAGTTGAAGAGATGAGCTGTTTACTGGTCTGCGGTTGCCAAAAGTGAAGCAAAACTAACAGACACACTCAAAGAAAACAATGAGCAAGACAGCTGTGCAGGAATCCGCAACGGAAAAGGCTAAGCTTAGTGAAACCGAACAACACTACTTTAATTCGTACGATCATTATGGTATTCACGAAGAAATGCTTCAAGATACCGTCCGTACTCTGTCTTACAGAAACGCAATCATCCAAAACAAAGATTTATTCAAGGACAAGATTGTTCTAGACGTTGGTTGTGGTACCGGTATTCTATCCATGTTTGCTGCCAAGCATGGTGCTAAGCATGTCATCGGTGTTGATATGTCGAGCATCATAGAAATGGCAAAAGAGTTGGTAGAATTGAACGGCTTCGGTAACAAGATCACTTTGCTAAGAGGTAAATTGGAGGACGTCCATTTGCCCTTCCCTAAAGTCGATATCATAATATCTGAATGGATGGGTTATTTCTTATTGTACGAGTCCATGATGGACACCGTTCTTTATGCTAGAGACCACTATTTGGTGGAAGGCGGTTTGATTTTCCCCGACAAGTGCTCCATCCATTTGGCAGGTCTAGAAGACTCTCAGTACAAAGACGAAAAACTGAACTACTGGCAAGACGTTTATGGGTTCGACTATTCTCCATTTGTTCCATTGGTTTTACACGAACCAATTGTCGATACAGTGGAAAGAAGTAAGGTCAACACTACTTCGGACAGACTTATCGAATTCGACTTGAATACAGTGAAGTTATCAGATCTAGCGTTCAAGAGTAAATTCAAATTGACTGCCAAGAGACAAGATATGATTAATGGTGTGGTCACCTGGTTCGACATCGTTTTCCCTGCACCAAAGGGCAAGAGACCCGTCGAGTTCTCCACTGGTCCTCATGCTCCGTACACTCACTGGAAACAAACAATCTTTTACTTACCCGATGACTTAGACGCTGAATCAGGCGACACAATTGAAGGTGAGTTGATTTGCTCTCCAAATGAAAGAAATAACAGAGATTTGAACATCAAAATTTCTTACAAGTTCGAATGCAATGGCATTGACGGTAATTCAAGAAGCAGAAAAAACAATGGTTCTTACTTGATGCATTAAGACTTTATTCCGCCAGAAAATGGAATTCTAAAACAAATAAACAAACTCATTCATATCATTAACGCCAATGTGCGTATTCGCCGCTGCTCTTTTTTTTGGTCGCGTACCAAATTTA
The DNA here is from genome assembly GCF_947243775.1 of Saccharomyces kudriavzevii IFO 1802. NCBI lineage: Eukaryota > Fungi > Ascomycota > Saccharomycetes > Saccharomycetales > Saccharomycetaceae > Saccharomyces > Saccharomyces kudriavzevii. The sequence goes on along the minus strand of NC_079273.1, from coordinate 285,117 downwards.
GTTTAGATATATGACTTTGCATATTCTTGTACTATAGTTTCTAAAAAAAAAATCTACCTATCTATCCTTACTTAGCTTGACGTTTTCCACCCTCTCAGGACGATCTATCAGTTCGTGAAGCGACAGCAGCAACCCAGTTCTGAATCATCCATCAGTTTCCAGCCTATATCGCCGAATTTACTCAGCATTTTTTTGCCTTCTTCGTCTGGCAACGCCACGTTTGTATATTTACTAGTCTCATGGTTTCCCAAATAAAGTTCCTTCATCACAGATTTGAAGCATCCAGTGCTATTTGCGATCCCGTCATTGGTGCGTTTAGCGGAAACGTGGATTTTTTGCTTAAATGGGACTAGCTTATTGAATAATGTTGTGATTTGCACCAATTCGTTAAGAGCTGTAGACAACATCATTATCTTTGCATTCATCTCGGTAGTCTTGTTCCTGTTACCATTGCGAATGTATAAACTTATTAGTGTGGTCGGTATGGATCCGATTGAGTGAATGATATTGAAACACTCTTCCACCATTGGCAGCATAAAAACAGACACTGTTCCCCTTAAGCGCTTTCTTTCGTCATACTCATGTTCTCCCTCAACAAGGGATGAAGTATTGTATTGCGTTGGTGACATTAGTCCTTCTTCTTTATTTGTAGTAAAATATGTGTTAGAAAGGTCTCTGAGATTCAGATCAATTGAATTGTCTGGGTTTGCAGTAACAATTAAATCCAATATACCTGATACTAAATTAATCATTGTGCAAACTATCTCTGTAGCACCATTCATCTCAGAATTCGAGTTGCAACGACTTTCTAAAAGCTGGGCACCTTGCCCAATAGCCAATAACTCGTTGATTAAGCTTTCCTTTTTTCTCAAAAGGTTCTGGAATTTGCTAGTTATATTGTCCGATTCATCATTTTCAAGTTTTATGGCTTGACAAAAAGTTTGATCTTTGGCCAATGAATTTTGAGAGCTATTTATTTGCAATGATTTTCTATTGAGAACAAAACATGTCATGAATTCCCCTAGCTTCAGATACTGCAGAATATTGTTCAAAACTGTAGGGTTTTGTTCAACAAATTCGTCATGCCCTGTTTTGTCACTGAAAAACGTGTCAATAGGACTACCAAAGTCGAAGGTGATTAATTTCGGTTGACCAAGCCGAAAACTCTGTAAGGAATCCATAATATATAGAAGGATATACAACCTTTTGAGCAATAGACCATAGTCCAGTTGATCATTCTCATCGTTTTCGTTTGCATTTAACAGTGGCATTGAGAGAGCATTTCCAAAAGGTAAAAACAACCTATGAAATTGAAATTCGTTGAAAACTGCAACAGAGGGACCTAGCAATGACGGGGTTTCATCACCAGTCAGTACCAAAATGAAATTCAAAACAATAATTACCGAAAAATAAATGAATTTGATCCTGGAGGGAATAACCCTGGAATTTTGTCTTAGTTTTGATTTGATAGCCATCAAACCTAGAAAGCAATCGTTTATACATTTGCGAAAGTTCTCGGTGTAATACAGGCCCTTTTGAAAACTGCACGAATGGTCACGAGACCATGATGAAGATGATTTACTTTGTTTTATTTTACAAAATATCAAAATCTCTAGAGCAGTTTTGAAATGTTGAATAGTTTCGTTGTTAATTTTAAGAATTTCATGAACTACTGGTGGTTTCATAGAAGTAAACATGTCGGTGAATTTATTCTTGCCGATTGGTATTATAGGAAAATTAATATGAAAGAAATTATAGTAGATGTCTATAACTTTCAAAAAGGAGATTTCATCAGGCTGTATTTTGGTGCTAAAAATAGGCGGATTTAGAGTGACGTCACGATTCAGTAGATCCTTTTCTTCAGAAGTAGAATAAGAGTGGTCTCTTGATTCAGGTACTGGCTTCCAAGTCGGGTTATGTTCACATCTACCAGCATTGTCACCTGTGTCCAGCCTTTTGCAGTTATGTCCGGCAGTCAACGAATTTAACCGTTCCTTTTCAATAAAATGCACGCTATTCGGAGTCAGCATATATTGCTCTTTATCATGTGAGCTACCCTCCGATATTATAGCGTCACTTGCGTAGGAAATACTACTTGAACGGGTGCTTCTAGAGGTAAACGGATCAAGATATGGATTATCACGTCTTTCTTGAAATTGAGGGGACTGTGAACCTGGACAACCAGCACTAGATGAATACCCACCCTTTCCCTCCACTGGTGTCATCGTGCCTCGCATTCCAATACTTTTTCCCTCCTCCACAACACCTGAATTTTGACCTGGACGATAATTTTCTCCAAATCCAGTAGATATTGGTGAATGATTGTGTAAGGTGGCTAGAGAATTTTTGCGCCTAATGTCATCATACGGTACCTTCCAAAATTGTTGCGATTGAGTTGCCATAGAGGGGACAAATAAACTGTTGATGGAAGGAAAGGAAAAATTCCGAGCAAACGATGACAATTGGTTGTTTCCCAAGTTCATTGGATATGAATGAGTTCTTAGCCTGCAGTCAAGAGGGCCATTATCTGAACTTGACCTTTCATTGGACGTTCCAGTAGTCTTTTTTTTTGCAGGGCCACGTTTCAAGGGGACCCTAAGAAATAGGCAGTGTCCACCGACTTCTAAGCATCCTTGACAAACTCTGGTGTGTTGATTAAATCTGCATTTAATTCTTTTCTTCCGGCATTGGTCACAGGCGCGGGACGCTTTCTTCCTTTGCTTCGTGGTCTTCTCACAATCTGCCTCACAATCCCTCGAGGTTTCGGACCAATTTTTTTCCGCAATTGGTGCTACGATGTTTGACACTTTATATGGACTAGGAGTAGTTGTACCATATAAATTAGGAAGCTGTTGGGACATTTTTGATAAATTATTAATACTTATATATGTAGCGAACTACAACTACGAACCGTTTTCAAAAAGCGAAGCAAATTGCGAATTATTTAGAGACGAATCTTGACAAGACAGTTCTTTATTATTCCAGTTGGACTCGTTGTAAAAACACATAAACATATTGATATGGTGCGCACTTTCAGCCAATGATTTTCACAGCAGTTTAAGTTAGCGGACTGCTCGAACCCACTTCGTAGCCGCGTCAAAAAAGATCGAATTGAGCGGAACCGGGGTAGTCAATAACGTGGGGTTGAGCGGAGGGGTGGATAGTGGGTGAAAGAGCACCTGCATGCAACCAACTGGTTGCATGCATTCCAACAGGAGCATGCCTTTGTCTATGTCCAATAATAATAGGCAAGCCCCTCCTCCCCCCCCTTCCCCATGATTACGCAGTGTATTATATATGACCATCACTGCGTTGATGCAGCAGTAAAGGCCGAGTGAACGTTATATATAACCTCGAGCATGGGTGCAGTGCGCGCGTAACTGTAAACGTTCCTTGAAATAATGCTTAAACTCAGCGTTCATTGAGAGCTGTGGTGTCGAAGTTGAAAACTTTTAATGTATATAGAAAATAATTAGAAATATTTTTTATGTACTAATGAGTTTAATCGTGCTTCAAAGTTTCATTGAAGACAGCAGCTGGCTTGGTACCGGTCTTTTCAGCTTTCTTGGAACCTAGCTTTTCGGCAGCAAAGACCTTGGCGTAAGGGTTCATTCTCAACAAGATTTGCTTGTTCTTCAATGGGTTCTTCTTCAAAACGTGGGTACGCTTTTGAGTAGCTTGGCCAGCTGGTCTAACAGCAGATTGGATTTCAGAAGAGTTGATGATTCTGGTGACATCAGAAGTGGAGATGATGTGGGATGGCAAAGTGTAACCGACCTTGGAGGAGGCAACAGTTTCGGAACCCCAGACTTGGTCCAACTTGGAGAAGGCAGCTTCAGTCCAGATGACAAATCTACCCAAGTGAGCACCTGGAGCCAATTGCAACAAGTTCAAAGAAGCAACGTTAGCGGTTTCGACACCTGGAACGTTTCTCAAAGCCTTGACAATACCGTTGTCTTCAGCGTAGACAACTAATGGACCTCTTCTTTGAGTCCATCTTCTGTTTCTGTACTTACCCTTACCGGCTCTCAATTTCTTGGACTTCAAGACCTTCAATAAGTCGGAGTGAGCACCAACAGCCTTCAAAGCAGCAACGGCGTCCTTAGTCTTTTGGACAGATTCCAAGTCAGTGGAGACAACCAATGGGATTTCTGGAATCTTTTCGACTCTGTGACCTCTGGCCAAGACCAAAGAGGCAACGGCAGTAGCAGCAATAGCAGAAGCAGTGGCGTAACGCTTTTCGTTGTGGTTAACCTTAACGTTCCACTTTCTCCAGGTCTTAGTTGGAGCAAACATACGACCACCACGACACATGTTACCGAAGGCACCTTGACCGGATCTACCGGTACCACCACCACCAACTCTTGGAATACGAGCGACGGCACGACCAGTACCCCAGGATTCGGCAGAGGTTTGGTGACCAGCCTTTTCAGAGACAGCGTAAGCTTGTCTCTTGTTCTTGTTCACAGAGGTGAAAACAGTGTGGACAATATCTGGACGGATAGGAGCGGAGAAGACAGCTGGCAATGGCAAGGCATTGGCAGTAGCTTCACCGGTCAAGGAGTGAACAGTAACTTGTGGACGGGACATTTCGATGATTGTTCTTGTAGTATTGAGGAAACAACTGGAATCGAAACAAAAGGCTTGAAAATTGTAGAGCCAAAAGAAATGTGACGAAAATATTCTCGTTTATATATTATTATTTTTCAGATGAAAATTTTTTTTCTCTTGCCTCTTTGCACTCTTGCTCTCGTGTAACATGACAATAATAGCCTAACTAAAGTATTTAATAGAATTTAGGATAGTCTTTCAAGACATCTTTCTAGGATCCTGTGCTCAGATTGCACAAGAATTTGGGCATTCTGAAGCATTTTACCAGGAACACCTGTTCCATGTGGTACTTGACCGCCCTTCACATTGGATAATTGTTTGTCCTTCAGTAACCTGGAGAGCAATCTCTTGGCATGTAGATTGTTGGTCTTGGCCAAGAAGGGCAGTTTTTCCTCGTTAACAATAGAGTCACTAATGTGAGGACTGGCCTTTTGGGAAAATAATGACTCCCATTGAGCGCCTGTCAGGGTTAGAAGATTGGCTAGAGCCCAGGCAGAAGGTGAAAGCTCACCGTTAAAAGATATGTAAAGCTGGGAAAGCCACGAATTCAGACCATCATCATCCCCTTCCTCCTCACTTCCACCTTCTTCTTCCTCCTCCTCACTTCCTGTTTCTTCAGGCAAGTCATCCGATTGTTTCTCGTTTTCTTCGTTTTCTTCGTTTTCTTCATCTTCCTGACGCATTTGTACATACCATGCTGAAAACAGGCCATGCCCCACTTGACTCCACCACTTAACTTTTTCTTGATGTTTGTCCCCTTCCCTCAAAATCTTCATGAAGTCTGGTCCTAAATGAACAATATCATGCTGGTTTCCAGGTACGGCAAACCCATATCTAGCCAATAAAAAGACGTTCGACAGTTCGCCATATGAATTGAAGATTTCTTGGTTTTGCCTCACATCGTTCTTTAGTACCAGATCAACACACTCGTCGGCGTTTTCTGCACCGTTATCTTCGTCTTCTGAATCTGTATCCTTATTGGAACTTTCGTCCTCTTTATTATTTTCTAATCTATCCAGCAATTCATCGTCAATGGTACGAGTTGCCACAGTGGCTGCAACGGGTGCACAGTGTTCTTGTTCTTGTTCTTGTTCTTGTTCTTGTTCTTGCGCTTCCAAATATTCCTCCGCTAATAGATGTTTGCACATACCAGATTCACCACACTTGTCACAAACATCATACAATGATACAAATTTCAAGTCAGGATTGGAAACATGGTGATTGAACAGGTCTGCAATGGGTACCAGGCCCGTTTCATGGAAGGCATCAATTTCAAAACCTCTTGACGATAACGTATACGCCACGGAGATGAACCTTTCTAGCTTCAAATTGAAATCCTTTTCATGATTCTTTTCGTCAACACCGAGGAAATCTTCAGGTATTTCCAACCCGAATTCTTCATTCCATTTATGCGCCAAGTCCACGGCAATTTCAAATCCTTGTACAATTTCTTCCTCTGGCGTCAAAGCATCAAACAAGGTATCAAAGCTGGTGCCCTTCAAAAGTCGTTTTCCGTTTGCATTCCAAAAGCTTGGCGGCAGATTCAGATGTCCTTGGTCATCTTGAAACCGGATGGTGCGCAGAAAGAGAAACCAATGGCTTGTGTTTTTGAAAACTGTGGTTTCATAAATAAATGCAATGTTTAATGCTAACATCCCATCAATATCATTGTCACACAACAAGTTCGCAATGGAACTGTTCGATGCAGAAAAAATTGAGGACTTATTCAACGACAGTATCGCCTCGCCCTTGGCAATGTCAGTCTTGGCAAAGACTCCCAAGCCGCCAAGAGCTGATTCTCTTATGTCACATTTGGAATCTTCAAACTTACCATTGCAATCAGCAACAAACTTTAGAATTCCGTCGATATCATCCTTAGACGTTACTGACATTTTTCTTGTTGGAGCTTTCCTCACCTATTGATATTTATCAATGAAATCTCCACCTCATCCCAATTTCATTTTTTCATCTGATTTATTTGATTTTTGACATTCACTGCTTATTTTCGCTATTTTCATTCAAAGTAATGTATGGCAGGGCAGATGTTCAACAGAAAAGTGGACAGATGGAGAACAGAATTAGCAAAGAAAGACATTTTTGAAGCTGTGTCGAACCGCGCTTGCAGAGCATCGATTGCCGTGCCATGTTGATCGTATCTTATCCTATTCGTGCGTCTTGGGCATTGCATAGTGGCACCATTTTGCCATGGCTTGGCAATCGTTATGGACGGACACTGTACTTGAAAATTTTTCAGATGGGATGACATGTGAAAAGTATAGCAATCGAGAATTGTAAACAGCATGGGTGACTATTAACAGATATTAACTATTATTGTTCACGCTAGTTTGGAAGACACACTTCTTGTTAAGCATCTTCTTAGATAGCCAACCCCTGCAACTTCAAGTGACCCAATTTCATCTACATAAATGTCTGACAACCCTGAGATAAAACCACATGGTACGAGCAAAGAGGTTGTGGAATCAGTTACTGACGCCACCTCAAAGGCTATTGACAAACTGCAAGAAGAACTCAACAAGGATGCCAGCGAGTCCGCCACGCCTGTAACCAAAGAAAATACTGCCGCCGCTAAGGAAAGCAGGAAGTACAACTTCTTCATTAGAACCGTCTGGACGTTTGTTATGATCAGTGGTTTCTTCATCACCTTAGCATCAGGTCATGCATGGTGTATAGTACTGATTTTGGGCTGCCAAATTGCAACTTTCAAGGAGTGTATCGCTGTAACAAGTGCATCTGGACGTGAGAAGAATTTGCCGCTAACAAAGACGTTGAACTGGTATCTTCTTTTCACCACAATTTACTATCTAGATGGGAGATCCCTCTTCAAATTCTTTCAAACTACTTTCTACGAGTATCCTGTATTGAACTTCATCGTAACAAATCACAAGTTTATGTGTTATTGTCTTTATCTTTTGGGGTTTGTTTTATTCGTTTGTAGTTTGAGAAAGGGGTTTTTGAAATTTCAATTCGGCTCATTGTGTGTTACTCATATGGTTCTTCTTCTGGTGGTTTTCCAAGCTCACTTAATTATCAAGAATGTTCTTAACGGGTTATTCTGGTTCCTACTGCCTTGTGGATTGGTCATCGTCAATGACATCTTCGCCTACTTGTGCGGTATAACATTCGGCAAGACTAAGCTAATAGAAATTTCTCCTAAGAAAACTTTAGAAGGTTTTCTTGGTGCCTGGTTCTTCACTGCTTTGGCAAGCATTATATTAACAAGAATTCTAAGTCCATATTCTTACTTGACCTGCCCTGTGGAAGATCTTCACACAAACTTCTTTTCCAACTTGACATGTGAACTAAATCCTGTCTTCCTTCCACAAGTCTATAGGCTACCACCCATTTTCTTTGATATAGCTCAAATCAGTTCTATCACAGTGAAACCAATCTATTTCCATGCTTTAAACTTGGCTACGTTCGCATCTTTATTTGCACCATTTGGAGGGTTTTTTGCATCTGGTCTGAAGAGGACTTTTAAAGTTAAAGATTTCGGTCACTCCATCCCAGGTCATGGTGGTATCACAGACAGAGTCGACTGTCAATTCATAATGGGTTCATTTGCCAATTTGTACTACGAAACCTTTATCAGTGAACATAGAATAACAGTAGATACTGTTCTATCCACAATTTTAATGAATTTGAACGATAAGCAAATTATAGACTTGATCGATATCTTGATCAGATTCTTATCCAAAAAAGGTATAATAGCACCAAAGAATTTTGAAGCGTTAGCTGATATCTTTAACGTTACTAAGAAATCATTGGCACATCACTCCTGAATATAAACTTTTGGATATAAAAACATGTCCATGTAAAAGCAAACATATGTGTGTGTGTGTGAATAGGTTTCTTTTGAAGTATATACGCAATATAACTCTTTATTATTTCGATTATGTAAATTACAAAATATGATATCAATTCTTAAATGAGAAGTGTTTTTATTGATCCTTCTTATGACAACGTGTAGAAAAATAAACGTGTGCCTTTATGATGTTGCATAAAAGTATGAAGAGAAAAAAAAAAAAAAAAAAGGACATATTAACGAATAGTTACCAGAACTTTTCATTGTAGTATTCCTATGCATAAGAGTGTTACTAATCGAGTCAACTGAATATACTGTTAGCAGTGATTAGAATGATTTTCTCACTTGATGAAGAGATTCATCGTTTGTCGTTAGATGATAATAAGAATGACATTAAAGTAGACTATCCCATAGCAATATACGATGATATCGTCCATGACCAATACGGCAGTGCCATCACATATGGTGGTAATATAGACCATCTCTCTGTCCACCCAAATGCCATTCCACTCAATGGAACAGGTCCCACCCATACGATGAGAAGAAGGTCCTCTGCCTATTCCAAGTTCCCCATCTTAACTCCACCCAATACAAGAAGATTCTCTATTACAGGCATAGATGCTACACCAAATGGTTTGAATAGACTATCTACAACACCACAAAATATGAATTCCTCTAATATCAGTGAAAATGGATTATCAAGGAATCTGTGTGATTTTAAACCTGTGAGAGTGTTAGGTCAAGGCGCTTATGGCAAAGTCATTCTTGTTAAGGACACTAATACTTCGAAACTTTACGCTATGAAGCAATTACAGAAGGCAGAAATACTAATTTCTCCGACAGTAGCAGATTCCAAGAAGGAAGAAGAAGAAAACAATAGTAGCGATGACAACGATACAGATAATGGACTATCAAAGAGGCTAGAGAGGACGTTTGCCGAAAGGTCTATCCTATCTGAAATAGAACATCCAAACATTGTCAAGTTGTTTTATTCTTTCCATGATAACTCAAAATTGTACTTATTGTTACAGTATATTCCCGGTGGTGAACTATTTTACCATTTGAAGGAACACGGTACTCTGGATGAAACGACAGTGTCGTTCTACGCCGCCGAAATCAGTTGTGCTTTAAAATTTCTACATTCGAAAGGCGTTGTATATAGAGACTTAAAGCCCGAAAACTGCTTATTAAATCAACGTGGTCACTTGGTGTTGACAGATTTTGGTCTGAGCAAAAAAAGTGCCCATGATTCCATGGCTGATGAGGAGGATCCGGAGAATGTCAAGGCCTTATATTCTATCATTGGTACTCCAGAATACTGTGCGCCCGAAATATTGTTAGGCAAAGCGTACACCCAGAATTGTGACTGGTATTCTCTGGGGTGTCTACTGTATGATATGCTGGTAGGTAAGCCTCCATACACTGGAAATAATCACAAAGTGATCATCAATAAGATTCAACAGAACAAGCAAGGCCCTAAGATTCCATTCTACTTAAGTGAAGGAATGAAAGATATATTAAATGCACTGTTAAAGAAAGAAACCTCCAAGAGATGGAATGTTGACAAATATTGGGCCAAAATTGGGGGAAATAACAAGACCATCAAGTCCAAGAAGAAGAAATCAGGGAATGTAAGAACTAGTTTTTTCACAGAACACTTTATCTTTAGGAAAATAGATTGGAAGTTCTTACAATCTGGACAAATGCAAAAGACTACTCTAGGCCCCATTGTCCCGGTTATTACAGATCTAGAATTAGCAGAAAACTTCGACGCGGAGTTTACCTCCATGTCATATGAGGAAAATTATGCTGACAGCAGGCCAATCAATATAAATTCTGTGAGCAAGTCTCCAGATATGTTCAAAGGATTTAGTTATAAAGCAAGTGGTAGCTATTTGGAAAAGTACTTTTAAAATTAAAGTTAGATAGACCAAGAGAAGGAACTTTGAAACTGCACTGACGTTACTTTTTTTGTTTTTGTTGCCTAAAGAATATGTGCCCCTACACATATGCTTTAATGTTGCTTTTAGGGTTATGAAAACACATTTTTAATATATAATGTATGTAATAATATTAAAAAACTGCCGTATGAAGTATTTCTTCTTCCAAGTCAATTGGCGATACCATGTGTCTTGTGTATTATTGCCATTTGACCCCGCCGGAGTGTTTTTTATCTTAAAAGAGTAGTTCCTGGTCCGAGGAAGCAAGGGTTGTTCTGGGGAGGCGTTTCCGTTACCAAAGATTTTTGGGGTTATGAACTTATATCTTCGTTCAAACTCAAGCCTAAACCTCGAATTCAACAAGATGCTTACCACGTTGAAACGTTTCATGTCCTCCCCAGCTCATCAGATTCCCAAGCAATTCAAATCGATCATTTATTCAACCCATGAAGTTGAGGATTGCACCAAAGTCTTGTCAGTGAAGAACTACACTCCTAAACAAGACTTATTCAAATCAATTGTGCTGAAAACTTTGGCTTTCCCCATAAATCCTTCGGATGTCAACCAGTTGCAGGGGGTCTATCCATCTCGTCCCGAAAAGACATATGATTATTCTACGGATGAGCCATCTGCTATCGCCGGTAATGAGGGTGTATTTGAGGTTGTTTCTTTACCATCAGGTAATTCTAAGGGTGAATTGAAATTGGGTGACCACGTTATCCCACTGCAGGCAAATCAAGGGACCTGGTCTAACTATAGAGTTTTCTCTAATAGTTCTGACCTGATCAGAGTGAACGATTTGGATTTGTTCTCTGCGGCAACTGTATCCGTTAATGGATGTACCGGCTTCCAACTTGTTTCAGACTACATCGACTGGAATAGGGGGGCCAATGAATGGATAATTCAAAATGCAGGTACTTCTGGCGTTTCAAAAATTGTCTCACAAGTAGCGAAAGCTAAAGGTATCAAAACACTAAGTGTTATTCGTGACCGTGATAATTTTGATGAGGTAGCCAAAGTTCTAGAGAATGAATACGGTGCAACGAAAGTCATCTCCGAATCGCAAAACAACGACAAGACATTTGCCAAAGAAGTTTTACCCAAGGTTTTGGGTGAAAATGCAAGGGTGAAACTTGCTCTAAATTCTGTCGGGGGTAAATCCAGTGCATCAATTGCCCGTAAGCTGGAGAAAAACGCCTTGATGCTCACTTATGGAGGAATGTCAAAACAGCCTGTCACTTTACCAACATCCTTGCATATTTTCAAAGGTTTAACCTCCAAGGGTTATTGGGTCACCGAAAAGAATAAAGCAAACCCTCAAACTAAAATTGACACTGTCAATGGTTTCATTAAAATGTATAATCACGGCCAGATCATATCTCCAAAGGATGAAATTGAGACCTTAACTTGGAATACTAACAGTACAACAGATGAGGAGCTATTAGAATTAGTTAAAAGGGGCATAACAGCCAAGGGGAAGAAAAAATTGGTTGTTTTGGAATGGTAGGCACCTTAGTAGCGTTGTACAATGAGAAACGACTATCAAAAATAATATATTCATATTAACGACACTAAATACATTAGCTAGTTATACTTACAGAGAAAAAATAAATACACATGCAGAAAAATCTGCTCTATTATATTTTCAAGAGCAAAAAAGTGGAAAACTGCTTCTGCTTTTAAAGGAACTACTGTATCGGTAGATGGCAATCCCTTAGTAGTATATACTACATATGTAAAATAACTGGTACAAACTACAGCAATAAAAGTAAAAACGTTCCAGACGGCATCATTGTAGTTACCAATGTGAACACCTTGCAAATTGAGTTTGTTGTACCATTAGCTCCCTACAAATACGCAAACTCTGAGTGATAAAAAGTATACAAACTTGTTTAATCAACCCAAAGTTATCTTTTAGGGTTTTTTATCTGTGTTTACATCAGATAGTAACCTCATCAGAAAGCCGTGTTTTTTAACAAGCTCCAATCAGGCAAAGAGATTTCTTGCGATTAGGTTCCATTCTATATGTGTGTTACGGGCACAAAATCGATCTACACGTTCTTGAAGGGTTCTATCTGGTGTGGAAGTTTTCTAGGCCCAATAAATATTACTGTATAAACGGCGATGATATTAATGAGGACAGCGGATTACGTAAACCGAACTTTTTTTCTTGGAATGGCGCTTAAAAATTGACGCGTAACTCATAGCAACCTAAGAATTCCCGCAGGGAAAGGCTCTAGTATGAAAATGAGAAAGCTTTACAAGGAATCAATCACCCTTCGATACCTTGTATGACGTACAATAAACTAAAATTAAGCACGTCTCTTATTTGATACACTCTTTTAACCCGCATGCGTTGTCTACGCCAATACGCAGAAGGAAGTATAACTACCACTATGCGGTTGCTGTTGGCTCCGTAATGCACCGTGCTAAATGACGACGCACAATTTTTCTGTTTTTTCTCGAAAATTCTTTTTTTTCACTGAAAAAAATTTTTTCAAGGGCCATTTCTGCGATATTGGGACCAAAAAGGAAGGAAACAATGGAAGTTAACTTTGGTCTTCTTCCCTCATTTTTCTTTTGTGAAAATCGTACTTTACTAGTCCATTCAATTAATAATTAGTATCAGTTTTTTTTTTTCATTCTAACTTTTCTTAATCTTATATTATTACTTTTAATATCTGTAAACACAAATACCACTGTAAAAAACATGCCTCCAAAGAAGCAAGTCGAAGAAAAGAAGGTCTTATTGGGTCGTCCAGGTAACAACTTGAAAGCTGGTATTGTCGGTTTGGCCAATGTTGGTAAGTCTACTTTTTTCCAAGCTATCACTAGATGTCCATTGGGTAACCCAGCCAACTATCCGTTCGCTACCATTGACCCAGAAGAAGCTCGTGTTGTTGTGCCATCTGCCAGATTTGACGAGTTGTGTAAAATCTACAAAAAGACAGCTTCTGAAGTTCCAGCTCATTTGACTGTTTACGATATTGCTGGTTTGACTAAGGGTGCTTCTGCCGGTGAAGGTTTGGGTAACGCTTTCTTGTCTCACATTAGATCAGTCGATTCTATCTACCAAGTCGTTCGTTGTTTCGATGACGCTGAAATTATTCATGTTGAAGGTGACGTCGATCCAGTTCGTGATTTAGAGATCATCAACGAAGAGCTAAGGTTGAAGGATATTGAATTTTCAGAAAAGGCTCTTGAGGGTGCTGAAAAAATTGCCAAAAGAGGTGGTCAATCTTTGGAAGTCAAACAAAAGAAGGAAGAAATGGATCTGATCATTAAGATCATTGACTTGTTAAAGAGTGGCCAAAGAGTTGCTAACCATTCCTGGACTACAAAGGAAGTTGAAATTATCAACAGTATGCTTTTGTTGACCGCTAAGCCATGTATCTATTTGATCAACTTGTCAGAAAGAGACTACATCAGAAAAAAGAATAAGCATCTGCTAAGAATTAAGGAATGGGTAGACAAGTACTCTCCAGGTGATTTAATCATTCCATTCAGTGTCTCCTTAGAAGAAAGACTATCTCACATGTCCCCAGAAGATGCCGAGGAAGAATTGAAGAAAGTTGGGGCTGTATCAGCCTTCCCAAAAATTATTACTACCATGAGACAAAAGTTAGACTTGATTTCTTTTTTTACTTGTGGTCCAGATGAAGTTCGTGAATGGACTATTAGAAGAGGTACCAAGGCCCCTCAAGCTGCTGGTGTCATTCATAATGATCTGATGAACACCTTTATTTTGGCCCAAGTCATGAAGTGTGAAGATGTCTTCGAATACAAGGATGACTCTGCCATCAAGGCCGCTGGTAAGTTGATGCAAAAGGGTAAAGACTATGTTGTTGAAGACGGGGATATTATGTATTTCAGAGCCGGTGCTGGTAAGAACTAATTTCATATACTGAAATCAATTTTTATTTCTATTTGGTTTAGTTTCCTGCTATATATTATCATAAGAATGTTTTTCAACACGATTTTTTAAAAGGAGAAAGCAATTGCACGAGCGTAACGACATTGACTTTTATATATGTATTTATGTATGTTTACTATTCCCATGCGTTTACGCCACTAAGTCTAATCAATAATTCAAACTACCAAAACGTGATTGTTGGATTATTATTTTTTTATTTACAGTAATGAAGGACCTACGTTCCCAGCATCCCATTCAGTGCTCTTTGCCCTTTTCAGCTCATTTAAAGATAAAAGAGTACCATTTTTTCAGCCTCCGCTCTCGTTCTTCCTTTGGAACATAAGCTTCAATTTGTTCACGAATCTTCTCGAGACCGGACTTCTCATCGTAGTTCCTGCCTAAGGCATCGATAAACTGTCCTTCAGGGTCGATCAAATAGAAAAATATCGAATGGTCCACTAGGTAATCTTGGTCAGGCTTGACATCACGTGGAGTGGAAAAATACACCTTGTATTTTTTACATACGCTCTTCACTTCGTCATAAGTTCCAGTTAACCCAACGATAGCCGGGTGGAACTCACCTAAATACTCCTTTAATACGCCTGGTTTATCCCTTGCTGGATCGCATGATATGAACAATGGCTGTACCTTTATGTGGTCTTTGTCGTCTAATTCAGAGATCCAATAGGTTAGTTTGTCTAGCTCTTCTGGACAAATGTCGGGACAATGACTAAACCCAAAATATAAGATGGAAAATTTACCCTTCAAATCCTCCTCGGTGAAGGACCGGCCATTAAAATCTATCAGGTTGAAAGGTCCCCCAAGTGCCATTGAACTGTAAGCCCTATTAGCATCTGCCTCTTTTTCCGTTTCCAGCAGGCGTCTTTTCTTTGATAGATAGGCATATGTCCCACCACTTAGAAGCAACACAGCTAGAGTAGCCTTCCATCTGGAAAATTGGAAAAAACTCGTTCTGGTAGGTTCTGATTCATTGATTTCATCACCCAGTTGTAGTCTATTCAAAGGTTTTTTGGAGCCTATGCCTGCATTGCTACCATTTTTCAAACTGGCTCCCGTTGAAAGCGCCCTTTGACATACGCTTTTATGGTAGAAGGATCCTGCTATTAAGGACTTTGTTTGCCTGTATAAGGAAGAACTAATATACTTCCCGGAACGATTCAACATTCTGTCTTTACCCTCGTTGAATCTTATTTCGTTATGCTATAATGCACAAGATGTGGTAACAACACTGTGTAAATATCGATAAAAAGTCTGTAGTCTTCTTCAGTAATCAACAATTGCTTCCTTCCTATGATACTTCTCGAAATTTGTGCTTAAGTTCGGTTTTTCTCATCCCTAAAAAAGAGCGAGGAGCAGGCAAGAAAATCTAAATAGTCAGTCACTGCAATGTGATGAACTGCCGTGGCTATTGGTTTCAAGACCATACTTCTAAAATGGGCTACTTGGTTGCAGATGTGGAACATTTCGTGATAGTTACTTAAAGGTGGAGGTATATGGGAATATTGGCAGCACCTTTTGATAAAATTGTCCACAAATAATTCGATTTTAATGTGACTATTCTCCACGAAGGTACCTGCTAATATAGTAAGATATTGAGGTAGGACACTGCCATTATGAAACTATATGTGTCAACTGTTTTAAGTGTCTTCTTTCCTTGCACCCTGTGAGCAGGAAAATCTCTCTACGAAGGGCTTGATGGGAGGGCTTGGCGGGAGCAGTAGCACTCGATCAAGAAAAAATATTAAGAAGAGCAAGCAGAGAGTTTGTGGTATTGGAGAAGAATAAAGTCAAAGAAAGCGAACCTCACCACGAAGAATTTTGGACAATTCTTATGTCCAAAATCCAATTATAAGAATTTGTCCATATGGTAAAGGAAAAAAGCATTAAGTAAATGAGGATCAATTGTTCAGGTCACGAGCAGTATGAAAGTAACCAGGACTTCCTTATGCTGTCCGTTATGACACCCGGGCTATTAGTTCAAACATTTTTATCAATTTCTGTTCGATTTTGTCCTGAAATTGGCCTATTTGCCGGAATAAGGCTTCAAGAGGAAGTCTGATAGTCGTTATGTCACGACACTTGTATGACATCGGCTACAAAACCAGTCTTTTGTATATTCGGTAGCTAATCTAAAACTTTCCTTTATTGTGTTCGATAGTACATCTTTCTTCTGGAAATGGAAATAGTGGTAAAAGAGAAAGAGGAAAGGGGGGGGGAAGGTAGAAGAAGAGGATGGATGCAGCAATCCAAGAATATTAATAAACCCATTTGCCCTATGTATAGACCGTCCCATGAGCTGCGTCACAAAACTCTTCTATTGCGTCTTCATTTTTCCTTTTCTGGATCTGAAAATTCGGCGCCACACAGCAGTGGTGACGGTTATACCGGAGAAGAGACCGCAAATAACTTGCAAATGCATGGCTTGGAAGAGAATACATGAACAGTACTTGCGGAAGTTACTGCCGTGCTGGAAATCAAAAAGTTTGTATAGAACTTTCCCTATGTATAATTGAGAGTATTCCTCAGTATGTTGGCACACACTGTGCAAATGTATATATATATATATAATGCATGGTTAAATATGCATAAGCTAGATATTTTTTAAAGCGCTTGCGAAATCTTCGATGTATAATTGGCTAGGGGTTTTATGCTGAGTTATGTGCATTTCTGTTGCTCCTGTACTGGTGACCCTCTTTGATTGCCCATTTCGGTAAAACGCGTTATTGACGCTTACGCAGACCTCGAAAAAAAATCAAAAATGAAAATAAGAAAAGAGCATAAAAATAGAAATTCAAGAATATTCTTCCCTGTGTTTCAGGTTTACGTTTGAATATTTACATTTCGACCTCTAGTAAATCTGACAGAAAACGCACATCGGTAGACGCTTATAAACGGTTACCTGTCTGCATAGTCTTCAAGTGTTTCTGGTGCTTTCCCCATTTCTGCATAGGCCCGCTCAAACTTTCTGTAAAGAGGAGAACCAAAATGACCGACTTGAATGGAGATGATCCTGATGACTACTACTTAAACCTTAATCAAGACGAAGAGTCACTGCTCAAATCAAGACATAGTGTTGGCTCAGAAGCACCCCACAGACAAGGCTCTCTAGTGCGGCCCGAAAGAAGTCGACTGAACAATCCTGACAATCCACATTTTTATTATGCGCAAAAGACGCAGGAGCAGATGAGTCATCTGGACGTTTTGCCATCGAGCACCGGTGTCAACCCAAATGCGACCCGTCGAAGCGGCTCACTGCGCTCGAAAAGATCAGTGAGAAGCAAAGCCAGCGGCCGCGAAACGGATGGCTATCTTTTACAAGATATGAACACTACCGACAAGAAGGATTCTGTTAAAACAAGCGATGAAGATGTTGTCGATGGCGACTTTGGTAAAGACGATGCTGAGTTTGATGTCGATAACTTTGAAGAAGACTCCATGCAGCCTGTAAATAAGCCTATCAAGCCACTAAAAAAAGAGGTGGACGACACACTGTCATTTTGGCAGATGTACTGTTATTTTATTACATTTTGGGCACCCGCTCCTATCCTTGCATTGTGCGGGATGCCTAAGAAGGAAAGGCAAATGGCGTGGAGAGAAAAAGTCGCCTTAATCTCTGTCATCGTGTATATTGGTGCAATTGTTGCTTTTTTGACTTTTGGTTTCACCAAAACTGTTTGTAGCAGTTCCAAACTACGTCTGAAAAACAACGAAGTATCAACAGAATTTGTTGTGATTAATGGTAAGGCTTACGAACTGGATACTTCTTCACGTTCCAGCGGACAGGACATTGAAGTGGACTCTGACACCCTTCATGGCCCCTGGTCCGATGCTGGCAAGGACGCTTCATTCTTGTTCCAAAACGTGAATGGTAACTGTCATGATCTCATAACCCCAAAAATCAACTCTTCCATTCCTCATGATGAATATAACAATTTGGCATGGTATTTCCCATGTAAGCTAAAAAGTCAAGATGGTTCTTCAAAACCAAATTTTACTGTTGAAAATTACGCCGGTTGGAACTGTCATACCTCAAAAGACGATAGGGACGCCTTTTATGATTTAAAGGCGAAAGCAGACGTTTATTTCACTTGGGACGGTATAAAGAACTCCTCTAGGAATTTAATCGTCTACAATGGTGACGTCTTGGATTTAGACCTTCTCGATTGGTTAGCAAAAGATGAAGTCGATTATCCCGTTGTATTCGATGACTTAAGAACTTCAAATTTACAAGGCTATGATCTCTCATTAGTCTTATCAAATGGGCATGAAAGAAAAATTGCGAGATGTCTTAGTGAAATTATTAAAGTTGGTGAAGTAGACTCCAAAACCGTTGGTTGCATTGCATCGGACGTTGTTCTTTATGTCTCTCTAGTTTTTATTCTTTCAGTGGTGATAATTAAGTTCATAATTGCCTGTTACTTCCGTTGGACGGTGGCCAGGAAACAAGGTGCCTATATTGTGGACAATAAAACAATGGACAAACATATAAAGGATATTGAAGATTGGTCTAATAATATTCAAACGAAGGCTCCTTTAAAGGAGGTAGATCCTCATTTGAGGCCGAAGAAATATTTAAAAAAGCCATTGGGTCATAAGCGTGCTTCTACTTTTGACTTACTGAAAAAACACAGCTCTAAAATGCTCCAATTGAATGAATCTGTGATAGATCTGAATACCTCCTTGAGTAATTCGTTACAGTCGTCTGGTTCGTACAGGGGAATGACAACAATGACCACTCAAAATGCTTGGAAACTCTCCAATGCAAATAAGAGCGCACATTCTCGTAATCCTTCCACACTATTACCGACTTCTTCCATGTTTTGGAATAAAGCGACTTCTTCTCCCGTACCAGGAACGTCATTAATCCAAAGTCTTGACTCTACAATTATACATCCGGATATTGTTCAACAGCCACCGTTGGATTTCATGCCATACGGGTTCCCATTGATTCATACTATCTGCTTCGTTACATGCTATTCGGAAGATGAAGAAGGTCTAAGAACAACTTTAGATTCTCTGTCTACCACAGATTATCCAAATTCCCATAAATTATTGATGGTTGTTTGTGACGGTCTGATTAAGGGTTCAGGTAACGATAAGACTACGCCAGATATAGCATTAGGAATGATGGACGACTTTGTCGCCCCACCAGATGAAGTGAAACCTTACTCCTATGTGGCTGTTGCTTCCGGTTCTAAGAGACACAATATGGCCAAAATTTATGCAGGTTTTTACAAATACGACGATTCTACTGTTCCACCAGAAAATCAACAACGTGTTCCAATGATTACGATCGTGAAATGTGGTACTCCTGCAGAACAGGGAGCCGCTAAGCCTGGTAATAGGGGTAAACGTGATTCTCAGATAATCCTGATGTCCTTCTTAGAAAAAATGACATTTGATGAGAGAATGACCCAATTGGAATTTCAGCTTTTAAAAAGTATTTGGCAGATTACAGGGCTAATGGCTGACTTTTACGAAACAGTGCTCATGGTGGATGCTGATACTAAAGTTTTTCCCGATGCCTTGACCCATATGGTTGCTGAAATGGTTAAAGATCCATTAATCATGGGCCTTTGTGGTGAGACCAAGATCGCTAATAAGGCGCAATCCTGGGTGACTGCAATTCAGGTTTTCGAGTATTATATCTCGCATCATCAAGCTAAGGCTTTTGAATCTGTCTTTGGTTCAGTGACTTGTTTGCCTGGTTGTTTCTCAATGTATCGTATAAAATCTCCTAAAGGCTCAGGTGGTTATTGGGTACCTGTATTGGCGAACCCAGATATTGTTGAAAGATATTCTGATAATGTTACCAACACTTTGCACAAGAAGAATTTACTATTACTAGGTGAAGATAGATTTTTGTCATCCCTAATGCTGAAGACTTTCCCCAAGAGGAAGCAAGTGTTTGTTCCAAAAGCTGCATGTAAAACCATCGCCCCTGATAAATTCAAGGTCTTACTCTCTCAACGTCGTAGATGGATTAATTCTACGGTCCATAACCTTTTTGAATTGGTTTTAATCAGAGATTTATGTGGTACTTTCTGTTTTTCCATGCAATTTGTGATCGGTATCGAACTGATTGGTACTATGGTGCTACCTTTAGCCATTTGCTTTACCATTTATGTCATCATTTTTGCCATTGTCTCAAAGCCTACTCCTATTATCACTCTAGTTTTACTGGCAATTATTCTTGGTTTGCCGGGTTTGATAGTTGTTGTAACAGCTACAAGATGGTCTTACTTGTGGTGGATGTTTGTATATATATGTGCTTTGCCTATTTGGAATTTTGTGCTACCTTCATATGCGTACTGGAAATTTGATGACTTCTCATGGGGTGATACAAGAACTATTGCGGGTGGGAACAAGAAGGCACAAGATGAAAATGAAGGTGAATTCGATCACTCGAAGATTAAAATGAGGACTTGGCGAGAATTTGAAAGGGAAGAAATTCTCAGTCGAAAGGAGGAAACTGGCTCCTTGATTGCATAGACAGTATAAAAGGATTTTTTACTGTGATATTTACAAGTTGATATTTGGTTATGTATAACTTCTTCATTTAAAATTTTATATTATACACATTATAAAACTAAATTTTAAAACAACAAAATTATTGCTTCGAATACTGAGAGCGAGTATGTAGTGGCCAAGGGAACTAAAAATTTGCGACATAGTGAATCAACCAACACGCGTATCTCCTGGTCAAAATGGTTAGAGTTGGTATACAGTAAAATTCATATCACCGTTGAACTTTTCCAGTACGCACTCCGTTTCTTTCCAAGGGACCCCAAATATGCCACTATTAATCTGCGGCATTTCCAGCTTGTATTCTCCTAATTGATGTTTGATATTATCGCCGACATATGCGTTAATTATGTCATTGTTAGTTTTAGTTTTGCCTCCTGCAGCCCTGAAAGCCCTCAATTTATCTAAAGACAGTCCTGTATAGTCCAAAATGCTTTGCTTTCCTCCATGGCTTGAGCCGCCAGATGATGATGTGAATAGGCAACAAATCAATAGATCAGAGTTTTCATAACTGGGAAGTAATGTGCATTTGCCTAATAAAGCAGAACCATACTTTTCACATAGTTCAACGTAATCATTTTCTGCCTTTGGATAACGCAAAGCAAGTTGATAAGCGATCCCACCGCCCCATTGGCCATCACAATTGCAAGAATGAATCAGAATCCGGGGATATGTCGTTGCTCTTAAGATGTTACCTTTGACATAAGTAATGTTCGACATAATTTGAAAGGGGATGCTAATCCTCAAAACACACGAATGATTTTAAACTCTTTGGAGGAGAAATTCGTATCTTAAATTCAATTCATAGCGTCCTATAAGAATGAAATGATTATATATGTGGTATATCATGGTTGCCTTTTTCAACTGAAATTGAAAATGGAGAAACGCTGGACGGTAAGACAAACAGAAGACCAAGTGAAAATGCAACTGAATATATTAAAAATAAAATTAATGCTCAATGGTAATTGAATGCACAAAAGTAAATGCTATAGAACAAAAGTAAGTAGTATAAATAAGAAGTATTATCAGTATATATGAAATTTCGGAAAGAATTTTCAGATTTATGCAGGAAGTGATGTATAAGCGGGGAAGTTTAAATGAATGTTTTTTCGTCTTCGTGCTCGTATATACTAATGCTGTCATCGTCCAAGTTATCTCTCTCTATCGTTTCTCTCCAATCTTCTTCAAAGTCTTCAACATCGATCCATCTTTGAAACCAACCCTTGTCCTTTATAATGTTGTTGACTGGACATCCCGGTACAGGGAAGAAGTAACACAAAGCGGTGTAAGACGAAAAACTCAAGCCGTATCCCACCCAGTAACTTAGGTAGTATAATTTCATAGCGCCATCAGACACGGTTATAGCTGGAGCGCCCACTTCAGCGATGAAACCAGGCAGACATGGAGCCACACCACATAAATACGCAGCCAAGGCCCTCCAATTAATACCAAATCTATTTCCATACATATAGAAAGAGCCCTTTTGGTGTGAGTAAATGTGTGTTAACTTGATATAACCTCTTCTAACAACGAAGTAATCTGAGCAAACAACACCGGCAATACTGGATAAAAAGATGGCATATGCGGACAAAGCCATTGTAAACTTACTCGATGTTGCCATCAAATTCCACGGACAAATGCACAATGCCATAGCTGCACAGAATAAAGAACCACGCCTGATATTGATAAATTTGGGAAAAATAGCAGACATATCAGTCCCGCATGATAACGAATTCGCGGAAATGTTAGTACCCAATTGAGCTACCGCAAAGACAAAGGAAATTAAAAAGACTCCCGCTCTTGTTCCTTTGTTATAAGCAGTTTGTAGAAATTGTTCTAGCACATCCAATGGTGACCAATAGTTAACACCGTATATTTCGTAACCAGCTGCGGTGACTAAGATACCAATCAGGCAAGTAATAGAAAACAACAATGGAATGCATACTAATTGAGACCATAAAGCGGAGTTAGGATTCTTTGAAAATCTTGAAAAATCTGGGGCATTGATGACCATTGTGGAAAAGTTGGCCATACAACCCATGAGTGATCTCAAAAAAGCCCACGAAAATGCAGAACCACGAGGTTGTACGTCGGTTAGAGATCCTAGGGCGATACGTCCATGAGCTTTTCTGATAGCCCAGATCAAAAACCCAAAAGAGCCGAATGGAACCAAAACTGCCTTTACAGTGAACAAATGTCTAATTTTATGAGGTGGTACTAATAGAAATGGAAGACTGGCGACCCAAAAGATGAAAAAACACATGAATTCGTAAGTGGTAGCATTTGGTGACGCAAAATGATTTGGGATTCTGTCTTGTAAGTTTTTCCCAAAGATTGATTTTAGCATTAGCGACACCGGAGTTGCCGCAATATAAGCTTGGACACTATACCACACAATCGCCATGACGACTCTGTTGATAATAGGCCATAGAGAGAAAAAAATTCCGAAAGATGCCCTAGATGATATAGGGAAGGATAAATGGTACGCAGAACCAACTCTAGAAGCCAAAACAACGAAAGCACCAACAAATCCATAACCAATCCAAATTGTTATCCAACACTGCCACCAATTTAAACCTAGTTGTAAACCGGTAGCAGCAATTTGCCAAGTATTGATGTTGAAACATTCCGCAAGCCAAAAGTAACAGTAATTGTACCAAGACCAAACCCGCCTTTCTTTTTCAACGGGTTTTAAGTCCTGGTTGTACATAAATGAATCCAGAATAGAGACTCCCAAAATTGATTTGTCAACGATCACATACTCATAATAGAATTTCTTCCAAAACGAGCTATATTGTGGTTTTTCTGAGCTTGCTTTTTCTTCAAAGCTCGATGCTTCATAAACTTCCGTTGTTACATTACTCTGAGATGCCTTGTACTCTTTTTCCAAATCCACATTATTTGGTGCAAAATCCTCATTGGAAGCATCCCCAAATTTGCGAGAATGTAATCTTTTCGAAGAGCCGCCCAAGCGTAATGATAGGTCGTCAGGCATTTTCGTTACTACTATTCTTGCTTTACGTAGAAACGTCTTCGAACCAAAAGATCTTCTCTATGAGGTATGCGGTAGTATACGGCTGAAATAAAAGAGAGATGCTTTGATAGAAATGGCACTAAATCATCATGAAAGTAGCAAACTACAACGATTTAAAAGAAAAATGGAGAAAGGCAAAGTGACGCTGAATCAAAATAGTTTATCTTATATCTTTACAATTTGTCCTGCTTTTGTCCTTGACTAATTGAAAAATTTTCATCCTGATGTCATTGTACGACCTTTTCCGGTCCAGGAAAATCAGTGAAAAGTCCGTTTTTTCCTGGCCTCTCGCCCAGCGGAATTTTCCGCCTTTCCTTTTTGTCTCGACACTCTCTTTGCTAGGTCAATATTGTCCTACATTGAGTACAAAACTAATCAGCAGGACAAAATGTTCTCGCAGGGTCCTCAGATAAGTGGACAAGAGACTTCAAGAAGGCGATCTTTTCATACTTGCATGTTGAAAATTCACTGTTTGTCAGTCGTTCAACGCATGATAAGGCTGTAATTGCATGTGAGATGAGATCCTACTAATAAAAATTACCAAAAACAAAGTTTCATGCATATTAGGCGTTGCATTTCCGTTTATTACACTATGTTATTAGTTGCAGTCAACTCTTATGAAGCGGCGTTACTATATATATTTTTACGGGTGCCAAATATCATAGGAAGAGAAAATTGATCGATATATTCAAGAAAGGAAACTCATAACTCTTATAAACAACTTCCGGGCTGGCTTAGATTGAGTAATAGCTCAGCGTCGGTTATATTGAAATATTTAACCTCGTAACATTACATTCTTACCTTTTTTACATTACCGGTGGCCCATTCAGAGCCAAGTGAAGAGTGCGACCACTCCAATCGACACATTTAAACGGGAATTATATGATCCACTCAATAGAGCAATGGAACAAACAGTGTCAGTCTCTGCACAGGAACATCCATAAAGCTTGTCGCAGGAGACCTAGGACTCATTCTTTAAGGCACCGAATTGCTCAAAAAATTCCTCATCATTAGAGAACTTGACAGTAAATGTCATTTACAGTCCGTTTCAAAATTCTCGAAGACTCTGGGTAGGCATGTTCTGGTCTCTGGTATAGCTTCAAAGCTTGAAATTTGACGGAGAAGGTTGTCAAGTACTTCTTTGTAAACACTTCGCAAGAACAATTCAAGGCTTGACAGCATCATGAACATTAAAACATGTTTCTTACCGGGCAAAGATTTCTCAACTAATTACACTATACTTTCTAAACGCTTTACACTACTCTTACTATCACCGATCCAAGAATTAGAGACGTTGAGGTATCTGGCACAGTAAGTATTCGTAAAATTTCTCAAGTAACCTTGATTCCTTTCAGAAGGCAGAACGACACCATATTTAGCACTGACAGTGGCAGTAACCTCAGTACTCTCAAGTTATAGTTGGTTGGAGCATCCTCAAACCCATTGGGCACGACTAAGGTGTTTGGGATAACAGTACTAACTTCATATCCCTTCAACTGAAGGGTCTTTTCCGCAGGAGAGGTCCTGTCCAGTCGGCAGCTATTGAGCCGTACTTGAACATCATCTTACGATTCTGTTGATGGGCAGGAAATTTTGACTGAGCATCCACTCCGTTCCACGGAGTCGACGTGTGTGGCAAGAAAGGCTTCGAAAAGTTATTAACGAACACAATAGCGGATATGTTATTCACTTTGTATGTTTGAAAGCTGTGGGTGAATCTACACATATTTCACTGTGACATTGCCATAATAACATCTTGGGTAACTTGGTTTTGCTAGAGTTGATGCGGCAATGCAAAGTATTTGAATTTTACTCTTCTTCTTCTGCTACGGCATATGGCGATGCCAGTATATTTCCAGATATGATTCCAATTCCAGAGCGTTTCCTAATGGTGCCCGCCAATCCATATGGTAGCACCGAATGTACTATCAAGAAGGTTTTGATTGATCTTTTAACAGTGATAAAGAGGGCCAGAAGGCTACCTTACTCCGACCCAATCGGAGCTTTTCCGTTTGGGTTGATTGGCGAGGAATCGCTGGGTATTCCAAACAATTCATTGCCATGCACGCCACAAGCAGCCGTCGTTAGACGTGAGAAGGTTTCTGTCTTTAGTGATGATTGCGGTTCTAGAGGTGGTACACCAATCGCACAGAACGGTTTAGGTGAGGATACGTCGAAAAGTAGACTATTCAGTGTGCAAGCTATAGGGGTAATTGTTTCGTTATATGCTTTACTCCTAAACATGTATTAAGTGTTCCCAAAATGAAGCAATCTGAACTAGCTCATATTCTTGCTGCCTGACAAAATCTGAGAACTGCTCCAGTTTTGAAGCAGTTGACTACCAAATACGACAGTCTATTCCAAACAAGTTGCTCACACTCTATGGTGTTCTTCAAATGCAGCCGCTGAGAGCTAGATACTTTAGTTGGTTTCGTGTGCATTTTTACCCACCGTTAATGAGATCAGCTTCTGTTCGTAAAGTCTTAGTTGATTTCAATTCGCCAGGTGAACCTCAGAGATATTTAACCGCCGAACAGGCAGCTGAAGGGATAAGAAATCTTGATGGCAACGTTTATTACATATAAAAATTTGTAGAAAAGAATGAATATTTACGAACGTTGCATTTTTCTTCTCTTGCAACCAGAGGACTATGATTTAAATTTTTTTCTCCTTTAACTCTTGTTCTTTTATGTGGCCAAGATAGTGCTATGAATAAATTGGCGCCCATGGCCGGATATATTATATTTATCTTTACTCTAATTTCTATTTTTTCTACTGCATTGACACTTTTCATTTCGTTGGAAGGGATTAGACAAATTAATGACCAAGGAGAAAAACATAGGAAATTTCTCGTGGATGGTAGAATATACATATACTACACTTCTTGGTTTGGCTTGAAGCAAGGCATGAACATAAGCGAAAAAGCTGCGAACATTATAGGATCTTAATTTTCTGAAAACTTAGCAACTTTCGGTTGAATAACTTCTAGGTTTTGTTTTGTTTTTTCTTATATTCCCTAGTTTCTCTGGCACATTATGTGTGGAAATATCTGGAATCCACTATTTGATTGTTAGCATAGCTCCCTTGCCCAAAATCATCGTAATTATTTATGGAATAGTATGCATAGTTGTATCATCCTATTTTTCAAAATTAATATCCGGGTTAGACTATGATGCGTGTGAGAGAATGGATATTCTAAAGCCTATTAAAAGAAAATTTTTCTCAGATTTAAACGTGGAACAGGAGCAACGATTTAAAGGGAGCTATACTGAGTAATTCCACATCTCTGGACGTTACAAAAATTGCTAACCTCAATTAAGCGAAGAAAATATGGCATCTACGTGGAAACCTGCCGAAAATTCTGTGTTGCAATTAGCAACACTCTTACAGAATTGTATGTCATCAAATCCGGAAATCCGTAATAATGCGATGGAAGCTATGGAAAATTTCCAATTACAACCAGAATTTTTCAATTATCTATGCTATATCCTAATTGAAGGTGAATCCGATGAGCTGTTGAAACAACACTATTCTCTACAAGATCTTCAGAATAATAGAGCTACCGCCGGTATGCTGTTAAAGAATTCGATGCTAGGGGAGAACAATTTAGTTAAGAACAATAGCCATGATATAGAGTACGTTAAATCGAGCGTTATCCATGGCCTATATAACTCCAACAATAATCTAGTTTCTAATGTGACAGGTATAGTCATAACTACTCTGTTTTCCACTTACTATAGACAACACAGGGAGGATCCAACCGGTATCCAAATGCTTTATCAATTGCTAGAGCTAATCTCAAATGGAAATGAGCCGGCTATCAAAGCTTTATCCAAAATAATGGAGGACAGTGCGCAATTTTTTCAATTGGAATGGTCAGGAAATACCAAACCGATGGAAACTTTATTAGACAATTTCTTCAAGTTCATTTCAAATCCAAATTTGTCACCCGTGATTCGTTCAGAATCAATCAAATGTATAAATACAGTGATTCCATTACAAACACAAGTTTTTATTGTAAGACTAGATAAGTTTTTAGAGATCATCTTTCAGCTGGCGCAAAATGACGAAAACGATCTTGTTAGGGCACAAATTTGCATTTGTTTTAGTTTTCTCCTAGAATTTAGACCGGATAAACTGGTATCCCACTTAGATGGTATTGTGCAGTTCATGTTGCACCTGATCGCCAATGTAAGTGAAGAAAAAGTGGCCATCGAAGCCTGTGAATTTTTACACGCCTTTGCAACGAGCCCAAATATTCCTGAACACATCTTACAACCGTATGTTAAGGATATCGTACCAATACTGTTGTCGAAGATGGTTTATAACGAAGAGTCTATTATTCTCCTGGAAGCTTCTAATGATGATGATGCATTTCTGGAGGATAAAGATGAAGACATCAGGCCTATTGCCCCTCGTATTGTGAAAAAGAAGGAGGCAGGGGATGACGATGATAATGAAGACGATGAGGATGAAGATGAAGATGGCGATGTTGACACTCAATGGAATTTGAGAAAATGTTCAGCGGCTACATTAGATGTGATGACAAATATTTTACCTCACCAAGTGATGGATATTGCATTCCCTTTTTTAAGAGAGCATTTGGGTTCTGATAGATGGTTTATCAGAGAGGCCACCATATTAGCATTGGGGGCGATGGCAGAAGGTGGTATGAAATACTTCAACGATGGACTACCTGCATTAATACCATTTTTAGTGGAACAGTTGAACGATAAATGGGCACCCGTGAGGAAAATGACATGTTGGACGCTAAGTAGGTTTTCGCCATGGATATTGCGTGATCATACTGAATTTTTAATGCCAGTGCTAGAACCCATAATAAACGCCTTACTGGATAAGAAAAAAGATGTTCAAGAGGCAGCTATCAGTAGTGTGGCCGTATTTATCGAGAATGCCGATTCCGAATTGGTAGAAACCTTATTTTACAGTCAATTATTGACGAGTTTTGACAAGTGTTTGAAATATTACAAGAAAAAGAACCTAATTATACTTTACGACGCCATTGGCCGGTTTGCTGAAAAATGTGAATTGGATGACACGGCAATGCAAATAATATTGCAACCTCTGATTGAGAAATGGGCCTTATTGTCGGATAGCGATAAGGAGCTGTGGCCACTTTTAGAGTGTCTTTCATGTGTGGCGTCATCTTTGGGAGAGAGATTCATGCCCATGGCACCTGAAGTATACAACAGGGCCTTTAGAATTTTATGTCATTGTGTGGAGTTGGAGGCCAAATCTCATCAAGAACCGACAATAGTGGTGCCTGAGAAGGACTTCATAATCACGTCATTGGATCTGATTGATGGGTTAGTGCAAGGCCTCGGTGCTCGTTCGCAAGATTTGCTGTTCCCCCAAGGGACGAAGGATTTAACGATTCTAAAAATCATGTTGGAGTGTCTACAGGATTCAGTTCATGAAGTAAGACAAAGCTGCTTTGCTCTGTTGGGAGACATTGTATATTTCTTCGATTCGAAATTGGTAATTGGTAATCTGGAAGATTTCTTGAAACTGATTGGTACGGAGATAATGCACAACGACGACAGTGACGGGGCACCTGCAGTGATAAATGCTGTATGGGCTCTCGGGTTGATAAGCGAACGCATAGATTTGAATACCTATATCATTGATATGTCTAGAATCGTTCTGGACCTATTCACCACCAACACTCAGATCGTGGACAGTTCGATGATGGAAAACTTGTCCGTGACCATCGGGAAAATGGGGCTAACACACCCTGAGGTGTTCAGTTCCGGCGCGTTCGCCAACGAGTCCAACTGGAATAAATGGTGCCTGTCCGTGAACGCGCTGGCTGATGTGGAGGAAAAGAGTAGCGCATACATGGGGTTCCTGCGGATCATCAACGTGACCAGCGCGGGAATCGCGATGAGTAACGACACTATCCAGAAAGTTGTCTCAGGATTGTCGAACAACGTCGAGGCCAATGTGTTTGCGCAGGATATCTACACCTTTCTCATGAACCATTCGGCCCAAATCTCCACCATCAATTTCACGCCTGACGAGATTTCATTCCTACAGCAGTTTACCGAATAATAGTGTTGCAGTGTATCTGTATATGTATATGTATAGTTCGTCTACATACGTCGTACAAATGGAGAAGATAAAAAAAATAGGAAAGTATGCGGGGCTGCAGATAGATTAGATACGGATAGAAATTGTTATAGAAATTACATATGATAGACGTGTTACATACATGCTTGAGGAATCATGTGAAAGTTTTTTTGTTTTTAGCCTCTTTGCAAAAGAAAAAAAAAAAAAAAAAAGAAAAAATTATTGAAGAGAAGAAAGAAAGGCAAAGGAGGGCCAAAAAGAACAGAGAGAGAGATATTATTCTTTTGCCAATTTTTATGTTTTTTTGCGTTTTTTCCCTTAGAATAGCATATCCATGGTACAACATATGCATAACGCAGCCAGACACGCAGTAATACAGCCTTCATTACCCTTCTGAGGGGGCTGTTGCTGGACGTAGACGGGTTGTTGATGGTTTTGTTGGTTGTATCCCTGCTGATTGTAACCTTGCTGATTGTAACCTTGCTGATTATAGCCCTGTTGGTTGTAACCTTGCTGGTTGTAGTATCCAGGATGTTGCTGCCCCTGGTAGTACTGCTGCTGCTGCTGCTGCTGCTGTTGTTGAGGTGCGTATCCACGCTCCTGCGTTTTATCCTGCTGAGCGGACGAAGGTGGTGGGTTGGAAGGACGGGAGTACTGACTCTTTTCGCCGGCGGCTCCGCCGTAATAATCATTAGCAGACATGATGCTTGTGAGTGCGATTGTCTTGTGCGAGCCTGACTCTTCGATACCTGAGTTTGGGGGAGGGAAAGGGTCAGAGAGAACCTTCTAAAAAAGCCAATTGACAGTACTTTTATAGCTTCGGCCGCAGCGGAAAGGCTGAAGAGGCAAGAGGGCGCAGAGCGGCTGAGCGATCCCGTCGGGCGTGACCAGTGGACATCACAACTCACTGCCTCGAAGGCGCAACGGTACCACGCCAGAAGGTCGCAGTTATAGTGGCCTCTGAGTACCACAGTCTTGCAGTACCAAGGTCCCTGGGTGGTCTGGCATTCGGTGGGAAATGTGACGATGCCACATCTGGCAAAGCTCGCTCAACATGTAGGTAAGGGGAGGTGCGCTAAAAATAGTGGTTGCATTTGAGCAAAGAGCCTGTGTAAGCACCTAATTCTTATTTCAGGCGATTCATGGTGTGAGCAACAGCATGATCCGTGGTCTTGATAGTCCTGGCACAGCATCACAGGACCCGTTATTACCGTTCACGTGTCAAAAAAGCATCGCGTCGTTTTGCGGAAGGGTGAGCAACAGCGAAAAAGGAAACCATGAAAAAAAATAGAAGTGAAAAGCATCAAGACAAAATTACGTGTATTCTGTGCTGCATAAGAGGTTAGAATCAAGATAGTCGCTACTCCGCCGCGAATATTCTCATTTTGCTAATCTTCCAGGAAATCGCATTTACTTCGAGACTAATAAGTGCAGACACGCAGGGCAACAGAAGCTTATTTTCAGTATGCTGCTTACTAAGAGATTTTCGAAGTTGTTCAAGCTGGCGTTTATAGCCTTGATATTATGCGGGCTGTTCGTCATTACGAACAAATACATGGATGAGAACACGTCCGTCAGGGAGTACAAGTCGTACTTGCAAGATTATCTTGACAGTCACTCTAACAAGCATCCTTCTACAGACGCTCCCGTCACTGATGATTCAAGTTCTTCGAAAGTCAATGATAACGCGGCCACTAGAAAGCTGAAAGATTTCTACGATAAAGTCTTCAACTTCTTGATTCTGGATTCCCCCACGGGGAAGTCCGCAAGAAATTACGGCAAGGCATGTCTGCTAAATGGCGACATCGGGGACCGTCCCGACCAATACGAAGAACTTCACAAGTTATCTGCCAAACAGTTGTCGAAGTGTTTGGAACTGTCTCCCGACGAGATATCAAGACTGACCAAAAGTCACAGGGATTACGTGGAACATATAGCGACTCTACTCCTGCCAAAGGGCACCTATAAGGGCTCCGGTATAGCCACCGTGGGTGGTGGTAAGTTCTCGCTCATGGCATTTTTGATCATCAAAACCTTGAGAAACAGGGGTACCAATCTGCCAGTGGAAGTGCTTATTCCTCCCGGTGATGAGGGTGAAAGTGAATTCTGTAACAAAATTCTACCCAAGTATAATTCCAAGTGCATTTACGTTTCAGATATCTTACCGGTGGAGACGATCAAAAAATTCCATTTTGAAGGCTACCAGTTCAAGTCCTTGGCCCTCATTGCTTCCAGTTTTGAAAACTTGCTTCTACTGGACGCTGATAATTTCCCAATCAAATCTCTAGACAATATATTCAACGAAGAACCATACGTATCAACAGGCTTGGTCATGTGGCCTGATTTCTGGAGGCGTACCACCCACCCCTTGTACTACGAAATTGCCGGTATCCCTGTAAACATGAATAAAAGGGTCCGTAACTCCCAAGACGATATCACCCCGCCCGCTGTTTACACGAAGGATCTAAAAAATCTGGATGATGTCCCGCTGAGTGACCTAGACGGCACGATTCCCGATGTCTCCACGGAATCCGGCCAGCTGATGATAAACAAGTCCAAGCAGTTGGCCACCGCCCTGTTATCTCTATTCTACAACGTTAATGGTCCAAACTGGTACTATCCAATCTTCTCTCAAAAAGCCGCTGGTGAAGGTGATAAAGAAACTTTCATTGCCGCCGCTAACTTTTATGGTGAGCCTTTTTACCAAGTTAGAACCAGGACAGGCGTTGAAGGCTACCATGAAAACAAGGATTTCCATGGGGTAGCAATGTTACAGCATGATTTTGTCCAGGATTACAGCCGTTACTTAATTGCCTCTAAGAAGACCAATGACAAGTACAACACGATGAAATCCTCTGCCTCAATCAAGTTTGACAAAAGCTACTCCTTTGAAAATTATTTCGAAGAATTTTTCGAGAACGAGGACACAAACGCCAAGAATCATGTGGATGTTATGTTTATTCACTCAAACCTTCCAAAATTTGACCCTTACGACCTATCCGAAACCAATTTTTTGACCATAGATAAGAAGCCTGCTCGTTCGTACACCGCCTTACATAAAATTCAGAATTACGATATCGAACTGGAGAATTTCAAAGCCTTGAAAGAATACGTCTGCACTAACAAGAACCCTTTCAAGTATCTTGATGACGCCTTGGGTGAAGACAAGGTGAAATGGAAAAAAATGTGCGATTACATTACCGAGAGATTGGAGTTTTTAGAATCCACTCATGATAAGGCGATTGCTGATAAATAATACGCATC
The DNA here is from genome assembly GCF_947243775.1 of Saccharomyces kudriavzevii IFO 1802. NCBI lineage: Eukaryota > Fungi > Ascomycota > Saccharomycetes > Saccharomycetales > Saccharomycetaceae > Saccharomyces > Saccharomyces kudriavzevii. Next base: position 251,896 of record NC_079273.1, on the reverse strand, counting down.
AATCTAGGCAAAATTCCCTTGGCGTTTCCTAAGTTCTATTTTCGTTTTTTTCCATAGTTGTTTTTTTTTTCATTTATGTAAATTTTTTACCACCGACATATAACGATCGTATCATAAATCTCTAAAAATAAAAAACGGTTATGTATGCTTGTTTTTGAAAAGTGTGATTGCGTCATTCGTGAGTGCGTCAAAAAAAAAAAACTGGAAATGCTCTCGGCAGAGTATTCGCCAATTTGAGGTCGTCTTCTCGATGAGAAAAGTTCAAATCAAGTAAAAGAGAAAAAAGTTCATGAGGGTGTTTTGAAACAGAGTAATACTTCAAAGTAGTTTGACGGCCAAACACAAAACAAGCGTAAAAAACAAAGATGGCTATCGTTATAAACAAAAGAAACGTAAGGGTCCTGGTTATTACTAATATATTACTGATCTTGGTGTTCTTAGTGGTAAGGAGCTCGAACGCTGACGCTAGTGAAGCTGTAAAAATCATCCACCCTGGTTCTTTGGCAACATTCGACCAGTCAGGAAACGCTCCTGGTACACCTGAATCTGCTGATAAAGCGGTGACAAATAAACAAGATAAGGAAGTTGGTGAAACTAACGAAGATAGCAAGGGAGTCACATTTGATGCTGCTGCAGAGTACGGGAAAATACTAGAATACTCACCCTTCGTTGTCTTTAGCAAAACTGGTTGTCCTTATAGCAAAAAACTGAAAAGCTTATTAGCTGAGTCGTACGCAATCACTCCAAGCTATTATGTCGTAGAATTAGATGAGCATGAGCACGGAAAGGAGCTGAAAGACTATATTGGAGATAAAACTGGTCGGAGTACAGTTCCAAATGTTGTTATCAATGGCATCTCTAGGGGTGGTTATACTGAGATGGCGGCGCTACATGAAAATGATACGCTAGTAGACTCTTTCAAAGAGTGGAGTAGTGATAAATTCACTGTGAAAGCAACTTCGCAATCTGAGCGGACTTAGGCTTGGTTATAAGCTGGAAGCTATTCCTTTTTTTATCCTTCACACTATTTAGAAAGAAGTTGATTAAATATTCTACAACATTTCAATACAGTTAAGAAAAAATTTAAATATCGAAGGCGATTTCTTCAAAGCATTGCATTATAAGATTTATTTTTGAGCCTTCCAAAGCACGTAACATTTTTCAAATAAGAAAATACGATCGTTCTACTTTACCGCCCTTTCTACACTGCTTGCAGTAACTAGGATACTTTTACAAAAAAAAGAAGTAAGAACTGCTTCCAATCGGATTTGAACCGATGATCTCCACATTACTAGTGTGGCGCCTTACCAACTTGGCCATAGAAGCTTAATTTCTGGAAAAGCGGTGTGAAAAAACTGGTCACATTTGGAGGGAAACGCAGAAGAACACTTTCTCACACAAGCCAATACTCATACTTGAGCCTTTCAGGATCATTCGAGCTTGAATGAGCTGTTCAATGGAGTAGCATTTGAAATATCATCGAATTTAGTGGAACCGAAACGCAAGGATTGATAATGTAATAGTATCACTGAGTTTCAAAAATAAAGAAAACGAATATAGGAAGATTTACAACACAATGTAGAATCGTTAATTCTTTTTTGTGGTTTCTAAATCGTGAAGAGAAGCTCTAGCATATCCAATACGTCTAATGCCATTATGTGTTCACCATACTCTACTGATCTGAAAATATAGAATAAAGTGGAAAAGAACTTTCAAAAAGGAACCGAACAGTGAATGAAGACCGAAAACATGGTGGTATGAAACAGGACATAGCTGAAACATTCCATTTTGAGTTGCTCAATAGACCGTGCTCTTCAAGCCTGGAACTAGCCGTTGTTCGATAGTTCGGGAAAACAGCGTAGGTTAACTATGACTCTATCACCCAAGAAGGGCGAAGGAATTTCTATTACAAAATTTGCCCTTCATGAAAAAGTATATGGCTGATTCTAAGCCCACTCACTACTACGGTGATGGACAGGCAGCTGCCTAGAAAAATGTTCCCCGCTCTTGAATAAAAAAGATTTGTCGGTAAGCTAACATATTCTCGTTACTGCAGACTATATCACGAAGGAACTGTATAATTGTGAGGGTTCAGACAGTCGATTTGGCATCCATGATTGGAGTCGGCAACACGTGAAACCGTTTTCTCCACGCCATGCATTATTTAACGCAATTGAATACACTGCAAAAGAATCGTCATAAACAGCATCTAAGATCTTGATGGTAAAAGCCACAGTCATTTAGTACGACAGTACCATGATGGCTTTTCCTCATTTTTTTCGACGTTTTAAGGCCGTGTCGAAGTTAGGAATAGTTGATTCATTTAAAGCGTGTTTTCGGTCATTCTTTCCAATCGATTTTCTCTTGTTTTCAGTTTGACTTACAAAGAAGAATATCACGCCACGCAATCTAATAATGACTTACACTACCAGACAAATTGGTGCTAAGAACACCTTGGAATACAAAGTTTATATCGAAAATGATGGTAAGCCAGTCTCTGCCTTCCACGACATTCCTTTGTACGCTGACAAGGAAAACAGTATTTTCAACATGGTTGTTGAAATTCCACGTTGGACCAACGCCAAGTTGGAAATCACCAAAGAAGAAACTTTGAACCCAATCATTCAAGACACCAAGAAGGGTAAGTTGAGATTCGTTAGAAACTGTTTCCCTCACCATGGTTACATCCATAACTACGGTGCTTTCCCACAAACCTGGGAAGATCCAAATGTAAGCCACCCAGAAACCAAGGCTGTCGGTGATAACGATCCTATCGATGTTTTGGAAATTGGTGAAGGCATTGCCTACACTGGTCAAGTGAAGCAAGTCAAAGCTTTAGGTGTCATGGCTTTGTTGGATGAAGGTGAAACTGACTGGAAGGTTCTTGCCATTGATATCAACGATCCATTAGCTCCAAAATTGAACGACATTGAGGATGTTGAAAAGTACTTCCCAGGTCTATTGAGAGCTACCAACGAATGGTTTAGAATTTACAAAATCCCAGATGGTAAGCCAGAAAACCAATTTGCTTTCTCTGGTGAAGCTAAAAACAAGAAGTATGCCTTGGATATCATCAAGGAAACGCACGAATCTTGGAAGCAATTGATTGCCGGTAAGTCTTCTGACAACAAGGGTATTGATTTGACTAATGTTACTTTGCCTGATACTCCAACCTACTCAGAGACTGCCTCCGATGCCGTCCCACCAGCCTCTCCAAGGGCTGACGCTCCAATTGACAAGTCTGTTGACAAGTGGTTCTTCATCTCTGGTTCTGTTTAAAAATTCTGAACTGAAAATGAATGCCCCATGTTTTTTAGTATGTACCTAGATACTGTCATATAAGTTGGTTCATGAATGAATTTTTTCTTCCGCGCGCTATTCTTACAACATGGGAGTTGGAAACTTCTTTCTTGATGCCCTTGTTAGGTTAAGAGTGAAAACCAAGATAATGATATGTAGAAACCCTATTTTTTTTTATTAAAACCTATATTCTTATAATAAAAATAACTATTATACAACTGTTAAAGAACCCAGTAACCTAAACATATATTGATTTATATTTCATCGTGTTTTTGTTTGCTTTCTGTTAAAACTGGTGACGATCAACTAAACTATGATCTTTCACCTCTTAATCTTCTAGCCAGCTTAATATCCTTCTTTTGGATAGTAACACGCTTGGCGTGAATAGCAGCCAGGTTAGTGTCTTCAAACAAAGAGACCAGGTAAGCTTCGACAGACTCTTGCAAAGCACCGATAGCAGAAGATTGGAATCTCAAGTCGGTCTTGAAATCTTGAGCGATTTCTCTGACCAATCTTTGGAAAGGCAGCTTTCTGATCAATAGTTCAGTAGATTTTTGGAATCTTCTGATTTCTCTCAATGCGACGGTACCTGGCTTATATCTGTGAGGCTTCTTAACACCACCAGTGGATGGGGCGGATTTTCTGGCGGCCTTAGAAGCTAATTGCTTTCTTGGGGCCTTACCACCAGTAGACTTTCTTGCTGTTTGCTTGGTTCTGGCCATTGTTTGTGTTTATATATTTACGTTCGTTACCTTTTTGTACTTCTCTGGAAGAAAGGCATGAAGAAGAGGAAGGAAATTTTGTATTCCGACTAATAAACGATCTCTTATATATGATATGCGGGCAAGGAGCCGTCGATTTAACCATAAAGAAAAATACTCGGACGTTTTCGTATCTCCCACGCTAAAAGTCAAGGGGAGATATTACGGCCAGGATCCCACAGATGCTGAGCAAGGAAAAGTGCGAAATTGTGGGAACGATAATGTATGGAACATTGCGAAGTTGTGAGAACGCGAACAAAATCACTTTGTATCGTTCCACCGAATCGGTAACCGCGTTCTGAAAAATTCGCATCTTCGCATAATAAAACTGTTCCGAGCGCTTCGCCCATAATGGCTACCGGGGAAAAACGAAGTTGTTAGATTGATGAACACTCGCGAATACGGTGGTAAATTGCCACCCCCCGTTCTCCGCTCATAACGTAAAACGCCTACATGGTAGGTAAATTGCTTGTGCGAAATGTCTCTATTCTTTTCTTATAAATACGGCGGTAATTTTTCTTACAGGAAGCTCTTTTTCGTCTCTTCACTTCTAACCGTTATTTATACTAAAACAGCAAATAAACAATAAACAATAACTAATATAATACAATAATGTCCGGTAGAGGTAAAGGTGGTAAAGGTCTAGGTAAAGGTGGTGCTAAGCGTCACAGAAAGATTCTAAGAGATAACATCCAAGGTATCACTAAGCCAGCTATCAGAAGATTGGCAAGAAGAGGTGGTGTCAAGCGTATCTCTGGTTTAATCTACGAAGAAGTCAGAGCTGTCTTGAAGTCCTTCTTGGAATCCGTCATCAGAGACTCTGTCACCTACACTGAACACGCTAAGAGAAAGACTGTTACTTCTCTAGATGTTGTTTACGCTTTGAAGAGACAAGGTAGAACCTTATATGGTTTCGGTGGTTAATTTCGCTGATTTTGAAAGAGCGGTAATAACAAACAAATATTTTGGGATTCGTATTCAACTGCCCGGTTTTTCTTCTATAAGTATGTGTGTGTATTATAGCGGGTTTAGGAGAAATATGTATAATTATAAATATATAAAGGGTATTTAATTTAATTTTAATTGGGTTTAAATAGTTTGCTTATCTTCTTTAGCCACTGCTTGTTGGGCTTCTATCCAAATCGAAGTTGGATATTTGTATAGTATTTTTTTTTCCCTTGAACATATACCACATCTTCTTGGTGATGGAACATTCTTAGGACCTTGCTATTTACTTGTTTATTTTATGTTTTGTGTTTATATTTGTGTAAACGAGGGGGGAAAGTTAACAAGAAATAGAACAAAGGAAAAATAGGAGCAAAGGAAAAAAAATTATAAACAAAGGTAAAGGACTCTTAAACAAGAAAGAGTGCACACTATATACACTTAATATTGAGAAGAAGGATTGATGATTGATGAAACAGAACGTGTCTACATTTCTTGATAAGCTGAATTCGCAATGGCAATTAAGAATGCAAGATCCTTTTCTCAGAAGTGTCCTGTATGGGTAACGTGAAATCATATCATACAATGATTGGGACAGAGTTTCGGTAACGGAAAGGTGATAGTCTGGAGAGGGTCCCAAGAAAACAGAATATATTCATACTCAGAGAAACGAGCAATAATTTTAGGAGACGCTACTCCAGCTTAGGGAAAAGGGATAGAGCATGGATAGAGAGGTGAACAGGTGATCATAGCTGCTACAGCGAGAGCGAGAGCAAGAGCAAGAGCAAGAGTAAAGAAGATACTTTATATTGACACCATTTCTGAAACCTAATATACCAGACTCCAGCGGCTCACAAACGTTTCCGCGCTTATCCGCGGAAAGAGCCCTTTTATATGTTAGCAGGTTCTTTGAGGTTCCTTGCGGTGATGATTACTAAGTCGAAAAGATGCCCTGCGCGTCCTCTCTCCAATCCGCAAAAACGTTCTTCCGAGAAGGGCTGTGAAGAGAGTAAAATGTAGTATTTTAACAGAAATACTAAAGAAAAAAAAGGATATTTGCTTAGGTAAGGAACGATAACGATGTGAAGAATGAAAGTGATCTCATCCATTTGCGCACATGCTTCAATTGACATCGCAACTCTGACTAATGGATAGAAGTATTAGTCAGAAAAGTTCAAGACAAGAAAGAGAACGAATTTGTATTTAAACAGCATTTTATGAGGATGAGTATATACGCTATTCACCCTGTCTTACAACTATGACGAAATTGTCAAAGGTTTGCCTGTACAACAACAATCTTCGATATGGGATATACTTCAACCTATAAACACACTATTGTCGTTGACTTCTTAGAATATTTGGGTATAGTTGCCAATATAGAAACTTTGCAGAGGGCCCGTGAAGATGATGGACAGAAAGAATATAATGACAAAAAAGGAAAGAAACCTGACTACGATATAGAATGCGGTCCTGATCTATCGTGTTCCGAGTCGTCTACCGGTCCAGACTCTAGTAGTTCACAAATAGAGAAATGTGACCCTTTTCTTGTTGGTTGGAATGGACCAGCTGACCCTGAAAACCCCCAAAATTGGCCGCTGGTAAAGAAATCATGGGTGGTGGCCCAGATAATGCTACTTACTTGCGTCACATACATGGGTTCCTCCATCTATACGCCTGGCCAAGAGTATATTCAAGAAGAGTTTCGCGTAGGTCACGTGGTGGCGACTTTAAATCTTTCCGTGTACGTCCTTGGTTATGGGTTGGGCCCCATAATATTCTCTCCACTATCAGAGATTGCACGTTACGGTCGTCTCAATCTTTATATGGTGACTTTGTTTTTTTTTATGATTTTCCAGATTGGTTGTGCCACTGTGCATAACATTGGAGGTTTAATTGTCATGCGTTTTATTAGTGGTGTATTATGCAGCCCATCGTTAGCTACTGGTGGTGGTACAGTAGCGGATATAATTTCACCAGAAATGGTTCCTCTGGTTCTGGGTATGTGGTCAGCCGGTGCTGTTGCTGCACCAATCTTGGCCCCCCTGCTAGGTGCTGCTATGGTCGAAGCCAAAAATTGGCGGTTTATTTTTTGGCTATTGATGTGGTTAAGTGCTGCTACTTTTGTCTTGTTAGCATTTTTTTTCCCTGAAACACAACATCACAACATTCTGTACCGTCGTGCTATGAAGTTGAGAAAGGAAACTGGTGATGACAGATACTACACTGAACAGGACAAACTAGATAGAGAAGTTGAAACCAAAACGTTTTTGATCAATACGTTATATAGACCTTTCAAGATGATTATCAAGGAACCGGCTATATTAGCTTTTGATCTCTATATCGCTGTTGCTTACGGTTGTTTCTACTTATTTTTTGAAGCTTTCCCCATTGTATTTGTAGGTATCTATCATTTCAGTTTGATTGAAGTAGGATTGGCCTATATGGGGTTTTGCGTTGGATGTGTGTTTGCTTATGGCCTATTCGGTATCCTAAATATGAGAATTATTGTGCCACGTTTTAGGAATGGAACTTTCACTCCAGAGGCCTTTTTGATCGTGGCAATGAGTGTTTGCTGGTGTTTGCCTTTCTCTTTATTCTTATTCGGTTGGACTGCTAAAGTGCATTGGATCCTACCTGTCATCTCAGAGGTTTTCTTTGTTTTAGCTGTCTTCAATATTTTCCAGGCTACTTTTGCATATTTGGCCACATGTTATCCAAAGTATGTGGCATCTGTGTTTGCTGGCAATGGTTTTTGTCGTGCCTCATTCGCTTCTGCTTTCCCATTGTTCGGTAAAGCAATGTATGACAATCTAGCTATCAAGAACTATCCAGTCGCATGGGGCTCGTCCTTGGTGGGATTTTTCACTCTGGGCCTAGCGACCATCCCATTCATACTTTATAAGTATGGACCGTCACTACGCGCCAAGTCTTCTTATGCAGATTAGAAGGAAAGCTGTTCTTGCCATATCAAATATATACCATAATTATAATATTCTACTTTGTTTTTTATCTTCCCTTATAAATATTTCTAATTTAGCCTTAAAACCAGCATTCTTTATGTTGTCATCATTCTTATATAGAGTCATCTTCAGAGCTACTTTTCCGGTTTGCTATTAGTAGCCATAAAATTATGAAACCCTTGAAGATAGAACGGCTGTTGATTACGTTAACAGGTGAATAGCGCTTAAAACGGAACTTTTTTTTGCTGACGTTCACAGCAACAACTCAGTGGTCTTCTATTAATGGGAATAATCAACTCGGATATTTTTTCCCCCATTAACGTTTGGGCGCATGCAAAAATTCCAACAGTAAGTCAAAAAATTCTTTAAAACGAAAATGCTCCCTAAATGTCATCGATTGTTGCTGTGTCGCATGTTTTTGCCATTTGAGCGGCCAATAAAGCTGGACTGCCTGGTGAAGCCACCTCTGCTGCTGCTTCATTACTGTCGCTAAAACAGTAGCAGTATCTAATAAAGAATGGCGTAGCCTATATGCACTCATAGAAAATTCACACATCTTTGCAGAAGATATATTAGTAAGACACGTCGTTGAAAACAGACTAAAACGAATAATCCGTATATTGTTGTGATCCGGTCACGATATGAGTCATTGATTTCGCTTAACAAGTAATAATAGGTAGGAAAAGGTTCTACGACGGAACTTAATTGTTCAAGTTTTCAGAATAGTTCTGGAAGGAACTTCCAAATATGCGATTGCTTAAATTTCACACAGTACAATACATCAAGGCATGGCTTTTAACTTCAAATCATGTGAAGCGCGGAAATAGCCATAAGGAACTACGGATGACTGTTTTAACTCACGAATGAAAGCCGCGATTGACTGATGTCCCAGGAAGTTTCTTTTTCAGTTATTCTTGAAAAAAAGGTCCTAATCGAAGAAGTCAAGACCGTCAGAGATGGATAAAACTCTAATCCATCCAACGGAGACATAATGTCTGCAGTAGCTCTTGAAATTGCTTGACACCTTGAATTTGTCTTTTTAATTATCACTAAATCTATTTTCATTGGATGAAAAGAAACTATGGAAATACATAAGGCAATCTAGCTAGACAATAGGAGGGGGATGCAGGAAAAGCTGCAAAAATCAGGAAACTACTTAAAATTGGCATAATGTTTGCAGAGAAAACGGGTATGCCATACAAAATTAGCAAGTTTACTTCCCATTAATGAAAGAGAGAAAGCAAGGCGCTCTAAAGAGCGAAAGCCCAATATATATCACAATACCAGCCACCAGGCAACTCCATCTATATTGCACTTGTTAGCCTGCGTAACGTACCGTAAACATATAGGTGACAGCTGGAAAAAATTAACGCGTCTCACGTCGTGCGTGGACACAGCGCTAGATCCTTGCCCTCAGAACACTCCGTGGGCGCCCACTGCCACTTCCTCGAGCCCCACTGCACCTTTACGCGGACTGCGGAAGTTTCTAAGCGTTAAACCAGCTTCCCAGAATTTTGCAAACAGAAAACAGAAGCAGCAGCAAGCACAATCGTTGCTGAATTTGATTACCAAATCACCTTATCTGCCATCGTGCTTTCAAGAGCCTTCTATTGTACCAAATACAGAGCAAGAAAAATAAATTCTTCTCCAGCAACTCCTTTTTCTTCTGCTCCGCTTGATCTTTGCAAAAAGCACATTCTTAAGCTCAATGCTTAATATAGAAGTAGGAACCTCGAGTAAAACTAAAAATTCAAGAAAAACAAACGGACTCTTACGTCACACGAAAAATTAATGAATCAGAACATAAAGAACACGTCTTGGACGGACCGAATAGAAAGTACGAATCAACAAATAAGAAATAGCTCTGCAGAGGTTTCGCAAAACCCACCACCCAACAATAGCTTCGAATCATCGATGGATTCGCAATTTAGCTATGCTCAATCAAATAAAAGTAGCATTTCATTTGAATCCATTCGGACTACTGAAAGGCTTCTCGATAAATTAGACCTTAGCTTGGAAGATGAACTCATTCTGCAGGAGGCTTTGCTAGAAGAGGAAAATGCCTCGAGGAATTCACAACTGTCACAAACAATTGGTCCCACGTTATGTATGCCTGCGTCGGAGTTCCCTTCACTAAGGTATAGAACCAATCCTTCCCCAACGTATATGCAAACTAGAGATCGTTCCCTTATCATAGACAGCCTGAAAGAAAAAGACTCCAATCTGAGAGGCAAATACTCCTCCTGTAAAGTGGAAAGACATCTGCCCATGAAATCAAGATATTCTTACATCGTCGAAGAAGACTATGACTCTGGAACTTTTAATGCCAAGAATCCTCAAATGAACAGAAATAAAAATGATTACAAATACCCAAATCTTGATAAGAATGATATCGCTACAAATGCTCCAAATGCTCTCAACTTTGAGAAATATAGAATTGAAAACACTAAACTACACCATTTTTACCCGACGCTAATATCAAATAATAATAGCAAGAGTAATAACGATAATACGGAAAATAATATCAATAAATCGATAAATAATGATTGCAAACCCGAAAAGCAAAGTAGCCCTAACGAATTCATATCTACGCAAAAGAATAATTGTCTTTATCGGAATGGAAGCTCGACAAGCACCAACACCTCATTTTCTGACGTTGGGCAACTATCAAAGCCAAAAACTCAATCCTCTTTAGAAAGCGAATCTTCATCATTCGCAAAAGCCAGAACGACTAAAAATGACACAACTCCCATTAAGCCCTCTCCTAAGCGGTCTAATTCGTCCACTTCCACAATAACAAAACCCAGTACGCTAACGAACGACATTTCGGCACCTCCAACACCACCGTATAAAACTCATAAGAAAAAGCCATCACTAAACTCCTTAAAAAAACTGTTTAAATCTCCTAGGCCAAGGGCAAAGAACAAAAAAGACCTTGAATCCGAAGCCTCAAGCCCGATTCGCTCCATCACTAATTCGTTGGAATTTTTTGACGAACATATCCAATTGCCTCCAGCCCCATCTACTGCTAATAATTCTGGCCCCCATTTGGCTAAATATATTTTCCCTCCAAACCCTGTATTCCACTTTAAAACATTGTCATCACCACAATTAGCTGCCAAAAGAAAAATGGATAGTAAAACACATTCAAACAGGACCCATTTGAGAACATTTTCAGATTTCCATACAATGGAAAAAATTTCAAAAAAAAATGAGTCAAATGCTCTCACGGAACAATCAAACAAGCCTAATCGCCCGAAGGTTAAAAGAAGGACGCTTTCTTTGGATGGCACAGTAAATAATTCAACTCAATGTACGGACATCCTCCATCACGAAAAGCAAGGATCAAATGCAACAAACAGTTGCGGAAAACTTGAATTTCATCAAGATCCCTGTGATAATGATGAATCTTCACATATAGGATTGGCAATTACCATGCGCCATCAAGGTAAACTAGAGGAATCTGCACAACGACTGAAAAGAGCATGCATGTGTGGTAACAAAACTGCATTCCTATTATATGGGCTAGCCCTACGACATGGCTGCGGAGTGGAGAAAGACTTGAAACTTTCGTTGGGGTATTTAATGGCTGCCACTGACGTTAAATACTTTGCCGCTGAAGTTCTTAATTTGGATATAAACCCACTAAACTTAACCTCGATAGAGGATATCCCTGATAATGCACCCGAACCAACAGCCCCCGCCTTATATGAATGTGGCATGGCATATTTGAAGGGCCTTGGAGTGGACCGTCCAGACGAAGTAAAAGGTTTGAAATTTTTAGAGAAAGCTGCCATATTAGGTCATGTAGACTCCATGTGTTTAAGCGGGACCATCTGGTCCAAGACTTCAAACATAAAAAAAAAGAACCTCGCAAGAGCCGCTGCATGGTTTAGAATAGCTGATAAAAAGGGTGCGAATTTGATAGGTTCAGATTGGATTTACAAGGAAAAGTATATGAAACAAGGCCCGAAATAGAGGCAAAGGTCGACTTAAAAATAGCCTATGAAGCCATTCAGAAGGGCAGCAACTTCTCTTTTTCATTATATATTCTCATAGACACATACACATGGATTTTTTTTATAGATAGTTTCAAAAATTGTTTTGAATACCTTTTCTCCACAAATTTCACATCATTTTGAATTTTTTTTTTGGTAGATAAAGAAAATGTACATATGCAGTAGGTTTATATATCACCGAAGAGCCACTTTTCTATTATAAGTGTTGTTCGTTATTAAGCTATTGCATTAAATACTATTTGGCAAATTACCGATTGTGATAGTCTTCAAAACGGTGTAGTCCTCAATACCATATAGTGAGCCCTCTCTTCCAAAGCCTGATTCCTTAACACCACCAAATGGTATAGAACAATCCGAGAAAACACCCGTATTACATGAGACCATACCAGTTTCCAAAGCTTCGGACACAGTATATAATGTGTCGACATTTTTAGAAAACACATATGCTGCTAAACCAAATTCAGTATCATTTGCATAACCAACAACTTCCTCCATAGTGTCAAATGAAAAAATTGGACATAGTGGACCAAAAGTTTCCTCTTTGGAAACAATAGCTATCGATGGCACGTGCGACAATATAACCGGAGCGTAAAAGTTAGGCCCCAAATTGGGTAGGCGGCCACCTTCAAGTACAACTTTAGCGCCCTTGCCAACGGCGTCTTGCTTATGTCTTTCGACTTTCTCAATAGCATCTGAGTTAATGACGCAACCATGAGTAGTGTTTGGATCTAAACCATGACCAATTACGAATTTGCCGACTCTCTCTGCCAGTAATTTGGCAAACTTGTCAATTACAGAGGAGTGAACATAAAGTCTATTTGCACACACACAGGTCTGGCCCAAACCCCTAAATTTGCAAGCCATGGCTTGTTCCAAGGCCTGATCCAAATCCGCATCTTCAAAGACAATAAATGGGGCGTTACCACCTAGTTCAAATGATAATTTTTTCAAAGTTAAAGAAGATTGTTTCATCAAGATTTTTCCGACGTTTGTCGAACCAGTAAAAGTAATTTTTTTGACTTTTGGGGATTCGCATAAAGTTTTACCTAGCTTTGGTGTGTTGGCGTGTGAAAGGATAACATTAAATGAACCCTTGGGGAAGCCGGCTTTTTCAGCCAAGTAGGCCATTGCTAACGCAGACAGTGGTGTTTGAGAGTCTGGCTTGATGAGTACTGTACAACCCACAGCTAAGGCAGCAGCTGCCTTTCTTGTAATCATAGCACTTGGAAAATTCCAAGGACAGATTATACCACATACTCCAACAGGTTGCCTGACAGTGAAGACTCTGTTGTTAGGATTCAAAGGTTGAATGGTAGCACCATATAAACGAGGTGCTTCCTCAGCATACCACTCAAAATACGAAGCTGCATATTTGATTTCCCCTTTAGCTTCTCCCAGGGCTTTCCCATTTTCTAACGTTATGATTGTAGCCAAATCATCCAGATTTTCAAGCATCAAATTATACATGTTTCTGAGCCATTTAGATCTCTCTCTTGGCGATGTATTTTTGTAAGTCTTGAAGGCGGCATAAGCAACATCGATCGCTTCTTCAACCACAGAGACTGGTTGTTCAGGAACTCTTGCTATGATTTCACCAGAAGCAGGGTCTGCCACCTCAAAAACCTCGTCCGTACCTTTGACCCATTCGCCATTAATATAGGCAGATTCTCTAAATAAGTTAGGATCGTTTAAAGTTGGTTTGGAATACTTGTTCAAGCTCATGTTAGCTGGTATATATAATTACTTTTAGTGCGGTTGCTTTTTTGCTCAATTCACTGTAGAATAAGAAAACCAGTAGACAAGCAGTGAAATAGTTTTAGCTGGATTTCCCATCCAGTATTTATATACTGCCCTCGCTCTATCACTAATGTGATGTGACGTTATCTTGTCTCCCTTAACCAATTGGCCACCTTGGACAATCCCGCGCGCGTTTTCCTTTTATCACTACGCCGTGCAATGGGCTGGAAAGTGTATTTACTATTGATAAAATGATATCTGGAGATTAAAAAGTGTATTGAATATAAATTATGACACTTCAACGACCACAGGCCTGAAGTAGATTAGAAATTAAAGTAAAAATTCCGGAAGATTGAGCAAAAAAAAAACGGTACTAAAAACTTTTCGCAACTGTTTCGAAATTACAATCGCAAAAAAAGAACTTGGTTGATTATTTTGAATTCGTCTTTGCCCTCTCCGGTGGAGTTATTTCCTGTGTCCCATTCACCTCTGAAAACCCTTCTAGTTGCTCTGCCGCGTTACCTGCAACTGGAACTTGCCCAATATTTGGCCTTGTTAAATCATTAACCATGTCTGAAGGACTAGTCTGATGAACCACTGCGGCGGGAGGTCTTTCCAAAGAGCTGTCGAATTCTGATGAACATTCTTGTACCAATGGCGGGGAAGATAAGCATGCAGCCTTGTCATTGGGGTGAAATTCACCCCGCTCATCGTAGTATCCAAGATCATGCTCGTTAGCTCTTTCTGTATATTCAGGAACATAATCATTTGTATGCTGCTGTACATTTCCGGTATATTGCTGCTGAGATTGCCCGTATGAAGGCGGCGTTAGCCATGCAGTACCTCTTATCGGAGCACGCCCAGTCCTCTGTCTTCTCCTATTGACGAGAAACGTATATAATACAATAAGTAATACGACGGCAACCACGATCACAAACAAAATCCACCGTTGTGATTGCCATGATGATGAGGAACCATAAGAATAATAACTGTTCACAAATTTGCCAGTGTTATTGCCGTCTGCTCTTTTCGCCAGGTTTACCGTCTCATCTCTGTATGAAATGAGTCCCATCTCCCGATCTTGGTTTAACTTAGTCTTAGTTATCTACGGGGTGCAATCAATGAGCTGAGAGGTGCCTTTCAAGTAAAAACTTCCTGCCGGTCGTTTATATACTTAAAATAGAAAATCCCTTTTAATCAAAACGTTTTTCAAGGCTTAGTTAAAAAAAAAAGTAAGCCCCATCATCCAAAAAAATGCATAAAAGTGAGAGGCTGTAAGCAAAGGAGGCGGAACGGGACCAAAATTGAAGATGCTAGCAGGCTTAACGCTTTATTTCGTACTATTCCGTTCAATACAGTACCTGTTGGTGTTTTTGACTCCAGTTAGGCAGTTCGATACATCAACAGCTCCTTTATTGAATGAACTATGTTCTTCTCCCACTGAAATTAATAGCTATTGGAACAAATACTTTTGGAATAAACTGCTAGCATGGGATGCTGTTTTTTTCATCAAGAATATGACTTCCAGAAATGGGAAGCCTCAATTTGAACATGAATACGCGTTTTCTCAGCTGTGGTCTTCCCTCGTAAGATGGGTCACCAAAAGCAATAGTGAAAACATTTACCATGTCTTGAAAGTTGCTGTTGCGATGGAAAATGTTCTGTTTTACTTATCAGGGATTGTCTTATATTTTTTAACCAAGAAAACCTTCAGCCATAGTAAAAAACAGTCACAGTTCTCCGAAAGTATCGCTAGAAAGACATCGCTGTTATTTTTCTTGACTAGTGCTGCTGGATTTTTAACAAGCATCTATTCTGAACCATTGTCGTTTTTCTTAGCATTTATTGGTATTTTGAGTCGTGAAAGCTCCATTTCTATACCTGTCTCAGGCCAATTCGATTGTCCATGGAGGTATTGGTTTTCCTATTCTTTTATCAGTATGATTTGTTTCACTTTAGCATCGCTGAATCGTTCAAACTGTATTTTGCTTGGAATTTATTTTGTTTTTGACCTTATTGAACTAACGAAGAACAGAAGACTAGTAAAGGCGATTTGCTTCCCTTTATTATCGGGATTGCTGATGCTTTCTGCGCTAATATATCAGCAATATTATCTACCGTATAGGACCTTTTGTCCCCAAAGAGGCGAGTGGTGTAAATCTCAATTATTTCCAAACCTTTTCATCACAACGACTTCTCTATATTCCTACATTCAGGGCCATTATTGGGAAGTTGGATTTCTGAAGTACTGGACCCTGAATAATCTTCCAAATTTTTTGTTGGCTGTACCGAATATTATTATTCTAGTCTATTCCTCCATGTACTTTAGCAAAATATATCCATCCTATAATTTGAAGCCTTTGGTGTGGATTACCAGAGTATTGGTCGTAACAGTATGCATTTTTGCCCACGTCCAAATTTTGAATCGTATAGCCTCATTTATACCATTGCACCTTTGGTATTTGGCGGATAGATTAGTCAAAACTTCGGATCCAAAACAAATGGAAAATCCAAAGGGTGACGATAAGATAGTCAAATTTTACATATACTGGTTAGCATTTTGGATACCTTTGCAAACAGTACTATTTGCAGCCTTTTTACCACCTGCCTGAGTTATATTGCTTGCTTGCTTTTTTTTCCCCTCATTTTGAGAAGTTAAAAATTATTTACATATAGAATTATAAAATAATGTGATATTTATGAGCACTTCAATTTCATTTCCCACTGCAGTTTAGGCAGTTTTCTTCAGGCTTTACTTTCTTCTTGTCAAAATACTATTCGTTAGGAATTCTAAGGCAGATCGAGCATCGGAATCAGGAAGAGAATTTCGCAGATTCTGCAATGCCTTGTCCCTATATTCCTCTGCTAGTGCTTTCGTCTCCGCTATGCCATCATGTAGTCTGACAGAAGCAATGGTTCTTTCAACATCACCTCTCTCCGAGAAATTACGTGAAATCAGTGGAGCCAAAGATGGATCTTCCTTCCATGCAAATAAAACTGGAGCAGTAGCAATACCTAGCTTCAAATCTGCGCCTGATGGTTTACCTAGGTCCTTCCCAGAGACTGTAAAATCAAGCATATCATCCACGAGTTGAAAGCATATACCAAGGTTTCTACCAAAGTTGTAGCATTCGTCAATAACTGCTGGTGTTGCACCAGATAATATAGCAGCGCATCTGCAAGATTTGGAAATCAAAGAAGCTGTCTTTAGATACGTTTTGTGTATGTAATATTCAAATGCAGTTTCTATGAGCTGGTCATGAGAAAATTGCAGCCCTTGTTGGTGACTTGGAACTCGAAATTCGTGCTCTTTGACTTCCAGCTTTTTAGAAGGAACCGGAAGTTGTTTGTGACCATTTTCAATAGTATCTATGTCCTCATCAATGGAAGTATTTTTCAATTGCATGAACTCACCCTCAACAAGGTTCGCAATACTATTAGACATAAGTTCCACGACTTCAGGGTTATGCAATCTGGAAATTGATACTGTTGCCCTTCCTAAAAGGAAATCACCCGCTAATACAGCCATTTTGTTGGTGAAAGCGGCATTACCGCTTGGTCTTCCTCTTCTTGTATCGGAATAATCAATAACGTCATCGTGAAGTAAAGATGCAGTATGTATCATCTCTACAATCTCCGCCAATCTTCTCTGCTTGGGCAGAATACCTCTCTTTTTATCAAAGTCTTCCTCTGGCAGAGGCTCCGGGCCCTTTGTCAGGGGATTTAGTGGTTTGATACCGTGAAGTATATGAAGTGGGGAAATGCTATTCACAGGACGTTGAAATAGTTGATTTTGACTAGGTTTAGAGTAAATGGGATCCTCAGGAACGTCTAAATGGTCTATCTTCACGTGGTTTCTTTCTGTCAAAGGAATTTCTGAGAGCGCTCTTGAAAGCAGCAAGACTAACAGGGGACGAACTTTTTTACCCTCTGTTTCGAAATAGTAGCTAGTAACTTTGTTAAGCACTGGATGGCCAGACCCAATCAGAGCGACTATGTTTTTGGCCAAAGTGTTCATTTCCTTCGAGACCAATGATATAGGGTTGTTCCAAAGAATTTTGGGGGTTACCAGCCTACTGGCGGCGTTCAGAGCAACAGCAAATGAGGATTTAAAGCGGCATCTTCGAGGCGAAAGCCGCATGATGTGATGTGCAGCTCCAGACCTTTGAAACATCACCTTACTGTACTCCATCCGACCTGGCTGGCACTGCTCTTACACGTTAGAAGATCTAGACAGATTATAATGTATCCTGTTGCAATCTTTCAATCCCCTAAACCTGTTACCCTCGCTCGGGCTTTTCCAAAACATGCCAACAAAATACTCAGAATGAAAAAAAAAAAATTCTCGTAATAATGACACCTTTCAATAAGACTTGAACAGCCCAATTGGGGTAAACACAGATATAAAGAAAGAATGGAGACGGCAAGTGGTATACCTGGACACTCATTCGTGTTGAAGTGGACCAAAAACATTTTTTCGCGCACTTTGCGTACATCTAACTGTGTGCCCAAACATGTTGGGTTTATTATGGATGGGAACAGAAGATTTGCCAGAAAGAGAGAGTTGGATGTGAAAGAGGGCCATGAGGCAGGATTTGTTAGTATGAGCAGGATCTTGGAACTATGTTATGAAGCAGGGGTCGATACAGCTACTGTGTTTGCGTTCTCGATTGAAAACTTCAAAAGAAGTTCGCGTGAAGTTGAATCACTGATGACTTTAGCGCGGGAAAGGATACGACAAATTACAGAACGTGGAGAGTTGGCTTGCAAGTATGGGATACGCATTAAAATCATTGGCGATCTTTCATTATTGGATAAGTCCCTGTTGGAAGAGGTTCGAGTGGCTGTGGAGACCACGAAGAACAACAAAAGAGCTACGTTAAACATATGCTTCCCATATACGGGCAGGGATGAAATCTTGCATGCTATGAAAGAATCAATTGTTCAGCATAGGAAAGGGGCCATTATAGATGAAAGCACATTAGAATCTCATCTCTACACAGCGGGAGTTCCGCCTTTAGATTTACTGATCAGGACAAGTGGGGTTTCCAGATTAAGTGACTTTTTAATATGGCAAGCATCCAGTAAGGGCGTGCGTATCGAGTTATTGAACTGCCTATGGCCAGAGTTTGGACCTATACGGATGGCATGGATCCTATTAAAATTCTCGTTCCACAAGTCTTTTTTGAATAAAGAGTACAGATTAGAGGAAGGTGATTACGACGAGGAAACACTCGAGGACTCCATCGACTTGAAAGAAAAGAAGTTAAATTAGGAGCCCTGCATTTTTTTCCTTACCACATGGCATAAATATTTATAGAATAATGAACAAAGTAAATGGATTGACAAAAGAACAATCAGAATTAGTAGTAATAAGTAACTGAATAGAAATTCACGCATACCTTTATAGAGTTTTAATGCAAATCTCCGCGCGGGGTAATTTCAAAAACAATTTTTCCGAGCGGCGTGCCAATTCCACTGAATTATATAAAGCGGATAGGATGCACAATCACCTTCTAGGAACAAAATTATGCTAAGGTATATATTACACCTTCTCGTGCTTGTGGGCAGTTGTTTCCGTTGGGTGATTAATATTCTATTTTACTCATTTTTTTTTTATATATTTCTTCTCTCCTCAAAAATCATTTGACGCAAGTGTAAATCTATATTTAATCTATTAAGGGGACTTGCATATAGTTCAGATAATGGTAGACTTTTTGCCAAAAGTAACAGAAATAAACCCACCGTCCGATGGAAATAATGGTGAAGATAATGTAGAGCCGCTTACAAGTGGTTCAGAGCAACGACCATTGAAAGAAGAGGGCCAACAAGGTACTAGAAGGCACCATCGGCGGTTGTCCTCTATGCATGAGTATTTTGATCCATTTTCCAACGCAGAAGTCTATTATGGACCAGTAACAGACCCTAGAAAACAGTCAAAAATTCACAGACTCAATAGAACTAGAACAATGAGTGTTTTTAATAAAGTTTCAGATTTTAAAAACGGTATGAAGGACTACACCTTGAAAAGAAGGGGTTCCGAAGATGATAGTTTCCTTAGTAGCAAAGGTAATCGTAGATTCTATATTGATAATGTGGATCTGGCTTTAGATGAGCTACTGGCTAGCGAAGATACCGATAAAAATCATCAAATTACCATAGAAGATACGGGCCCCAAAGTCATAAAAGTCGGGACGGCAAATTCTAACGGTTTCAAACATGTTAACGTTAGAGGAACGTATATGCTTTCCAACTTGTTGCAGGAATTGACCATTGCGAAAAGCTTTGGAAGACATCAAATATTTCTGGATGAGGCACGTATAAACGAAAACCCTGTTGATAGATTATCAAGATTGATAACGACTCAATTTTGGAATAGTTTGACAAGAAGAGTTGATTTGTATAATATTGCGGAGATTGCTCGCGACTCAAAAATAGATGCGCCAGGTGCTAAAAATCCAAGAATTTATGTTCCATATAATTGCCCAGACCAGTACGAATTTTATATTCAGGCATCCCAAATGAACCCATCTTTGAAACTTGAAGTAGAATATTTGCCAAAGGATATTAACCCAGAATACGTCAAATCATTAAATGATACACCAGGATTGTTAGCACTAGCCATGGAGGAACATGTCGATCCATCCACTGGTGAAAGATCTTTGGTTGGTTATCCCTATGCAGTACCTGGCGGAAGATTCAACGAGTTGTATGGCTGGGATTCGTACTTAATGGCACTCGGGCTCATGGAAACTAATAAGGTTGATGTTGCGAGAGGAATGGTGGAGCACTTTATATTTGAAATTGACCATTACAGTAAGATATTGAATGCTAACAGAAGCTATTACCTCTGCAGATCTCAGCCTCCTTTCCTGACTGATATGGCACTACTTGTGTTTGAAAAAATTGGAGGCAAAAACAATCCAAGTGCTATACAATTTTTGAAACGGGCATTCAGAGCTGCTATCAAGGAATATAAAGAAGTATGGACTTCGAGACCCAGGTTGGATCCTGTCACTGGGCTATCTTGTTACCATCCTGATGGTATAGGTATCCCACCAGAAACTGAACCTGACCATTTCGATACCATATTATTACCATACGCTGAGAAGTACAATGTCTCTCTAGAAAAGCTCAGGTACCTTTATAACGAGGGTATCATTAAAGAACCCAAACTTGACGCATTTTTCTTACATGATCGTGCCGTGAGGGAGTCAGGGCATGACACAACCTATAGGTTTGAAGGTGTTTGCGCGTATTTAGCAACAATTGATCTGAATTCTTTACTCTATAAGTACGAAATCGATATTGCTGACGTTATCAAGGAATATTTTGATGATGAATATGAAGATCAGAATGATGGAACGGTGACCGATTCTGAGCACTGGAATCAGTTAGCTAGAATAAGGAAGGACAGGATTAATGAGTATATGTGGGACGAAGAATCGGGCTTTTTTTTCGACTATAATATAAAACTAAAATGTAGAACGTCATATGAATCAGCAACAACTTTTTGGAGTTTGTGGGCCGGTCTTGCCACCGAAGAACAAGTAAAAATCACGGTGGAAAAAGCTCTTCCTCAGTTGGAAATGCTCGGTGGATTAGTTGCATGCACAGAGAAATCAAGAGGCCCCATATCTATTGATAGGCCGATCAGACAATGGGACTATCCTTTTGGCTGGGCGCCACACCAGATATTGGCATGGAGGGGATTATCTGCATATGGTTATCAACAAATAGCTACAAGACTAGCTTATAGGTGGTTGTACATGATCACCAAGTCATTTGTTGACTATAATGGAATGGTTGTTGAAAAATATGATGTGACAAGAGGAACCGATCCCCATCGCGTTGATGCGGAATATGGCAACCAAGGTGCCGATTTTAAAGGCGTTGCGACTGAAGGTTTCGGCTGGGTGAACACAAGTTATTTGGTCGGGTTGAAGTACATGAACAACCATGCAAGAAGAGCTCTCGCTGCTTGTAGTCCGCCAGTGCCATTTTTCAATAGTTTGAAACCCTCTGAAAGGAAAATATACTACCTTTAATAAGTTTAATAATATGTGTAGTTAAGTATCTGTTAAGTTTTTCTTTTTTCAGTAGGCAGTCAAAAGGCGAGGCCAATAATAAGCAAGAAAATTTACTATTTTTCGATAATGTTTATTCGTCATAGTAAAGATTTTAAAGGGTTTAATCTCTAATATTTTAAAGAATTCAGTGATGGAATTATTACTGTAATCGGCTTTCGTCCAAAAAGAGCGTCCCATATTTAGCAGTTAAAACTTGAAGCCCTTTTTTCTGTGGGGAAAATAAACATGTTGATAATTAGTAGTATTAATTGAGAATAAAAGCAGAAATCTTTCTTATACTTATACAAGAGAGGTATATAAAACACACGCCGATTGGACATATTAAGTATGTTCAACATAAAAATAAACTAGGGAATTTACTATAAGTTCAATGTAACGACTCATATCATTTATATATAAATTCCAAGTTGACGTTCAATCAATGGATCTTTGTTTTCAGTTAAGCCCACTCTTCGAACAGCTCGTTTAGCATCCCTTCATTCTACTAAAGATACGACATCTGTGTAGCATATACGAAATACCACCTTAGAATACAATCTGAATACCTCAGATAGTAATGATGTTTACTCATGTGAATAATGATGAACCTACTTGTTCCAACAAAACTCAACCTTTAAGATCGATAATGTGATTTTTAACGATTTAAGCGGAAGTTTTCCATCATTTCCAGGTCAATAAGTGTTCGGAGAATCGTGCTCACGCTTGAAGATGTTGGCTTTTGTTGGGCTTATTTGTGTTGCCATAATGTTAAAGTATATTCTATGTGGCAGAGTTTCATTCAGAAGAAATATACGAGCTTTACTTTTTGAAGTTTGCTCTAAAATTCAGCATACTTCAAGGTATGTCGATACGCCCTCGCGCATGACCTTTTTTTCCTTATCCACTAAGCGAAAAATCTTGAATAACTGTCACAAAACATTATAATCTATTCGGAAATTAAACACTTTGAATACTTTTTTTCATTAAAATGTTTTATAATAAAATATTCCTGAAAATTTATTCAAGCAATAATATTTTCTTTAAAAATTTCATGTGACCAGACTTATTATTTTTATTTTATAATTATTAATTGCCCATGCCTGAAGAAGGAAGATCATTTTTTTAAGGAAGATCATTTTTCTTATTGGTGATAGTTAAACACGCACTCACTGAGTCTTTCATGTTTTATTTAGGAGGTTTTCCTGTGGTGAAGTAAAGGAAGGACTTGTGCTTTCTATTTTTTTTTTCTACAGCACTTATGTGCGGTGCTACTCGTATTTATGATGTCATTTTATGTACAACCGCCCTTCCCATTCTATAAATAAGATTGAGGACTATCTTGATGCTCTTTAAGCTTCAGAATAGTATAGTCAAACTTACCTGGTTACCCAAAACTTTAGATGCAATTATGAATGGAATCGTGTCGGATATGAGTGATTGTTTGGAGACTTTAAATATTTCTTTACTTGTTCACTTAAATAAAGGGTAATCTTGTTTTTAGTTTGAACAAGTTAAGTCAACTTTATTCTTGATCGACTCGGGGGGTTACATATCTAGTGAGACTTTTCAAAAGAAAGAAGTGGGTAGAGAGCTTTTTTGACAACTAGAATACTCTATAAAACCGTCGAGAACGTGCAACTTCAACTATTTGTTGATTTAAATATTTTATGCGAAAAGATATAAAATGAAACCAAGCATTTTTTGTCCATTATAAAATTAACCTAAATTAAAAATGAAGGATCTTTTTATTTTCTTGATTAACTGGCACAATATATCGTTCTGCTTCCCACATAATTGCTTACGCGTTTGTTGATTGAAGGAAGCCAAGAACAGTTGCTTAAAAATAAAACCTCCCAAACCTTTTCATATATATGCGTAGAGGCCAGTTCTTAAATTGCCGTGTTCAAAGCAGCAATTATAATGGCTTACTTTAGAGTTGAAGCAGAATAAAACATGACAGTTCACTGTGTAATCTGTTTTTTAATATTCAATTTTTACTTTTTGTTATATAATAGATGTTATCAATATTTCTCTCGAAAGAAGAAACCAATACTAGAATCACAGCTTTTTTTTTTGCAATCAGTAATTTCCACACAAGTTTGTATTGAAGATTAAAGTTCATTTTCACGCCCGAATTTGAGCTCTGAATTTTAGTCCTTATTGCTCAATTTTTAAAATTGACTTGTATGGCTGGCTCCTTTACGTTTTCTTTCAGGGGTCGTAAAGGCACGGGGTCTTGTCCTTGTTCCGTAAAAAAAAAAGAGAATACAATTGACGGGAACCCACAATTATCTTCAAAATGAAAGATCTAGGAATTAAGACTCTTTGTCACTGCATTCACGTTCACACTTCGAATCACATAAACTTTGAGTTTCAGAATGCCCAAGATCTTTTGTTTAGCTGATGTGTGTATGGTTCCTATTGGCACCGATTCTGCTAGCATATCTGACTTTGTTGCGCTGATTGAAAAAAAAATCAGAGAGAGCTCATTAAAGAGCACTTTACACAGTGCTGGTACAACCATTGAAGGACCTTGGGATGAAGTGATGGGTTTGATTGGCGAAATTCATGAATACGGTCATGAAAAGGGGTATGTTAGAGTGCACACTGATATTCGTGTCGGGACTAGGACTGATAAGCATCAAACTGCCCAAGATAAGATCGATGTTGTTTTGAAGAAAATATCTCAGTAAAGTACTTATGTAGTAAACTTAAATAGGGTGTATTTCTAAAAGAGTTCCAGAGAGCAATTTAGTAATGGCTTTTTACAAGTTTCCTTCCCGTTTTTTTTCGTTTATAATGTTATATACCTTATACAACTCCCTTCAGGAGGTTGATTGATTAGACCCTTTCTAATCATATCTGGACGACAGAACCCTAATGCTACAATATATCAAAAATGCCAATAAAAAAACAATAACTAAGTATTAAAATTGAGAAAAATGACTTAGGCTTGGGTAGAGGAAGAGTACTTGGTAACAGCTCTAGTACCTTCGGAGACAGCATGCTTGGCCAATTCACCTGGCAAGATCAATCTCACAGCGGTTTGAATCTCTCTTGCAGATATAGTGGACTTCTTGTTATAGGCAGCTAATTTAGAAGCTTCAGTAGCGATTCTTTCAAAGATATCGTTAACGAAAGAGTTCAAAATGGACATGGACTTTTGAGAAATACCAGTGTCTGGGTGAGTTTGCTTCAAAACTTTGTAAATGTAGGAAGAGTAGGTCTCCTTTCTAGCTTTAGATCTCTTCTTACCATCGGTAGAAGTAGACGTTTTCTTGGCAGCTGGCTTCTTTTCAGCTGGGGCTTTAGAAGCAGGTTTCTTTTCAGCAGCAGAGGACATATTTATATCACTTTTAAGGGAAGTTCTTGGTTTATGTACACAGAAGTTAGAT
This sequence comes from Saccharomyces kudriavzevii IFO 1802, assembly GCF_947243775.1. Classification (NCBI taxonomy): domain Eukaryota; kingdom Fungi; phylum Ascomycota; class Saccharomycetes; order Saccharomycetales; family Saccharomycetaceae; genus Saccharomyces; species Saccharomyces kudriavzevii. The sequence continues at coordinate 226,710 of NC_079273.1, read as the reverse complement.
TATCTTAAATGAAAAAGTCTGAACGTACTGAGAAAACAAGGACAAATTAGACAAGATAAGTTGCTCAAACCCTAAACTACACTTGCTCTTAAAAGATAATTAGAACTTTTCAATAACAGCACATCAATTCAGTATGCTTATATATGGCAAACGACGTTCCCATATTGTTTAACGCGTTGCTTGATGGCTTCTTTTGGGAAACGCGATTTACCAGAAGCTCATTATACTTGTGATCCCGAGGATAGGCGAAATTTTGAGAACAGCACGTTATTAGGCGAAGCGTTGGGCACAGACCACGCGGAAAGCGTTCCCATTATTTCTTGGAGTGGTGCGAATTTTATAGAACAGATGAACTTCAACCGTAGTCGCGACACGCTGCCTATTTTCGATTGTTCTGCGGTTTAAATATATAGGCTTCGATGTAAGTAGCGACAATGAAGATAGGTTCTATATAAAGGATGGAGAAGTGTGCTCTTTTCAAAAGCTTAAGTGTTCCCTCAATTGAAGTCTCCTTTACTTCCTCTCGCTTTCGGTTACGACATATTTTTCTTGCATTTGTTTCCTACATTTAGATATTTCTATACATTTCTTGTTTTTGATGTAGAGGCAAATAAGCACAAAACAAACGCAAATATAATATATAATGTCCGGTGGTAAAGGTGGTAAAGCTGGTTCAGCTGCTAAAGCTTCTCAATCTAGATCTGCTAAAGCTGGTTTGACCTTCCCAGTCGGTAGAGTTCACAGGCTTTTGAGAAAAGGTAACTACGCTCAAAGAATTGGTTCTGGTGCTCCTGTCTATTTGACCGCCGTCTTAGAATATTTGGCCGCAGAAATATTGGAATTGGCTGGTAACGCCGCTAGAGATAACAAAAAGACCAGAATAATTCCAAGACATTTGCAATTGGCTATCAGAAATGATGATGAATTAAACAAGTTGTTGGGTAACGTCACCATTGCTCAAGGTGGTGTCTTGCCAAACATTCATCAAAACTTGTTGCCAAAGAAGTCCGCCAAGACTACCAAAGCTTCTCAAGAATTGTAACAATCGTGTTCTAAAAAACAAAGCAAAACAAACATTCTTGACGTTTCGGGGTTTAATGTAGGTCATATGAGAAAGACTGGTGTCTTTTTTCTAACAGTTTTATAAAATAGTATCGTTTTATTAGGTGCAGTGTATAGTATAACTATTAATAAGGAAAAAATTATTAAAATGAATTAAATAACCAAATAGATGTCTCAACTAATGGAGAGACTAAATACTTGCTCTGGCATTAAAAATGAAATTTCAATCTACTACTGTACATGTTCAATATGTTACTACTATAATTAGGCCCTCTTCCTCTTGTTACGTCTTTGATAGTAACCATTTTCATCCTTTTCATGCTTCCTCTTTTCTCTGGATCTGGCATGCTTTCTTAACTTTTTATCAGCAGATAGTTGTGGCGCGTTAACAGCCAAAATTGCCCTCTTAGATCTTCTTTCCTTCCTTCTCTCTAACACTGTTTGTTTGACAGCAGTATATATTCTCGTAAACTCGGAAACTGGAAGCTTGTTTTCTAGTATTTGTAAACACTCGTTGGCAAGAGTGCGTAGTCCTTCCTGCTCTTCATCAACTGCTCTTGAATAATAAGTCTCTAGGTAACCATATAACGGTAATAATATCTTTTCACCCTCTGCAATTACTTCACCTTCATCTAAAACTTGAACTAATAAAGCCAGTAGTTGAATACATGCCTTCTTTGACATAAAGGAATCCATACGGTGTTCATCTGACCTAATAATACCACCGATTCGAGTTACCATGAAGTCAATCGCAGTAGCGTATTTGGGTTCCTCTTCAGTTTTCTTCGGTACATCCATAACAAATGCCGTGTGCTCATCTTTCCATAAGGTACTAATATTAACCAACGTTTTTATCGAAACGTTAGCGAGACTTTCTGGAATAGAAGGTGCACCCAATTGATGGAGGATTCTTGTTGCAATGGTTTGAATTTCCAAATCGTTCAGTGGCACCTCCAGCTTATTTTTATTGTTTATCAGTAGACGAACGAGGTTTGCCGCAGATTGACGGACCCATGAGTGCGGATATAACAGACATGTGATGATACCATCCCATATGTCCTTGAAATCATGCCTGTAGACACTCTCTGAAACTTCCAAGTATGACGAAAATGTATTCAGACTTGAATATACAAGGTCCCATTCGTGTTTTGATCCTACAGACGTGTCTGTTAGCACATATCTTATACGCTTAATGGCAAGCTCGTCCAAGTTCGCATTATGACCGAATCCAATACTTTTCAAATAGATCTTATAAATTCTCAACCCCAGATTCAAAAAGGACGCATTCTCAACTTGTTTCAGCCAAGCCGCTACATATTTTTCAACTATTTCGAGGTCTTTACTTTCAAGTTTTGGAAGCATCGTAGAAAGTAAAACTGAAGCCATTTCACGACATCTCGGCGCATCATCATTAAAGGAGACATTCACTAGTGCCAAAAAGAAGGAAGAAGATAATCTTGATAGTAAAGCAGGGTTCGCTTTTGTGATGATTAAATTAATCAATTCCATTACTGATTGACGACCGGATTCAGTAGGATACTCTAAATTGTCCACCATAAACTTGAACTGTTTCTCCAAACGGCCCTTACTTTGGTCGTATTCCATTAAGAATTGATAGTAGACGCTCCTCGATACGTCTCTAATTTCTTTTGAATGATTTGTGACCATAATCTCCCTGGTACTATCCATGATATCATAGAGTTCCGGAAGCATAATGTGCTTTGAAACGAGAGCTTTTAGAAAGTTAAAGGCAAGACCCTGTCTGCTCGGTTCGTTCAAGTCAGGCAAAACCCTCTCTAATACGTAACTCAACGCGGTGTCTTTCAACGTTGCATCCGTGTGACGTATGAAAGCGGAAAGGAATTTCAAACCCATTTGGCATAGTTCACTTGAGGTTGAAGGAGCAACTTTGATAATGTTTAGCACCTTTCTTGCGCAATTTTTGAAGATTTCGCTAGATTCATCCGAAAACTCTAATTTGATTAATGTAATAAGAATACGTAAGGTGCTGATTACCACACCTTCATTTTCAGAAAGTAACGCATCTCTTAAGAATGGAATAAAACCCTCCAGGTGCGAGACGGTCAAAAAGGAGCGATGTCTAGCTATTACGTTTCTTAGCAAATCCAAAGCAAATTTTTGTAAAGTGCTACTCAAAAGAGAGTTATGCGAATTGATGGTGTATGACTTCGAGTTCAAATTCACCAGGAAAAAATCTTCTTTTTCGTCCACCTCCGGTCTCATATTCCTCTTAGGCTTTTGGGTAAAGTTGCTTGCCTCTGACTCCTGGAAAAGCTGGTGACAAAACTTGAGGATGTCTTCTGACTCAGAATCACTATTATGATTTAGACCCAGTAAGTATCGTCTCAATAACTCATTTAATTTATTTTGATTTCTCAGATTGATTCTAACCGCCAACAAAGCCTTCACAGGAGATAGCAATGTCCCGAACTCCGTCAAGCTAATATTTGAGGCGAGAATTTCACCCGCATCATAACTTTTATTACTCTTGATTTCTTTCACTTTTGTGTGATAATTCTCAGAATCTTTTTCCTCACCCGCAAAACCGAAGATGTTTTCCATAATGATCTTAACAATCATACTGGAAGACGCATCCAGGTCAGAATGTTTTAATACTCCTTGTAAACTCTTAAGTATGTAGTGGACAGTGTAACTCAATACATGAATCTGAGAACCACGTTTTAAGGTGGCCATTAACTCTTTTATCACGAAGACAAGGTACTCAGCACCTAGGATGGTACTTATTTTGCCCAAAGTCACTCTCACAGCATCTCTTAATTCTTCGGATTTACTTCTTAAAACTTGGCAAATATTCGTTAATATACTTGGAAGAAAATTGACAATGTCATCATTCGTGAGTCCCAATACAGCATTGACAAGGGCCTCTGCAATAGGCATCCTCTCAATGATAGTTTCATCGTCTCTTGTACCCAGAATCTTTGAAAGTGCGGGGTATAGCTCTTTCGTGATAAAATTGGTTGGCTCTTCTAAATTGGAGGGAAATTTGCTCAAACTGGACTTTGATCCAGTCTCGCCTCTAACAGTACGAAGAGTTTCTCTCAGCGGAACTGAGAGTTGAACAATTAACAATACGGCTTGCTTCATTTGAGTTGGTTTGGTCTTTAACATAGAAATATATCTTCTAAGAAGCGCTTTGTACTGGTTCCAACTCATATGTTGTGCCAAATCTCCAATGGCTAGCTGTGTTTCATTCCCAATATTTCTATACCTCTCATCGTCTGAAAATACATAATGCTCTATCATTGGAATTAGGTAATGGGATATGCTATTATCCTTAAGTTGATGGGAATGTTCACCTAACCTCTTAATGGCTCTTTGACGACGATGTAATTGAACGTGATTAATGTTTGCGAAGAAATCCGCTTCTTCATCACCATTGTATAGTAGAATGGTCATGTCTTCAAAATCCGTGTAATATTTGGAGTTTCTCACCATATATGATAGCACCGACACATATTCGCTTTGAACTTCCTCCAGAGGGTTCCTTAGACCAACTCTTATGCTGGGTAAAAGAATGTCTTTTAGCATAGAAATTGACTTTGTGGCTTCATCAGAATTAGGCTTCTCATTAATGAAGTCAATAAACTTCATTATAGCATGCGATGCATTTGTCCTTAGTGCAAGCTCTTCCTTATCATTGATAAAGTGTAGACAGGTAAACAACAGAGGTAACCATTCCATCTCGCTGTAGGACTTATAACCATCCTCAATTAGCCCTTTAAAAGAAGATAAAATCCTGGGGAAATCATACTCATGCAAACGTGATGAGGAATATGAATTTAAGTCCGCGACTAACTTCGAAATGTTTCCTAATTCAGGCACTTTTCTGCCAAGTTCCACGAAGAGATCTGCCAATGAGATCCTCAAATTTCGCTCATCGAAAGTTTTAAACAAAGAAGATATAGTGGCATAGAGATCTTTGACATCATTCCAAGAACAATCGTAATTGAAAATTAAAAGTTTGAGTACTTTTAAAATCTTTTGTACGTCATTCTCTTGCAATTTCTTTAGCTTCCCCTTCAATATAGATATAAGTGAACTAATCAAATGACTTCTTACGTCATTCTCTTGAATGAAGCCCAGCTCAGTGATACTAATGAGCAAGTTCAAAAATATAGAAATCGAGTTCGGGTCAGAAAGTTTATTGTATAATGAAGGAAGTATCTTCAAACAGGATGAGCAAATGAGAGTTACTAGATCTACGTAACGATCGTCATTTACTGGTGTTCTAATAATCGCATCCACTGCCTCTATAATGGGGCTGATGACAGTCTCCTTCACGTGTTGGTTTGAGATGGTGTCCATCAATGCTATAGCAGCAGCAAATTCATCGTAGTACAAAAATGGATACAAAGAGGGAGTATGGGCCCAATAAAGGAAAACTCGTAGCAAAGACGAAGGTTGTTGTAAATTTTCGTCTGAGAAGTGCTGGATACGTGGCTTAATAACAACAGTGTAAATAGCATCCATATCTGCAGACCAATCGAATGCAGTACCAACAAATTCAAAGGTATTGCTTAAGCATTTCAGACCTTGCTGCCTCAAATTGCCTGCCATCTTTCTTGAATGTACCTCTGCTGCACTCTCATTTTCCAGGACATAATATGCCATGGCAATCGAGTAGATTAATGGCTGCAGCACGGAAGAGGTATATAGTGGGAAATTTGTTCGTAAAACAGAGAGTGCAGAATTTACAATGTTGATAAAACCCGTCATGCGTCTGATAGTCTTCAAAGTGGCCTTTGAACTATCTATTTGATGATCATTCTTGAAAAAATATTGAAAATCCAATCTTTCACTGGCTAAGGTTAAAAAATCATTGATGTAAACCTCTTCAAAGTTTGGCAGAACAGAAATTACAGCTATTTTACGACTTCTTTTTTGTCCACTAGTTGGAGGGACTTGCACTCGACCGAAGAAAATTCTAAGAACATAAGGCATAACCACCTTCGCGTCATCGCCCTTCATATTTTGTGATCCATTCTCAGTTAAAAATGTTGTAATTTCGTCCTTAAATAAAGTGTCATCCAACAGATTTTTTAAGTTATCCCTGTACTTATTCAAAGTCGAGTCTTTATAAGCAAGGAGGACGTTTAATGCCAGCTTTTGAACATCTGTGTCACGACTACCCAATAATACCATCAAATGTTCGTGTAATTCCGTTGCACCGCGAATATTCTTTATATTCTTGAATTTGCCTAGAGTTTTCAAAAACAAGTTCCTATCAGCTTCCATCCATGCACCAGTAATAACACGTTGAGTTGTATCTTCCATATCCTCTTCATTTTTGTAAGTCTTGAAATCATCGAAAACAAAAGGTGCGATATCGGCGAAGTGGCCTTCAGCGATCTGGGGAATGGATAGCATGACTTTAAGAGCTTGATTTCTAATCAAAACTGGGAAAGTAGTATTTCCCCGTCTTCCGACAGTTGTCTCTATGATACTTGCATTCTGAGTAAAATACTTTGACCAAACTTGCGAGAACGAATCAATAGTGTCTCTTAACCTCACCACACTCGAATCCCACAGAATTGAATCTGTGCCATCTTCAAGAAGAGGCTCGTAGTAATCTACCTTCCGATCTTCATCAGGACACTTTATAAACAATAGCACGAGGTTCCACACTAGGATTTCATCCTTTGTGTAAACATTAGGAAGGGTATCAAAAACACCGGTCCAAACAGGAGAAAATCTAACAGTCAAAAGACCAAACAGGTACTTGAGGAAAAAAGAGGATGTTAACTTATCTACCTTAGTTTTTCCAAACTCAGCACCAACATTCTTAATTCTGATGGTTAAATCTCTGGCATTTTGAAGTGTTAGAGGTACTTGCTCGATTATCATGCACGAGGAAAGAAGGTCAGGTATTGGCATGTTCTGCAAAAACATTAGAGTCTTCATCAATTCAAAAGTTTCATAACGAATTTTTCCGTCAGGTAACACGAGGTTATCTGTTAAGTTTAGAAGCAGCTCCGGATACGCCGATATTAATTCTTTTACGCCTTCCGAAGGATCAACATTACTCATGAATTGATTCCATCCACTCAGAAAGTTCAAACTATCCTTATAGCTTTCGTAATTCTCCAAAATATTCCTTAGTAAATTCTCTCCTAGAACTTCGTCTTTCTTAGAATATGCCTTTAAGAGTGTGCCAACTGTGTCTTTGGTGAAGTTGTCTGGGGATATATATGCTGAAAAAATACGTTCAATCAAAGAGGAAATAATTGCCGAATCCCGTAATTTTGAGGATCTGAAAATTATTGCTCGCCAATATATTTCGAAAAGATCATTTGAATCTTTAATTTCCGCTACTGTGACAAAATAGTCCCTAATGGATAAAGTAAACTCATCTGGAAGAGTTACGTTCAATATTTTCTGTAGTTCAGGTTTTCCATCCATTTCCAGAAGAAATAGTGCAATTTTTTTTCCTTGCGATCCCCAGTTCGACTTTAAGAATAATTGCAGGAACTTTAAACCATTAAATGAAAATACCCTCTCATAACTTAATTTCAATGCAAATTGAAAGAATTCAAGGAAATAATCAGTAATATTTGTTAAAGCGTAATTGAATAGTTTTTGGTGAAATTGAGTTAAAGTTTTTACATCACTATTACGGATAAACAAGGCAAACAGGAACGCCACGTTATCTGGAGATAGAGAAGAACGATTTTTGTGATTCATCATTTTTTCAATTAAGCTAATGATACTGTTCCAATCAGAAATTTTTCTGCCACTTTCCGAGAAGACAATCGTTGCCAATACCTTTAATATTCTATCAAGATCGGCGGTATCGAGCGAATCGTTGAAAATCTCAAGCATGACATCATAGACCGGAAGTAAACTTTCGATGGAGGCATATTTACTAATGTTCATCCAAACATCTGACAGCAATGAAACAGATCTTTTTGAAGATGATTTCGTCAAGGCTTCCTGTAATAGAGCACTCATGATAACTTTAGCTTTAGAATGTAGTGTTTCTTGTGTAGAAGTCATGGATTCAGTGAATAGTATTAAAAGACCTTCGTAAAGGTTAGTTTGTTCATTATCCCCCTCTAACTTCTCAAAAACGGACCTGACAAATTCATTTAAATTAGAGACAGGTGCTTTTCTCACTAGAAAAGATAGGGCTTCTGCTGAAAATCTTGAAAGATATTCCTTAGAATGAGATAATAATGGAATTAAAAGATCACAAGTTAATATCAGTTTTTTGACCAAAAATTTCGAAAGATACTTGAAAATATAGGCCAAACAATTGAAACCCCACTCAAAAACACTAGAAGACTCGAATTCTATAGCAGCATCCAACAGGTTTATTAAAGTTTTGATGGCCTTCTCATAAAATTTCAAGAAATCTGGACCTAAATCGTGACAGAATTGAGCCAAGAGGTCCAACAGCGGCTGCAAAGAGAACTCATCATGGATGTCAATATAGGAAACTAAACAGTTGAAAATTTTTTCATCATGGTATAATATTTGGGGTAATGTCTGAACATGACGTTCTATTTCGCCTGCAAATTCCGTAAATTTGGCACTTAAATTGATTTCTTTCCACTGATCAAAAGAAGCAAGAAAATGCGACGATTCAACATAATCATGAACTCTTTTTTCCAGATTTCTAGCTGGTTCAATCTTCAAGTCGTCGATCCTGGCCTTGAAGGAGGAATATCTATATCGCTTAGAGGACTTTGTAGTTTGTTTTTGTTTTGCCATCTTCCTAACAAAAAAAATATACGCCCAATACTCAAAATACAATCAATATAATCAAAATGTAGATAAAAGATGGAGAATTTTCTTTATTTTTATATCTTGTATTACTGTATAGTCAAGATTATCTATAACGCTGAATATATCAATGACAACTTTTCAATGCTCATCGCTAAAAATTTTCGGGAAGACATCTCAAAATTTTCGTAACTACGTAGGGTGACCACATATTTGTGCGTCAGACAAGCGCGCTCATAAGAGCAAGGCTAGAAAATAGCTCATCAAGCCTTTTTCAGCCAGTAAGGAAAGTTCACCAATACGCGATATAGCTCATATAGTATATTTTAAGTGTGGATCTTGGGACTGTTTTTGGGACTCCGTTTTTTCATAAAGGTAATAATGTTAGGTATATGGAATATACTCAACGTTCTTAGGAATTTACATATTCACAGAAAGCGAATTCCACATTATATTATACATGTTTCTGTCTTCGTTTCATGTATTGTCATTAATCGAGCCTGTTATATTATCAATCTTGCTATTCAGCTTCCACTGATTTGATGAAAGTTGGATCTTGTATTGGTCCCGTGACCTACATCATCTTTTAAAGACCGCATATGATGATACTCTCCATCTTTTGTACTACTAGCCAATGGACGATACTTGATTATCGTTTCAACATGACGAACTTCTAATACAATATGAATTGGTCTCAAAAGGTCATTAATGAACTTTCCTACTAATATGGAAAGCGAAACTTTTATTATACACTCAGACCAGCTGAATAATATCATACACTCCTTCAAAACATTTATCATCATCACTAGTATAAAAAAAATAAGAAAAGGAGGCCATTTAGTCTTTACTTAACATATACTCGTCGTCGGAAAGAAAAAAATAACGACAACTGCAGGATTTGAACCTGCGCGGGCAGAGCCCAAAAGATTTCTAATCTTTCGCCTTAACCACTCGGCCAAGTTGCCTAACTTGATGGAAATCTTTACCCAAAAAGATGGAATACGTCAGTACGATTAGAGCACATAACGAACATATTCACGAAAAACATAAGAATGAGTACGTCAAGCAACTTACAGGGTTGCTTGAATGTATTATCCCGAACGTGTAAATACCTGAACAATTAGGTAGTGTTGGAACAAGTAGGTTCATCATTATTCACATAACTAACCCTTGCTTCAGGATGAAGAATGTTGAAATGACGTTCTATTGGTTGGTGCATTTGGAGTTAAAGATTCATTAATTGAACACCAACTTGGGATTATATATAAGTGGTATGAGTCGTTACATTGAACCTATAGTAAATTCCCTAGTTTATTATTATGTTGAACATACTTAATATGTCCAATCGGCGTGTGTTTTATATACCTCTCTCATGTAGTATAAGAAAGAGTTCTGCTTTTATTCTTATTTACTACTACCAATTATCAACAGAACATGACTGCTATATTACTCTAGTATTACTCGAGCCATAATATAAAAGATAATATGCAGAGATGGAGCAGTCTAGCTAGTTGAGATCAAAAGTGACTGTCCCCGATACACAGACAATTTTCCAAGGTTATAATTACGCACTCTATCTTGAACGAAACCAAATCTCGCCACTATGGGGGCTTTTCGTAACCAAGTTACAGGAACCGCTATTAGGGTCGAAAGAAGTGATTTTTATCATTGATTGAATAAGTAACCATAGTGACATCCTCGAATATCTAGATGGTTTAAAAAAATAGTACCTAGCACTTAGTTTAAGATGAAATATGTTAAACTGCTGTTCAATTGGTGGGTGCAGGTTGAGTTGAAGATTTTTTTTTATTGCACATCAACTGTAATTCATATATAAAGGATATGAGTTCTTACATCGAATCTACTGTAAATTTTCGAGCTTACTATTATATTGAACACATTTGACATGTCCAAAACAGCGTATGTTTTTTTTGACCAATAAAATCTTATGACAATTGTTTGGATTCCATTTTTGATAAGGTTAAGAATATTATGTATATAGAATATACTAGAAGTTCTCCTCACGAATTTAGGAATCCTTGAAAGGGAATCGACAATTTTAAATAATTTTATTCTTATTTCTTCCTTCATTTTATACGTCGTTATTCATTGATCCTATTGCATTACCAATCCTTGCGCTTCAGCTTCCACTAAATTCGACGACTGTTCTGAATCTTATTTTATTAGTCTGATAATTCTCGTCATCTTCTTAACACCGTATACGATAATCTTCTAGTCACATGAATGAATGTATTAATCAGCTGTACTAGTAAATTGATGAGTATTTGATTATTTTTCCAACAGTTTCATATACGCATGTTATATAGTACAAGAAATACCTGCTTCTACTCTTAATTAAAACTACTGTTCATTAACAGTTAGACTAACGAATCTCATAAGAAAACGGAGAGCAGCAATTGATTTAGATAGGAAGTTCCTTTAACGTTTGATTAGCAAGATTGTGAAGTGACAAAAAAACAAACCCATCTGCACCTTTTTATTGACTAAATTGATGTTTGAAACGGCTCTCCGAGCACATTTTACTGCGATACATATTCTTCAAGTTAAATATTGCTAGAACAAATAAGTTTATCATGGTACACACAGCAAACTACACTAATAGTCTAAAACGATGTAGACTATACTGAAAAATTGTAATTCTTGTGATAGTTTTTGAGATTCTAGTTGTTGATAAAAATAATAATATTAGGTTGGATATATAAAAAAACTCGTCTCAGGAATTTAGGAATCTATAAAAATAAAATTAAGAGTTCTACATGGTATTGGAAACATTTTTATCTTTGTTTTATACACTGGAAATAAATGAACCTATTACAGTATCAATTCTTGCGCTTCAGCCTCTATTTGAGTTTGATGACAGTTTGATATTATATTAGTCCCATAATCTACATCATCTCTTAAATACGGCATGTATTCACATCAACATCGCATCCACTTCAGATGAAGGAAATGATAACATTCAAAAAGTAAGTGTAGGTGAAGTTGAAGATCTATTAGTTGTGAGTCAATATAGCATAAAGTTTTAAAACTGGATCATGAGCGTAACACAGTCTCAGAGGGATATCTCAACGAAAGAAGCGATCGAAAAAGGAAAGTAAAGCGCTTCAGAGGCATCATCGACACTAAAAGTAGGCCACGTCCCGTAACCCAAAGAAGTCATCATCTGCAATAACGTCTGTTCGGTTTCTGACCCGCACACTTACAATGTTTTTTAACAACGCAAGTAAACCAAAAGGTTAATCTAATATAAAAGAACAGCCCGAAAATGATATTGCCTGAAAATGATAGATACAGGTCTCTTTATTAGCTTAATGATGAAAATGAGATAATCTGGTGTTAGCAGAAGTAGGATAGTGCAGTGAAATCAATTCTAACCCACTCATCCGCTGTGTTTACCTTCATAGTATATGCTCTGTTCTTTTCCTTTTTAGCAATTTCACAAGAAGGGATCTGATATGTTATCATTCCAAAGAGTATGATACAATTCAGTTAAATCTCCACTATTAACAAATTCCTCCAAAGTACCCAAATTGTATATATTGTTTTCACTACCATTGATCTGGCTGGGAATAGGCTGTTGTCTTTTAGGTTGCTGTAATGATCGATCCTGACGTGGTAGATCATTTGAAGTATTTTCTGATGCATCTTGAGTGTACGGCTCCTCTCCTGAGTTCAACAAAGCGGATAATTTCAACGGCGAATTTGCTGAAGAAGTAGAGGAATTTCCGCAAGCGGGAGCAGCGCCATAACATAGATGAGGAAACTGGTTCAAACTGGCTTGATCGCAGGTACTCCCTGCGGCAAATTTGTCTCTGTATAAAATTTTATAATCACTTTCTAACATCTTTCTGATTGTCAAATGAAAGCCAGATTTTTCCACGGATTTCAATAAGTATTCATATATAAAGGAACGAGTGTCGAAAAATTGCTGCAAGAGATCACTTAAATCGGGCTCAACTTCTTTGAAACGTTCAATAAATTCAGCTCTATCAATTTCTTCAACGTAGCAATATCTTATGAATATGATTCTGATCGATATGGCAATTAAGCTCGAGCTTCTCGAAAACTCCCTAAAAGTTTGGCAGTCTGAATCTTCGTCATCTAAATTATTATTAAAGAATGACATGATATTAGTTATTCTTTTGAAGACTTTTAAGGTGCTAATGACATCCTCTAAGGTGACGTGCGGACTTTCCACATAAACTTTCGAAGCCATCACGAAAAATATCAGTTCATAAAAGTCTAAACAACTCCAAACAATGAAATCGGTATCTACTTGGATCAAGAACTGATTAATTTCTTTCCAATCCTGATACATTTCATCCGCATATTTCAGGGACTGCTCCGTCATTATTTCAGGATCTTCAGATAGTCTAGCAATTAAGTTATTAACAGCACCCAGAATAGAAAACCACGTGTTTTTATAGTAACTCGCAAACTTGGCTGCTTCAATCAAGTCATTTCTTGACTGTTCCGGATAACTAGAGAGAGCTATTTGGAAAACCCTTGAAGTGTGAAATTTTATTTTAGCCCATTTAACCCTGAAAGATTCAACATTTTCAAATATTTTTTCCAATAGTTTCTGTCTTACAAGTGTGGGTTTAACCGATGTTTCTAAAGACGTAAATTTCTCATTGTAGAGAGTTTCAGAAAAGAATTCTCCAACAATTTGAGCAATCGCTAACTTACCATATTCAATTAGTCCGGACAACGGCAAGTCCTTTAGTTCGGGGGACGATGGTGATAGAGAAGACGTGCTAATTTTTGCTAGAAATTCTTTATGATTAATGAATCCCATGTCCCTGAATTCCTTTGGTAAAAGACAGTTCATTTGACGTTCATTAATTAATGATAGGTCGCCAAGATCGATCAGAAAACGCTTTTCCAAGCAATATATCTTCCACCATATCTTTCTTCTCCTTTCAGCAGTATTTTCATCTATGCCGACATAGTACTCCCAGCGAGACAACCCCATCTTGATAGAACACGTTACGGCCACCTCTAGCACTTTTTCGAATCCAAAACGCTCATCGATCTCATTTAGAATCTCTAGCAGGGACACCAAAATCTCTAGATAGTCCAATGTGTTTATATCTAACATGTGGTATAAAGTGACGTTATAGTATGCATAGCAGAGAGTGGATAGAAGATGTTCTGTAGAGCAAAATGATGAAAACATATCACTCTTTTGAAGAGGCAAAGAAAAAACCTGGTTTAAGAATTCTGCAAAGCGTTTCCTATGTAGAGAATACATTTGGGTAACTATTCGGAACATCGAAAACGAGTCATGCAGATTTGCTATCAGTTGATCAGTTGTAAACCCAGTAATTGTTTGTATAAACGGTTGAGGTAGTTGATGAATAACGGATATGACCAAATCACTGGATAAAGGTGCTGGGGAAGTGGGCAAAGAGGCGGATGCCGTCTTAGTGAAAGATTGCTTTTTTCTTTGAAGGTAGTTCTCCAATGGGTTGGCAATGGAAATACAACCTTGAATCAAATGCTCATAACATAAATCAAACAATCTCAATATCAAGTAAATGGTTTCTTTAGTATCTATGAGCATCAGAGAATGTGCATTTTCAAGATTCTTTTTTATTAAATAACCTATGCCTCTTAGTGAAAAGGCCTGTACAGGAGAAAAAAGACCAAAAACTTCATCCACTAACGGGATCGTAGCCATAAATGAATCCGAGCTTTGAGTTTTAACCATTTGATTCGTCCAAAAGGAGAATCTCGTCATGTATATTTTATTTCTATACTTATTAGTTAAAAGGCAGGTTTCTATGGACCTTTGTGGGGGAGGAGAAAGCTTGGAAAGCTTGGGATAGTTCACTTCAGGGTTCCAATTATTAATCAGGTTATTCAATTGTGTCCTGGTCTTATCGATCAAAAGCCGAGTTTCATTGGAAGGTGGTAGAGTCTTCAAATTGGTTAAAATGTTTTGATATGCGACTAGCTGGATTTGAGAATCAGAATCGTCTTTGAAAAGGATATTATTGTCATTACTAGGAGCATTCGTAGGGTTCGGAGACACTGGAGTTTGTATCGGCTCGTTCATCAATTTGAAGTAATCCTGATTATCCAGTTTAATCACAGTATTGAGCTGATGCATGTCTGTCGAGAGGTCCACATCGGGATGTGACGAAGATGAGGGAGCGGTCGCAGCAGGAAAAGGCTGTGGAGCATCCTTACCTTGCGGCAAGTATCTTTTCAAAAAGACACACGTACAATCATATGAAATGCAGTTTGTACATGGATGTTTGCCCGTGCATTTGATTTTTCTTTTCCTGCAATTGACACATGCTGTAGAGACTTTTGATCGAGTCGATTTCTTCACCTTCATTGAGATAACGCGGTGGGAGGAGACAATAAAACACAGATGCAGTTGTCGTCCCAGTTCTGCGGTTTCTGTACAAGATATTAGAATCAAGTACATGTATATATATAGTCGCATTCTAAGACTCATAGTAATAGTGCGGTTATTATTCCGCGGAAAGTCCGAGCGGCAGAAAACGGCTCCGTGGAAGGACGGCAGAGCCTTCTATTCTGGAAGAAAATGAAGATTCGAACGCATTTGCTATGGAAATAGTGGCTGTATATGGCAGTTCAGCACAACACAATAGCATAGAAGGGCAGCAAAGAATGAATGGAAGCAATATGGGATACTACGCTGTGCTCGCAGGGCTCTCTGCGCTCGAAAAGTCACCACAGGTAGTGTTTACTGCAGCGGAGCTGCAGCAACTGACGCAACAATGTAGTAGTGCCAATGAAAGCGCGAGGGATAGAGAGATCAGCGAGGGAAAGGTGTCCAAACCCAAGAGGGTGGCCGTGCACGGTTACCTAGGTGGAAAAGTGTCACTTGCTGATGCGGCACAGGTGGAATATGAGGTCGGGCACTCGCTGCTGGGCAGCTACGTGCCTCGGCAGCAGCTGGAGGCTCTCTCGAGCGTCGATTTCGCGCACCATTTCCATCGTACGTTGGAATGCAAGGCTGCTCTCGAGACACACGACGTGTTTCTTGCCGGAGCAGGCCAGTTGTCCCTACCGTTCCAGTCGCACATAGACAGCCCCAAGGACAACGATCTCAAAAGGAAAAGGAAAGTGATGATATGCAAGCGGTGTCAATCGCGGTTTTCAGGACCCCAAAGACGATCTCAGATAAAAGAACATGTCTGCGTGGATCAAACCAGCTAGTTGTTATAGAGGAGGACCGACCTTCGTGGAAAGTGATCATATTGCTTCCTAAAAGGGGCTTCCTTCCACCCAGGCGGGAAATACAATATACATGAGACGAAAAAGAAAGAATATGTAGGATATATATAAATATTATCTATTATCTATTGCAGTTATAACAGATGAGACATTGTGACACAGCCAAAGCGACACAGTGTACTATACAAAAAACAGCTAGAGTATGACCGTGTTTCTGGGCATCTATAGGGCCATCTATGCCTATGAGCCGCAGACGCCAGAAGAGCTGGCTATCGAGGAAGATGATCTGTTGTACCTGTTACACAAATCTGATGTTGACGATTGGTGGACAGTAAAAAAAAGAGTGATTGGCTCTGACAGCGAAGAACCTGTGGGTCTAGTACCCTCCACTTATATCGAAGAAGCCCCCATTTTGAAGAAGGTGAGAGCCATTTATGATTATGAGCAGGTGCAGAATGCGGATGAAGAATTGACGTTCCATGAAAATGACGTTTTTGATGTACTCGACGACAAAGACGTGGACTGGCTCTTGGTAAAGTCTACCGTATCTAACGAATTTGGTTTCATACCAGGCAACTACGTCGAGCCAGAAGAAGTAGCCGCTCCTAAGCAGGAACAGGCCGCAGGCGCTGCTCCTGCTCTACCTGGCAGCTTTTTACCACCACCTCAACATAGTGATAGAGCTCACGTTCTACAAAGTAAACAAGACCAAGTTCCAGCGGAGGAGCAGGAGGAGGAGGGTCCTCCTCCTGCCATGCCCGCAAGACCAACAACTACTACTGAAATGACTGAAACTACTGCTACAGCCATCCGATCCCGTAGTCGACTATCGCATAGTGATGGGGGCAATGACAACGGAGAAGAAGAAGAAGAAGAAGACGATTTCTACTATAACAGCAACGATAACAGTGTCGGAAATCATGATTACAACACAGAGTACCACTCTTGGAATGTCACTGAAATCGAAGGCAGAAAGAAGAAAAAGGCCAAGCTATCAATTGGCAACAACAAAATAAACTTCATTCCTCAAAAGGGCGCTCCTCACGAATGGTCAATCGATAAATTGGTCTCGTACGATAACGAAAAGAAACACATGTTCTTGGAGTTTGTTGATCCATATAGAAGTCTCGAACTACATACCGGTAACAACAATACGTGTGAAGAGATCATGAACATCATTGGCGAGTATAAAGGAGCTTCTCGTGATCCCGGCTTAAAAGAAGTTGAGATGGCGTCCAAATCCAAAAAAAGAGGCATCGTGCAATACAATTTCATGGCTGAATCTCAAGACGAATTAACCGTAAAGTCAGGCGATAAAGTTTATATTCTGGATGCTAAAAAATCTAAAGACTGGTGGATGTGTCAACTGGTGGACTCAGGAAAGAGTGGTCTCGTTCCTGCACAATTTATCGAACCTGTTCGTGACAAGAAACATACCGAATCTACAGCTAGCGGCATAATCAAATCTATCAAGAAAAACTTCACCAAATCTCCATCTAGGTCAAGATCAAGATCGAGGTCCAAATCCAATGCTACCGCCAGTGCCAGTTGGAAGGACGATGAATCTCAAAACGATGCTACCAATAGCACTGTCGGTAAAAGATCGAGGAAAAGTTCATTGTCCTCACATAAGAAAGGCTCAACAAATGCTAAGGATTTCCCCAATCCAAAGAAATCGCGCTTATGGGTCGATAGAAGTGGTACTTTCAAGGTGGATGCCGAGTTTATTGGATGTGCCAAGGGTAAAATCCATTTACACAAAGCCAATGGTGTCAAGATTGCTGTTGCCGCTGATAAACTATCTAATGAAGATTTAGCGTATGTGGAGAAAATTACCGGTTTTTCTTTGGAAAAGTTTAAGGTTAGCGATGGCTCTTCCTCTCACGGCACCGATTCAAGAGACTCTGAAAGAGAAAGGAGAAGAAGACTAAAGGAACAAGAAGAAAAGGAACGGGATAGAAGATTGAAAGAACGTGAATTGTATGAGTTGAAGAAAGCTAGAGAACTATTAGACGAAGAAAGATCAAGGTTGCAAGAAAAAGAATTACCCCCAATAAAACCACCAAGACCAACTTCTACTGCTTCCGCTTCCAACATGACTTCCATACCAAGCACCGAAAACGGCAACAACAACAGTAACGGTAACAAATATGACTGGTTTGAATTTTTTTTGAACTGCGGCGTAGATGTTAGCAATTGTCAAAGGTACACAATAAATTTTGATAGGGAGCAAATTACTGAGGATATGACGTCTGATATCAATAACTCAATGCTAAGAACTTTAGGTCTGCGTGAAGGTGATATTGTTAGAGTAATGAAATATCTTGATAAGAAATTCGGAAGAGAAAATAATTCAACCATCCCAACAAACGCGACGGGAAATATGTTTTCACAACCAGATGGTTCGTTGAACGCAGCCACAGGCGCAGAGACTCCATTGCCTCAACAGCTGTTACCGCAAGCGACTGCCCCCACTCCCTCCGCCTCTTCAGAGACTGATGATGCTTGGACTGTCAAGCCGGCTTCCAAATCGGAATCTAATTTACTCTCTAAAAAATCAGAATTTACTGGTTCCATGCAAGATTTATTAGACCTGCAGCCGCTGGAACCTAAAAAGACTTCTACTACAACGCCTGAACCAAACTTAAAGGAATTGGAACCTGTGAAGACTGGCGGTACTCCTGCTGCTACTGCTTCCGCTCCTGCTCCCTTGGATCCATTCAAGACTGGTGGTAATAACTTTCTACCATTATCTACTGGTTTCGTGATGATGCCAATGTATACTGGGGGTGCTATGCTACCAATGCAAAGAACCGGTGGTTTCGTCATGCCACAAACTACTTTTGGTATGCAATCACAAGCCACTGGTGGTATCTTACCTGTTCAAAAGACGAACAATGGATTAATCGCCATTTCTAACACTGGCGGCGCTATGATGCCACAAACTACATTTGGCGCAACACCCACCGTCTTACCTCTACAGAAGACAGGAGGCGGTCTAATACCAATTGCCACTACAGGGGGTGGACAATTTCCGCAAACTTCATTCAATATTCAGGCGCAACAGCAATTTCCAACAGGTTCAATATTGCCCGTGCAAAAAACGGCTAATGGCTTAATTTCTGCCAATACTGGTATCTCAATGCCATCTTTACAAATAACTGGTGGAGCTATGATGCCCCAACCTCAAATCATGGGTGGAGCTATGATGCCACAACCTCAAATCATGGGTGGAGCTATGATGCCACAACCTCAAATTACGGGTGGAGCTATGATGCCCCAAACATCATTTGGCGTTTCGCAACAACTAACAGGGGGCGCAATAATTGCCCAACCTCAAAATACGGGAAGCGCTATGATGCCTCAAACATCTTTCAATTCCCTGCCACAAAATGCCGCGGGGGCAGTGATGCCTTTACAAAGGACTGGTGGTGCCTTAAACACTTTCAACACAGGTGGTGCCATGATTCCTCAGACTTCATTCAACACTCAACCTCAAATCACCGGCGGATTCCGACCACAATCCCAGTTCGGTTTAACCTTGCAAAGAACAGGAGGTATTGCACCTTTAAACCAGAACCAGTTAACTGGCGGAGCCATGAATACTTTCAACACTGGAGGTATTCTTCAACAACAGCAGCCACAGATTATGAATACCTTCAATACTGGTGGTGCTATGCAGCAACCACAAATCATGAGTACGTTTAACACCGGAGGTGCTATGCAACAACCACAACAACAAGCATTGCAGAACCAGCCTACTGGATTTGGGTTTGGTAATGGCCCCCAACAATCAAGACAAGCAAACATATTTAATGCTACTGCATCAAATCCCTTTGGATTCTAAAGCACTACATTGTAAGAATTTTAAAGGTAAATAATAATAATAAACTAAAGGAGATAGTTCCGTATAAATTTGTGCCCATAATCATGAAAGTGAAAAATCTCCCTTTTATATAAAGTAGTTATATATGTACTTTACTAATTTTAATATAACCGTTTCCAGTCTGATTAACCTTTTATTACTGTACCAAAATTGACATGATGAAATCTACACTGTTTTTCCAATTAACTGCTGACAGACCAAAAGAAACATAAATCATTCTGGTTGATATCAAATAAGTTAGTAGAGACTAAAATGCTTTATTTGCTCACTCAGAATCCACTGTTGCAGAGCTTCATCTTTGATGGCGATAGGACAAAGTATGCTAAGATTATATTAGTATTCATAGACTAATACAATAGTCCAGAGGTGGCCCGAAAAACAATTGCTGAAAATTGCAGAGTATAGGAAGCTACTACTTATAAAGGGACCAACAACCGAGGTCTTTGGTCCATTTATACATACTTTTAGGATCATCAATTTCTAAAAACAAATCACAGTTAGAGTCGTCTAAGTGAAAGCGCTTTATAACTTTGTTGATTCTCACTTTGTTTCCTTGGGTTGGTTGACCATTCAGGATTGGCAAAATGGGTACATTCCGCAGCACTGATTTTAGTTCTAATAAATTCCATGCAAAGAATAACCCTCTTTCAGTTAAAACAATAAGGTATTTGCTGGATGTTACCATCTTGATAACCTTGTGGCCCAGGCTGATCTTTGGTATTTTTTGCTGTCCATTGTACGATAATATATATATGGAACCATTAGCTGAGGCCAAACACCAGCATTTACAAACTTTTGATCCTATAGCACAGATGATGACTTCTGGGATAAAGGTTTCGATGGTTCTTTTACCCTCTTGATATCCTAATATTCTGGTAGGATTATCCAGAAGTGCCTCAGAATCAAATTGTATGGATCTCTCTACGCCATTTCTTATTTCTAAAACAGATATGTGATCCAAGTCACCCTCTTCAAGAACGACAACGTCAGTGTCTGGTATCACGTCAGACTGCGAAAGATAACGCGCTGTGGGCTCTTCGCTCCATATCTTCTCTTGTGTTAACTTAGCATTCAAAGTCATCCTATGAAAGTCATTTTCATCTTCTGAAACGATCGTGATTTCATCAATACTGTCGTTTGTTCCATCTGTGTTCTTGTTACTCGTATTATCTGGGCCATCATTATCCAGTTCCGATTCCGAGATTTTCCTTGTAACCCTTTCTTTTGTACCCATAATTAAAGAGTGGATGCCCAATCTCGGCAGTGGAAATGATGAGACACTTATTTTATTTTCAATGCCCTCTGGGACATTTGACAATAACTTTTTGCTGTTGATTGCCTTGGTTGCCGCTCTCAGGTTATTTTCAATCTTCTTGTTATCCAATTCAGGGTTTTTGATTGCATTGGAAAAGGGGGAAGATGATGATGTAGATATTAGTGTCGGAGCCACACGCTTCTTACCACTTTTGAGAGTTATGGCTTTATTCAGTTTAGCGTCTTTTCTCCTCTTTGGTATCAAGATATTTATATGCTCGCTTTTAGACGCAGGGGTATCTCTGCTATTTTTTTGATTTGGAATTGGATTGCTCGCAAGCTTAGGTGTTTCTTCACATGGTATTGGCACTGTAAGTTTTGTCTTTTTGAGCGATTTGGTTTGATCTTCCAGTAACAATTGATTAATACTTTCCGGGAAATCCAATGAGTCCTTGTCGACGCCATACCTATACAACTGTTCCATATTTTTTTCCAGAGGAATTGGCTTACCCAACTCATTATTTTCAAATCGAAATAAAGTGACTGAAGAATCCAATGAGGCAACAAATAATAAGGTGCCATCCGGATTCCAAGACATATCAGTAATTGATTTGTTTGCAATATCGAATGCAACAAATATGGGCCTAGGCCTGCTGGTACTCCAAACGGCCAGTGATTTATCTTGTCCGGCGGTTGCCACAACAGAGTCAATATTCTTGTCAAATTGATGAGTTTCATCATTATTTTGTTCTACCAGGCCATTGTCTGTGTTAGCAGTCTTTCTTTCTTTATCACAATCACCTCTCTCAAACAACCTAGGATTAAACCTTGCAACTTCTGTAGGTGCATCATGCCCAATCAGGCTAACACTTGTATCCCAACTTCCCCTATTTACAATTGCCACAGAACTAACTGGTCCGTTGGTAGCATTGGGAACCGCGATGTGTTGTCCGTCTGGAGACCACGATGGCCTTCTAAAGTATGTTGTCAAAGGTGATTCTTTGAACGGCTCAGTAATTATATGTTCTATTGTAAAAGAAACATCTCCTGTCTTATGATACCTAAATATCTTCATGGTTCTATCATCGGATGTGGTAGCGAAGTACTTATTAGCAGGATCAAAAACAACACCTTTGACTAAGGATTGATGTACGTCAAATCTCTTTAATTTTTCGAAGGTAGAACCGTTCCAGATTATGACAGACCTATCTAAGCCAACCGTCACTAGTATGCTTGAATCTGGTGCCCAACAAATGTCCTGTATATCGTTATCATGTGCAACCAATCTCTTACGAACTGTCCAATGTTCCTTCTCATGCTCGGAGCCAAAGGTAGGTTGTGAGCCTTGCTCTTCGTCAAGAGCCCAAATCAGCAAGATTCGATCATCAGAACCACTAGCTAGGTATTTTCCATCCGGCGAAAATTTAACACATGTTATGGAGCCGGTATGCCTACTAATACTGCATAATGGCATCTGTAAATCTTGTGGAAGCGGTATCTCAGGAGTGGCTGCTTCCAAGTTCATACAATGCAAAATGGTATCCACAGACCATATCCTAATCTTACCATCCAATCCTCCAGTGGCCAGTCTCTTCCCATCAGGGCTAACATCAACCGTGTATATTTCATACTTCCGCGATTCTTCTCGATGAGCCAACCAAGGAAACTTTATCACTTTCATGTTTGCTCCAATAAATGATGCCTTCTTATGCCTTCTTGACAAAGTGTGGTAATTCTATGAGTGTCTACCAATACCACCTGTTGTTACTAATTAAAATACTTGTCCATCGACCTTATTTTATTTTTGTTTCCATGCGAGATGATTATTGAATGTTGACTATGACAAAACAACCGGCTCGAAAAAGCAGTCAAAAATAATGGTTCCCAGAAAATGACAGTGCAAGTGTTCCAGATTTTTCTGAGGAACGTTATTGAAGAATACGCTTGGTGCTTCAATAGTAGGACAAAGGTACTCGGGAAGGGCAGTAGTGTTATGTTTTCGATTTCTCTTTTTTCATTACAAATTTGTATACATATATATATATATATCATTTTCACTAACACATCATTAAAGAAGGTACAAAAGCTTGAACCTTGCTATGAAAATGTCCTTATTGCATTATTTCTTGCTTCGAAGATAATAGATCACCACAAGTTCTTATAGCACATTCCCTTTTCTTGAAAATTTTCTTGGAATGTTTTCGAACAGGATCAAGTAAGCGTGTCAATTTGACTAAAATGCTTTCTTCATGACTAAAAGCATGGGTGCTCAAATCTTTTTTGCCCATATTTAGTAGGTTAACGCTGATATAATACAACCACAATATGTTCGTCCTTGGTTCAGATGTACACCAGGACGCCGGTTGAGGTAGCAAACTTCTCATCGATTCATATATCTCGAACTGTAGATTACCTCTCCCTTGAAAGAAGAAATGGTGATCTAATCTCGTATAGGAGGTTTTATTGGTTCCCGTGCTTGAGAAACGGCAGCATTTCAGATCAATTAAAGTAACATTTCCCTTAGAATCTATCAAAATATGATCCAGAGTCAGATTTCTGTGTTCGAACTGAAATTTAGATTCAGCGACATATAGAATGCTAGCGCACTGCCAGAAAATGGACAATGCTTGACAATAATTGATGTTGGAACATCCAGACAAGGGAGTCCCATGATTTTTAAAAAATAAGTATAACGCCAGGTCTTCGCCACCACTACCCTGATCTGAGGGCATCACATAAGCCTGCAATAAATGAGCAACACCACTGGTTCCTTGTAAAAGGCGTAGTGATTTTAATTCATGTAGAGATATCAAGTTTGAAGTAGTCAGATCACTTAAGGCACCAAGATAAATTTTCTTGCAAATGACGGAAGTTTGGGTATCGCTATGATAAGTTTGCCAAAGATTATGGGATAACTGAACTGATTTAGCATTCAACATAAACAGATTTAATGATTGAGCTTCAAAGGAATCACGTAAGATATACTTTACGTCACAAAGTTGCAATATTTGCTGTAAAATCGAATCATTATAGTCCAAAGTATTTATCGGAGTAACTTCCGATGATAGGGACGCCAATGAGGTCGAGTTTTTCAATTTCAGTTGGATCTTGTCTTTCGACACTTGATCTGGGACTGGTAATGAGATCTGGCAAGCTGGTTTGGTTTGATTATTCGATTCTTGTGTGTTCCCTTTGCGCCTTATCTTAAGTTTGTTTAGAGAAGAATGTGACGTTTTGTGCTTCAAACTTCTAAAGGAAAGGCTTGATGATGAGTGTTTATGGTTTAATTCCTTTGTGCTCTGACGATCAGGCATAATGAATCCAGAATTTCTCTTCTTCTCTGTGTGGTTACCTCCGCCAAAAATTGAGTTATGAAAACTTGAAATTGATGATTTTTTTTGCAACGGATTAATTGGCTTTGATTGTACAGAATTAAGAGCTTGTTCATTCACTGATCTCGAAGACGAAGATCTGGACAACAGGTTATCGTTCTTCCAGAACTTCCATTTTGATGAAGACGCATTGGAAGCGAATGAATCAATTGAGTTCACACTGGGTGAATGAACATGGGAACTGAATCTCTTGTCACTGTTTATATTTCTGCATTTGGAGCCATCACCGCCCCGAAACTTTAGCGAACTAAAATCTTTAATCCCTTCATCCCTTGATAAAGTTGATTGATTTGAAATGGGCCTCAATGGCACACGAAACTTGGAATTATTTACCTTTGAGTGACTTTGTTTCGACAATCTCTTAGCAGGAGAGGGTAGTCTATTTTCTGATAACATTGCTTGAGATACATTTTCTTTGTTTGAAGAGTGAGCACTATCATTGATATCGATCTTGTTGAAGAGTTGCTTAAGAGATGAACCAGTAGAAGATCTCTTACCATGGATATCATCGTTTTCGGTTGTTCTACCCACGGGACGCGTTTTTGACATTGGAGAATGTGAGGAAGCAAAATACCACTGATTCTCATCTTCTACTGAATTCTTATATGAAGCAATCTTGCCAACCCTTCTTCCTGGACTGCCCATGGATGAGGAAGTCAAGGAGCTAGCAGCATCATCACTTTCTGCCACTTCGAGGGCAAAATACCTTCTGTCAGACATATGCTGATCTGCAGGTGCATCAAAATTCATACTCCACTATTAGACAGCGTATATGTGCGATGATCGATTTTGTAGGCAGGTGGACTGTTTATGTCAAGACCAGTAGCGTTCTATTATTTACTTTTTTCGCTTTTCGAGAAGAGAAGAGGCTACAGAAAGTTTCGCGAATTGCCATCAAAAAAAAAAAAAAAAAAGAACCACGTTAGGCGTAAGACACCAATCAGCATTTAAGGTGGAGGAGGAAAGAAGAAGCCACCCCTTTCAAAACGTGGACAATGAGTGATGGAGATCAAACAAAGCCTACCGTAAAGGGATCTGACGCCGAAAGTGATTCTAGTGATGATTTTGGAAATTTTTCGGATGCTTCAGTGGAAAACGACCTCTATGACCAGGATTCTGCTGTCGCAATATCTTCCGAATCCGTGGTAGATAACTGCCTGAATGAGATACTGCCAGATGTGGGTGAATGCAATATGGGAGAAGGAACAGCAAAGGACGATTGTTTTAAGCTGAGTAAGTTGATCGAAGATGAGCGGCCCCATGTAATTTATGAACAACTCATACAATTAGATCCCGTGTTACAGCCATTCATATGGAATAAGTCTCATATACGGAGAAACTTGCTGCACATCTTGAGAATATCTGATCCTGATGGCTCTGAAGATGCTGGTCGAAAGAGGCAGGAAGAGCCACTAAATGATGAACTGTTTAAGAGGATATGCGACATAGTGGAAAGAAATGAACAAACGGCCACTGGATTGTTCTTGAGGGACAATTTCAAAATCGACTACACGCCGCCAATGACTTTGAAATCTCTTAAAATTGAAGAAGAGCGTGAACAAGAGCAACGTATACCGCAATTGCTTGCCGCCATATTCACTGATATGGATGAAGAATCCTTACGCCAATACCATGACGCGTTGTGTCAATCTATTGACTTTCTTGTAAGTAGATCAAAATGTCTGAAGAAAAAACAACAGGACCTTCTTAGGGATAAGACAACCTTTGAAAATGTTGTAACGAACTTGACGGGACACACTCAAAGATTACAGAGAGATGAAATAGCGCTGTATAACAAGAGGCGAAACAAAAAGAAAAGGTTTAGCTGGGTTGGATACTAATTTTTGTTTCAGCGCAGCAGGCGAAGACCTCGCTATTCAAACCTGGAGTGTTCCTTCTCGGTAGCATGAGGGACAATTTCGATGATTCGTAAAGAGGAGTTAAATATTTTAACAATATACAAATATACAATCAGTTTACAGGAAGTATAAAGGGCCTAAATGAGGGATATACATAAACATTGAGTATTTATATTTACAATTTCCCAATGATCGATAATATGGGATTATTACAATATAGTGTGGTGACAGTCTTAGTCATCGTTCTATTCACCGGTGCGGATAAATGGCGACTACGTGTCTTCGTCTCTTTCATCTTCTTCCCTCGCGGCATTTTCGCCAATCCTTCTGTTCATGACTGCTTGTGCAATTTTGCTTGCCAACCCGTTTTTCTCTTCCAAGCTTTCGTCTTCTAGCTCGAATTCTGATGAAGAGGAAGGTGCAACAGATGTTGAAGTCAAAGAGGACTCTGATTTACGATGGAAGGTAGAGGAGAACAGTGGAATATTAGAGAGAGAATTGTCACTATTAACCAATGAAACGCCATCCGAGTCCTGATTATGATGTTCGTAAACATCGTGATTAACATGTCCGTCAGTGGCGGATAATGACGGGTCTCTTTCTTGCCTTCTAATTTTTTGTTTTCTTAACATTTTCCTGCGAATCAACTCGGAGGTCTTTCTGTCTTCTTCTTCTTCATCGATAACGTCAAATTCTTCGCGTAGGGCGGCGCTATCGAAATCCGGGAACAACTCGCTTCCAAAGTTATTGACGACCTCAATTATTCTTTCTGCCAAGCTCGCACGATCCTTCTGCAGTTTTTGTAGGCCCTTTGGAGAAGTCAGGGATAAGACTAGTGGTCTCAAAGATTTGAAACCGTCCATGCCAATGTCACCCACGATCAAAGCGGAGTACGTGACTATGACACACGAGATGTAGGACCCAGAAAAGATATATATCTTGTTCCACGGTTGATGTCTGAGATAATAAGTGATTAAGACGGACCAAAAGATGTAGAGCAAGGGGGCGAACCCCATTCCGATCAATATCTTCCATGTGGCAATGACGTCGTTGGCCTTTATCTTCACTGTAGACTTGGATAATGCGGTACGAGCTTTTTTCTGAGAAATTCTCTTGGCTAAGATGAACACGGGCGAAAACATAATGATACCGGGCATAGCTAGGGAAAAGAGGATGCAGAGCCCAATCAATCTGAAGAAAACAAGTCCCAGGTTTTTGGCGAAGTTTACCCTTGCCTCCTCCACTTGATGGTCAGGGAGATTATAGTGTCTGAGCGCGGCATTGTAAGCCATTATGTCCTTTCTCAAGTCCACTATCTTGGGGTCGTTCCTGTAAAACTCGTAGCCCTTTACCATTCTTCTGTTCATTTCCACAATCAGGGGCAATGGCAGTTTGCTGCTGAACTGGGTCATGTACAGTCTTCTTATCGTTTGGACCACCATCAGAGTTTCGTAATCGGAACATGTAACGGTGACGGATTGTAAACCCTTGGATATGGTGTCCAATAGCTCTTTCACTGCCTCCCTGTTGGTTTCCGGGTTGTGGTACTTGGCGATTAGTTCTTTCGGTATTTCGATGGGGTCACCAAATTCCACAACCGCCCTGGACCTGAATTTGTGCGGATGGAAATAGTTCATGCCGCATGGGACGATTTTGACGTTGACGTCGGGGTGCTTTTCCATGCAGCCAAGAGCCATGATTGCCACGCCCGCCTTCAAGGGCAACAAGTCTGTCCTGTCGTGAGACCCACCTTCAGGGAAGATCCCGATGCAGTTGTTGTGGGCCAGATGCTCAAAGACTCTGTGGTAAACGCAAGACTGATCGACTTTGGCGGCAAATTTGTACGTAGTGCCGTTGAGTAGCGCGCTCTTGACCTCGGGTTTGACCATTTTGAACTCTTTCCTCAGGGTTAGACTTGTGTCGCTCTCTATGGACTGGATTTCCCCAAATCCCATAGACTTGGGTAACCCGATGAGCCCCTTGGGCAAACAATCGGTCAAGAAATGCGTGTCGCGGCCGATGACTCTCTTGTAGTCTGTTGGATCCACACGGATGGTGCCCTTTGCCGGCTTCAAATTGTCCTGGGGCCTGACCACGCCGATGGCCATGAAGAAGCTGGCCAGAAAGCCAATGACGGGTTGCTTCAACGAGTTCTCCGCGATCAAGAAGGAAACACGCCTGTTGACAGATTTCTTCACTTCACCCATCAGGATGACAGGATCAACGAACTGGTTCGCATGCGGAGCGGCAACAAAGATCAAGGGCCCTTGTTGCGGAACTTTGAAGCTGCCCCGACCTCTGATTTCTCTGAAGAAGCAGTGAAAGATGTTGTACAACAGCCACGTGGCAATGGAGTACATCATCTTCGTGGCCGCGCTAGGCTCCTTGTACACGTACACCTGCTCGGTCGCCGCCTCGGCGCCATTGGCCTTGGTGGAAGTGGGACTCGTGTCTTCCTGTGCGTTCTTGGAAGAGACTGGTTTCTCCGTGAGTTTTGGTGCAGGCATGTATGTTCTACTTTTACCCCTGTGCGAAGGCCCCTGTGCTTTTTACTTTGCTAAATCTACTCCCGGTTTCCTACCTCTGCTGAGAACTACGACCACTAATATACACATCAGTCAAATCAACCGTAAATACAAACTGTAACTTAACTGGGAAAAAGAAGCGGGCCACTTTTCTTTTTTTCTCATGGCGCGTAGGGCTTGGCAGCCATATTTGTTGAGAGTCTTCTTTTCTTGGTGGGGAGATGAGAAGAAGACGAAGAAGAATGAAGCAAAGGGAGGGAAAGAAAAAATGAAAAATAAAAAAAAAAAAAGGGGGGAGCCGGGTTACAGAAAAGCTAGCTTCTCGCACAGGGTACCGCACCTCTTCCGCAGCCGCACCATGAACTGGCCAGCACGTTCGACGGAAAAGCCTTCGAATTGGAGACGTGCCACCCGTAGTAGTGTGCTGCCGCGGCAGCACACTACGATGCAGTCGTGTTCCTTATCGTATTCGAACGCGCCCGGTTCATCGTTATGCAGCCCAGTGTTTTCCAACACGCTGCACTCGTGGAACAGCACTCGTTTCATCGCAGTTTTTTGAGCTGCTTTTTTTGCCGCCGTCGTCGCCTCTTTGAACGCGTGCAGCGGACCCAGCGTTTCGAGTTTGTCAAGTAGCTCGGCGGCAGAATCGCGCGTCCAGTCAATACGCTTGTCCTCAGTTGTTATGCGGCGGGCATAACTGGCCTTGTAAGCTGTGGGCGTTTGCACACGGTTCTGCGGCAGGTATAGCCTCTCTCGCAGCGTTTGACTCAACATCTGGGCGCCTTTGGCGCCCAACTGGTCCATCAGTATGGCCGTTCTTCGGGGCAGATTTTCAGAGCCACAGTCCGTAAGCCTTCCTGCGGACAATAGCGTTGCAACGGAGAGCGGTTGCGTTTGCGCCACTACGGCGCCGTGGTCGAACCGATCCGGGTGCAGAGTCTGTATGGTTACGCCCGTGAAGGAGTCACCCTCCAACAGCGCTCGCTGGATTGGCGCGCTACCTTTGTGCCTGGGCAGTAGCGAAGGGTGTACGTTCAACGCCAGCGGCACTGCGCGGATCAGGTCTCCCGGGATTAGCTTCCCGAAAGAAACCGCAATGATCGCGTTGAACGGGCCGCCGGACCCAGGAACCCCTGGGCGGCTGGCGGTCAGTTTGCTTAGCGCCAACATTTCCTGCTTGGTGTCACATGTGATTGGGCGTGGCAATTGCAGCTTGGTGGTCAAGTCAAAGATCGGCGGGTATTTCAAAACGGATTTCTGTCTGCCGCACCACTTGGGCGACCTCGTTACGACCTGAATCTTGTCAACAACGCAACCATTACCATCACTTCCACGCAGCTCGTTGAGCGCTTGCAATGAGAAGTTGCTGAACGTATCGCTACCAAAGAAAAGCACGTTCCAGGCCTGTGCTGGTCGAGAAACGTCGCTTGAAAGGCGTCTACATGCGAGTACAACGCGAAGAAGTAGTACTCTTCTCATGGCGGGCATTTATGGTATCTCCGTGCTACCTTTCCACCACGTTATGTCAGGTTTGTTTGTTTTGTTTGTTTTGTTTGTTTTTCCGTCTCTCTTTTAGCTTTAATAATGACCGCAATGGTACACACACTATAACGGGCGCGCACCACCTCTTTTTTTTTTTCTGTTCCCAACTGAGGTTACCCCGAACGTTTTTGATAATTTTTCACTTCCTGGATTAACAAAACGAGATGAGCTTTCCATATCGGTTGGTGATGGCTATGGTGTAGAGGGAGAAGAAGAAAAGAGAGGCGTTCTATGGGCTGGGCATGAGTGAAGGACAACTTCCAGGCTCGCATGTATTAGGCTCGCAATTAGGCGTTGGTGTGCAAAGCGCTAGTCTTTACCGTCCGCAGGAAAACTATAGTACAAAGAAAGCACAATGGCTGCGGTCAGTGGACGATACGCTGCCCGAGGGGGCACTGAACCTTCATGTAGTAGCAAAAAATGTGCTCTGTGACACTGCTATACGGTATATTTCCGACGACAAGATTTTGCAAGAATCAGACAACGACGATGATCTCATAGCTAGTGATCTTGATGAAAATATGGACGATCTGCAGAACACGTCTATAGTGGTGAATCCGGTGGCGCCCGCGGTACCGAAACATGTGCATTTTTTCAAGAAAGTTGACATTGATAATGACCCGATGTTCAGCGTCAATTGCTACGTGCCGGTTCCACTCCAAGATTACATCCCTTCTGACTTGCTGCATAACTTGAAGGGCTCATCGCAAGAAGGCGCCAGTTCCTCGAAATCGAGGCAAGATACCCCTTTCTGGGACCCAACGGTGGCTAATCGATTGGAAATTGAGCATATCCAAACGGCGTCTGACCTAAGAAACTATAGGGACGGCACCGAGGTTATAGCATATGCTTCAGGCAAAACAAACTCCTTGCTCAACGTGGGCGTCTTGACACGACAGGATACTCTGCATTTGAACCGACATAACAACGTAACAAGCATCGAGCTGCATTCGCCCATCAGGAGCATCAAGATACCGAGAACTTCTGAATCCATTGGGCGGAGGTCCAATCTGGTCGGTGTAATCACTGAGAACTCATTCCAAATCTTTAGAATAGAAAGCATTCATTCAAAGTCGTGCGATGTCGTGATCACCAGTTCGGAGCCGCTGTATTTCGTTGAGGTAGACGATATGCAAATAGTGGATTTTGCATTTAATCCTTGGGACCTACAGCAATTCGCCACCATTGATGTAAGAGGGAACTGGAACATCGGAATGATACCGAAAAACTTCAACAATAATAAAAGAAAACTGCAGTTAATAGATAACCTGCACGGTACGATTTTCGACCCCGAAGAATTATCGTCGTGGAAAAAAATTGAATGGTTTTCACAGTTCCAAAGAATACTGGTGTTTGACAGATCCAAAATGATTGAGATCGATTTTATAAACGGCTGGCAAGCAGAAGTCGTGCAAGCAAAAACGTGGTCTAATATACGCGACTATAAGAGAGTAGACGACGAAAATGGCATATTGCTCACTTCCAGAGAAATCATCATCATGGGCGCGTCAGAAGCGAATGACGCCGTTAGAAGAATATCATGGAAGCACGATCTGGACCCAGATGATACGACGCTCAAGGTGGCCATTCAAAAAGTTAAAATGCTCGACCGTCTACTCCTGGTGGCTTTTGTATACTCGATGCGACATAATCACATCTATGTCCATGCATTCTCTCGAAAAAAATCAAACTTATTTCAGTCCTTAGGATATTCAACAGTGCTTGAAATTTCGAATGGGGCCTCTACTGGTATAGAGGTGATTTTGACGCTGGACGAAATAAACGGGGAAGAACAAGGGGAGCGGGAAGACAACGGGGATAACAATGTTAGAGTTGTAGTGAACTTTTCAATCAAACTAAGGAACTCATCCAAGATTTACTACTACACTTTATCGAATGCTCAAACCTCCAAGTTCAATGAACAAGAAAAATTTGTGGCCGGAGACTGTAACGAGTGGACCCTACTTTTCAACAACGCTGATAGCCGTGAAATGGAGAGTATTGGTGCGTTGATATCTCAAATCAAGATGAAAGAAAGCGAGCATATATCTCGTATCCAAAGTTTAGTTGAGGATGAAAACAGTCATGGCGAAGACAAATATCTTCAAGACTTGGGGTATCGTCTGTCTATGGCCACGAATGAACTGCTTGAATCCTGGGAGAGGACTAGAGATGAAAATATCCGTAGTGGGTCGATGAGCTATTCAAAATTGGAAAATCTCGTTGAAGACTCGAATTCCTTTACAAGTATACCAGAATTTGTTTCATTGTTAGATCAATTTTTTCGGTATTATAAAGACCAAGATGTCGCATTTCTTGAGTTCAAGAAACTGCTACGCTTCTTCTTACACGAAGACGTTCCTGATCTGGATATATTCTACAATAAACTACTTCAATGTTGGGTTTTGGTATCTCCACAGGCTGGACTGCTCACAAAGGAGATAGTAAAAGACATTGTCTGGAGTCTGATAAGACTCGAAGAGCCATCACTTTTTGAACCGATTCAAAAGGAGATTACGCAATCGTTAAGTAAACCTTACCAGGATATCATCGATTCATGGGATATGGATGCTCCGGAAGAAGAAGATGAATCAAATGAGTTTAATTTTAATAGTCAATTTTCATCAACACCCTTCAATGGTAGATCTCAATTTAATTTGAATTCGCAATCTCAAATCCCCACGATTAAATCATCTCAAAACAATGGATTAACAAGGAGGAAAAGGATACTGAAGACTCAGACGCAAAAGGTCGCTTCAACATCTCAAT
This sequence comes from Saccharomyces kudriavzevii IFO 1802, assembly GCF_947243775.1. NCBI lineage: Eukaryota > Fungi > Ascomycota > Saccharomycetes > Saccharomycetales > Saccharomycetaceae > Saccharomyces > Saccharomyces kudriavzevii. The sequence continues at coordinate 193,421 of NC_079273.1, read as the reverse complement.
CTACGCAAAATTTAAGCATTCTGCCGGATTCAATGACCCCTGCATTCACACTAATGCAACCTCCTTCTTCACAAATATCGTTTGTAAGTGATTCGCAAACTCGTAGCTCTCAAAGAGCAAGAAAGAAGAAGAAAAGGATCCGTGGGTTTGGATAGAGTGTACGCTGTTACTCCAAAAGAAAACATGTAATAAATATTAAAGACGATGTAATTTAGTACATACGCACTCAGTCATTTTATAGATTTCAATTTGCATAACTCATCTACTTCATAAAGGCTGTCGTTTGCAAGATTTGATAGAAGTGGGCGCTGGATGCCTGTTGGAGCAGGTCTATCAGTTGTAGTTTTGGTTTATTTATTTTTACGATTATGTCTGGGATATAATCGAAAGAATGACGATTTAAAAAACTGGGTAAAATATTAGCAATATCATGTAGAATTGTTGATTCCCTTTCCGCGGATTTCTAAATTCCTGGGAACAACGTCTAGTATATTCTATATACCTAGTATTGTAACAATTATTAAAAAATTTGTTGATAATTCGCAGTATTAATTGAGAATAAAAAGCAGAACTCTTTCTTATACTATATAAGAGAGGTATATAAAACACACGCCGATTGGACATATTAAGTATGTTCAACATACTAATAAACTAGGGAATTTACTATAAGTTCAATGTAACGACACATATCATTTATATATACATTCCAAGTTCATGTTCAATTAATGGATCTTTGACTCCAAGTGCACCCACCAATAGGACGTCATTTCAACATTCTTCATCCTGAAACCAGGACTAGTTATGTGAATAATGATGAACCTACTTGCTCCAACAAAATGGGGTCCCAATAATTACATCGGCAACTGGTTTTGAAACGAATCGCAGATTGCTGTATTACCCTCGTATTAGACAGATCCGTAGAACAAAAAGCAACAAAACGCAACAAGAAATAAGCGCAAGTGGTTTAGTGGTAAAATCCAACGTTGCCATCGTTGGGCCCCCGGTTCGATTCCGGGCTTGCGCATTTTCTTTTTTCATTTCAAAGAAAGCTAACAGCATTAAAAAAATTTACTTTCTGGCACCCAGCATCGCGGTTATTTCAAAAGTATGAACGTTTTGACGTCGAATATGACAAAAAATGGTCTCTAGCGGGATCGAACCGCTGATCCCCGCGTTATTAGCACGGTGCCTTAACCAACTGGGCCAAGAGACCTTAACACTGGAGAACATTGAATCTGAAGATGGCTTATCACAACATGACTACAGTACCTCACAGTGAACGCAACGGAAACATTTATGAGCACATAAGAATGATGTTGAAACAATAATCAACTATCCATCAATTACTAGTACAGCTGATTAATACATTCAATCACGTAGCTAGAAGATTATCATATACGGTGTTAAGAAGATGACAAAAATTATTAGACCAGTGAAATAAGATTCAGGACAGTCATCAAATTTAGTGGAAGCTGAAGTGCAAGGATTGATAATGCAATAGGATCAATGAATAAAGACGTATAAAATGAAGAAAGAAATAAGAATAAGATTATGTAAAAGTGTTGATTCCCTTTCGTCGATTCCTAAATCCATGAGGAGAACTTCTAGTATATCCTATATACATAATATTATTAACCTTATCAAAAATGGAATCCCAACAAATGTCACAAGATTTTAATGGTCAGTACATCAATTCCCCTAGTACAGCTGATTAATACATTCAATCACGTAACTAGAAGATTATCATATACGGTATTCAAGTAAACAGACTAATACAATCGCTTACTGAATTTAATGGGTGCCCAAACGCAAGGTCTGACGATCACTGAACTACAACGTGTAAAAAGAATATAGAAGGGTTTTCAGCATTGTGTAAGAATTTTTGGTATATCCCGTGGGGGAAACGGCCAGAGCTAGAAATTATCGAAACTGCTGCAAAAAATTCTGACCCATCACAAATTGTTTAAAATAATCTTTCTTGGCATTAATGACGTCTATAGAATAATATGAGGCTAGAGAGAAGGAAAAAAAATTACATATTATGAAAAAGGATAACTAACGTTCGATAGCCGTTAACTGTAAATGCTATCACCGTAAGCCAACTTTTCAGTAGCGATTACTGGAGTTTTCAGAACGGCCAAAAACGAGGGATGTGATGATAAATGGTAAAAATGGATACATCGCGTAGCTAGGGATGACGATGATGAAAAACAGGACCACTAGAAGATGCAACGCAAAAATGAAGTTTATATTACCCATATCTATATTTTAGTTTTTTTTATTTATATGCTGTTGAAACGCTTGCTGTTCTTTTCATGTTATTTATTTTCTATGGTCTTGGTCATGTATGCTGTGCTATATATAAGTTGCGTGTGTGTCGGCGGCACGATCTGTTGAACGTTTTCTGGCGGTCTGTTGAACCAGTAGTGACGAGCCGTTGAACTTTTCGAAGCAACTCACACCCCCATGACTGCCACCATACACAACACCTTGCCGCCTGGGCTTACCTGTTTTTTTTCTTGCTCTATCTCCATGTGTATAGGTTGGTTTTTTCTTTTCCACTTCCTTCCAGATTTGGGCGTGCTAACCCAATTATCTTATCTTGGCTCTTTCACTCCTGGAAGCTTTTTTGGGCCATCGGCCCTTCCAGGGATCGATAATCCAGCTGGCCGTGTTGCAGCCAATGGCAATATGCACCTACTCTACCTGTCGATGTGCCGTGTTGATCAAGGTCCCTCAAATTCACCGCTAAAAGAAAAGGGCGATGCGATGGGCTTGCCTTCAAGCGCGCGCCACTAATAGCCACCGCTGTGAGATGAAAGCTAGCGCAGCAGAAACAATGCAGTATAAACTCGAGATATCTTATGCTACGCTTCTGGTGGCGTTACGTGCTTCCAAATGAGTGTTACTACGGAGAGGAATAAACTAGACGCAGGGCATATGTACATGTGATTGAAGGTGTGCCGTGCCATCCACTTCGGCGGTACGCTCAAGACACCACCACCACCGAGTGCATTTTACAATAATCTAGGGAACGACCAGGACAAACCCACCAAATTGAAAGGTCTTTTCGGCGGTTTTCGAGTTTTTACTTTATACTAATCACTAGTTTACATAATCATTGTAAACATACACTTATATATAAATAATCATATACCTGTCTGTACATGAATTGGACGCTTCTTGATATTTAAGAACTTCTTCCATGAGTGCAATATATAATATGCAGGACAACGCATTGGATAAAGGCTTTATACACCTAAAAACATATCATATCATTTCGTTTCAAATTTTTTTTTTTTCATTCTTTCACTTGGTTGTCTTGTCTTTCTTACTTGCGTTCGAACATTAGTAAACTGGCTCCCAACTGTCGACCTTCATGGTGCCCTTCTCAGCCAAATTGGTGTGGAATTTGAAGGCGTTCTTCAACATGTGTGGTTCGTGCAGGCAGTTATGCTTCTTGGCATAATGCTCCGATCTGTCCAAGTAATCGGTCAGCAAAGCCTGGTAATCAGGATGGGCGCACTTGTTGATGATCTCACGGGCTCTTTCCTTGGGCGATAGACCTCTTAGATCAGCCAAACCTTGGTCAGTGACTAAAATGTCCAGATCGTGTTCAGTTTGGTCTACATGGGAGGCCATGGGCACGATGGTGGAAATACCAGTGGGGTCTACTTTGGTTGGTCTCGCAGACGGAGCGTGCATGATGGAGAGCTTGGCATTTCTCAGGAAGTCTGCGGATCCACCCAACCCGTTCAACATACGGGAACCGTTGACGTTTGTGGAATTGGCATGGGCATAAATGTCGACCTCCACCGGGGTATTCATGGCAATGACGCCTAATCTACGGATCATTTCCGGGTTGTTCGAGACCACTTGAGATCTCAGACACAACTTGTGTTTGAAATTCTCCCAGTTGGCAAAAGCTCTGTCGAAACCCTTTTCGGTCAGTCTCACGGAGGTGGCAGTGGCGTAGTCCAGAGACCCGTTGTCGAAAAGATCCAAGAACGAGTCCTGGAGCACTTCGGTCCATACAGTTAGATGCTTGAATTGAGCCCCGGCAAGCCCTTCAATGACCGCGTTAGCGATATTGCCAATGCCGCTCTGCAAAGGCAACAGGTTTTCAGGCAATCTACCGTGCTTGACCTCGTTCCTGAAGAACTCGACCAAGTGACCTGCAATTGCTCTAGACATCTCGTCGGAGGGCGTGTTTGGTGGGACCTGGTCCCTCATGGTGGACTCCACGATCGCAACCACTTTTTCGGGGTCAACTGGGATGGAGTCTACACCACATTTGTCGTCTACTTTCAGGTACGGATACGGCTTTCTGAAAGGCGGGTTCACGGGCATGTCGATATCGTGAATGCCCTCGAACGAAGGCGTGGCCGTGTTGACTTCAATGATCACTTTGTCACTGACCGTGATGAATTCGGGAGACCCGCCGACGGACGGGCCCGGAACAATAGACCCGTCCTCCTTGATCGCGGTGGCTTCGATTATAGTATAGTCAAGAATTTTGTTGTCGGTTCTCTCCCTGGTGTAGAAACCATACGTCAGATCCTGAGGGAACATGGACAGATGCTTGTCGAAGAACTCGATTCTCCCCTGGTTGATAGCCTTCGCAATGGGTTTCCCCACTTGATGAGGGGCCCTCTTGATAATCATATCATGTTCAGCCCAACGGTTCTCCTCTGGACCAGCAGAGGCTCCGACGAAAAGGTTGAACCTCAATTTCCCTTGCAAATTGTTCTTCTCCACGTGATCTATCAGCGCTTCCGGCACTGCCTTGGGCGTACCAACCCCTGTAAAACCAGACCAGCCAAGATATTGGCCATTCTTGAACAGTGGGATAAGCTCGTGAGCCTCTCTGACTTTTTTGAGGTAAGGAGCGTACCTAACTCTCTGCTTCAACAGATTAGAAATTGTCATCTTAGTGTATTATGGAAAAAGAAAAAAAAAAAAAGAAACGTGTCGTTTGTTTGTTTGTTTGTTTGTTCGCCTGTTTTTGTTTGTCTTGCCGCTGTTGTCTAGTAAGACGGTGTTGTTGTTTTGTTTGCTAACATAAGCCCGGGTGGCACAAGAACTGAACAAGCGGGGTTGGGGGCCGGGAAAGCGTCTACTGTGTATATATACCAAGCAAGCTGATTTTGTAATTGTTCAACAAGCGCTTACCGTCCACAACACAGTGGTCATCCACGCGATCACTGTATGGCAGCTTGACGCTCCGATGGGATTGGCTGTTGCAGTTGTGGTTGAGGCCGTTGTGCTCGAGGCCAATCAACAGCGCGCACGGCCCGTGTGGCCTTTGGCCCGGCGGGCCGTTTCTCGCAGGGGATGATGCCGGTCAGCTCTAAGGATCGCCCCTTGTCATTGCACGGGCCGCCGACGGCCCGTGGCGCGCGATCCGATCCCGGAGTTGCGTGACCCTCCTCCCTTCGCTGGTTGTAGCATTGTCCTTTTATACGTCCGCGTCTTCGGCGGCTAATATATACATTTATTTATTTATGTATATGAATATGTGTTTGTGTGTTGTGGAGCAATCAGTGCTAGCTGAAGATCTCGTTCCAGATCAATTTCTTCAGGTCCTTGGTGGTCAGCGCCTCCTTGTAGTGGTCAAATTCAAAGAAGCTGGGCGGGATGGGCTCGCCCTCAGGTTCGTCGTTCGGATCGTGGTACGTGTGCAAGTACGGGTGCTCCAGCGCCTCCGTGGCAGTGATTCTCTTCTCAGGGTCAAAGACCAGCATCCGCTCTAGGAGGTCTATTCCCTGCGGGTTGATCCGCGGGAACATCTTCTCCAGCGCCGCCGCCGGGTACGCTGGCAGCGACTTTATGTACTCTCTAGCTCGCGGTGATTCAATGCAGCGCAAGTCGTCGTCTGACTGCGGCGTGCCGATGATGCCGAATATCAGCAGCAACTGATGCCGGTAGTCTCTACCGGGGAAGATGGGACGTCTGAGAAACAGTTCTGCGAGAATGCACCCGCACGACCACACGTCCATGGCTCTGGAGTACTTGGCAGAGGTCAGCATCACCTCGGGAGCCCTGTACCAACGCGTGGCCACGTACTCCGTCATACCGCTCTGTTGGCCCGTGGCCTCTGAATCATCCGCGCCCGCTTCGTCGATGATTCTCGCCAACCCAAAATCGCACACTTTCAAGTCGCAATTGGAGTTTATCAGAAGGTTGGAGGGCTTCAGGTCGCGATGAATCACGTTCGACCCATGCAGCACTTTCACCGCTCTCAAGGTTTGATATATAAAATACTGTATATGGTCGTCACTCAGAACCTGCGTGGAAATCACACGGTGCAGGTCCGTCTGCATCAACTCCTGGATGATGTACACCTCATTGAAGTTTTCAAACGAGTCTGGGCGCTGGATATTGAAAATCGTTATGATATTCTCGTGCTTGAAGTGCTTCAGGATCTTGATTTCACGCAGCGTGCGCAGAGCGAAGAGCGGCTTGTCAAATGGCTCGATCTTTTTGATTGCCACTATTTCTCCTGTGGGCTTGTGCGTCGCGGAACACACCACACCGTAGGCGCCTTCCCCCAGCAGCGACTTCAACTGGAAGTCGCTGGATATGTTGTATACAATCCTCTTTGGCATCGTTCCTCTATTTTTTCTTTCTTTGTCTCCTGTCTGGCCCTGTTCTTCTTGGGTAGCAATGAGGAAAAAAACAAAATTGCCGCAACGTATATATATAGTTTCTCGAGGCAAGAGTTGGTCGATATGCTGCTTTGCTGTGATTGTTTCAATGCCCGTGTCAAAAACCGCATCATCTGAAAGGCAGGAGAATGCAGAAGAAAATCCCAAAAAAAAAAAAAAAAAAAAAATAAATTCTGGCAAAAGGATTTAGGTTTCATACTGAAACCTGCGTGAAGCTGGCAGGCATTCTGCTTCATGCAGGTACCTTGTATATGTACAAACAGGTAAAGCCAACTGCTCTACCACTCTTCCTATTCTATTACTAAAAGAGTTCCGACCGGCAATGCCGACCATACCACATCTCTAATGCAAACCTCGTCGCAGTGCAATTCTTCACGTCTATCCTTTTGCAAGTCACTCGGTGGAGTCTGCAACCATTTGGGTCTTGGTTTAGCTCTCGTGATGTTTCTAAGCCTTCGTTCCACCCTCGCTCGCCCCGTCTGCTGCTGCTGTTGCTTTTTCTCGGATTCAGTATGATGGATGGCCAAGGGAAAAAACCGAATTCAAAAATAACTTTTTCAATTAGGTGCATGCAACAAAGTTCATAGAATCTCCCAAGAAAAGCATAAAAGAAAGGAGACAAACTGGCGATACCATTGCTTTCTGCTGCTATCTCCATAAGGAATTTTCTTTCCAGCTACTTCTGCCTCCCCTCTCCTGCACTTCGATCCTCTCCCCTTCCACTAGATTGCAATATAAGGCTTGGTGACATTTGAAAAAAAAAACCCCCAATTAGCCAATAGTCACGCCGCACTATGATATTACTCCATGTGCTATATTACATCTGGGCCCTTCTGCTCCTTCCCATAATCAATGCAAAGGAATTCGTCCCCAAAGTGACCAAGACTATCGCAGAAGATTCATTTCAAATATTGAGTTTTGACGATTCCAACACTATAGTGAGAACACAGGACAATGCCATCACAATAAGCTTTGATGATGGAGAAAAATGGGAAAAAGTCAAAGACATCGAAGGTGAGATCGCCTGGGTCTTTCTCGACCCCTTTAATAGACATGACAGGGCCATTGCCACGGCATCGGATTCATCGAAGTTTTACATCACCGACGATCAAGGTAAATCGTGGAAGTCTATAACAATAAAAAGTGAACGCCCCTCATTTGGTGGTTGTAACTTAATAACTCATCCTACGAAGAAAGAGTATTTTCTTGCAACTTGTAACTATTGTGAAGAGATCGATAACGATGAACAAACTAGCGCAAGCGAGGAAGACTCACTTATGAGATTCAATGTCACACGTTGTACAGGTAGTACTTTTGCAAGTAATGACGGTGGGAAATCTTTCTCTGAAATCAAGTCCCCTTTGAAAGAGAGCGAAGAAGGCCCAACGAGGTTATCTCATTGTAGTTTTGTCAAGACTAGCAAAGATTCTGACTTGGGAGGTAATGACGCCTCAATAATCTGTCTTTTCCAGAATGCAAATGTCTACAGAGGTGAATCCGAAGCACCTTTCACAGACTCTAAATTCGTTGTGACCACAGATTGGGGTAAATCAATCAAAGAATTTGATCAATTCAAAGATAAAGTCGTTGGCAATTACAAAATATTGAAGTCCCAAATTGTTGTTTTAACTCCGGATGATAGATACAACGAGATGTCGTCTACGGATGTCTGGATATCCAGAGATTTGTCAACCTTCCAAAAGGCTTACATGCCTACCCAATTAAGGCATAGTGCCGAAGGAGGAATCTATGAAGATCACTTGGGAAGAATCATTCTGCCAGTCAGTAGGGAAAGAAGTGATCAAGAAGATGATAAAGCCACCGTTTCGGAAATTTTGATTTCTGATTCTCAAGGTATGAAGTTTTCTCCGATTCCATGGACCGCAGATGAAGTGTTTGGTTATATTAGTCTTGATCAATCAACTTTCTTGAAGGGAACAATGATTGCTTCACTTTTCCCTTCATCTAGACGTCGTAACCGCAAAGGAAATAAGAAGGGCGTGAAGAGCAAGGCACAAACCAAAATTTCTGTTGATAATGGCCTGACATGGTCCAACTTGAAAATCGTTGACCCGGAAAATGCTGATTCATTCGAGTGTGATATTACAGATTTTGAGAAATGCTCACTTCGAACTAGATTTTATCCAATAGAGGGTTCGACTCCTGCTGCCGGAATCCTAATGACATTGGGTACTGTTGGCGATGGCAATATATACGACTGGGGAGACCAAAGAACTTTCATTTCTAGAGATGGTGGTTTAACATGGAGAGTGGCCTTTGAATATCCTTGTCTGTACGCTATTGGCGATTACGGAAATGTCATTGTGGCTTTGCCATTTAATGGAGATGAAGACGACGATCCTCAATCAGAATTTTACTATTCCTTGGACCAAGGTAAGACTTGGACCGAATATCAGTTGGAAACCACTATCTTTCCAGCAGAATTGATGAACACAACGCCAGATGGATCTGGGAGCAAATTCATCCTGAATGGGTTCACCATGTCTAACATGGACAGTTCAGCAAATTTCATTTATGCAATTGACTTTTCCGCCGCTTTTGATGGAGAATCTTGCAAAGACGATAAAGATTTCGAAGATTGGAATTTGGCTGAAGGGAAATGTGTCAATGGTGTTAAGTACAGGTACAGAAGAAGAAAACAGGACGCTCAATGTTTGGTCAATAAAGTATTCGAGGATTTAAAGTTATATGAAACTGACTGTGACAGCTGTACTGCGACTGATTACGAATGCGCGTTTGAATTCGTCAGAGATGCAAGCGGAAAGTGCGTACCTGATTATAACCTGATATCTCGTTCTGACGTGTGTGATAAGACAAAGAAGAAAACTGTCCCCGTAAAGCCATTGCAATTAATCAATGGTGATAAATGTAAAAAGCCAATGTCAGTGAAAACCGTGGACATTTCATGTGAAGGTGTTCCAAAGAAGGGTACGAATGACAAGGAAATAGTGGTCACAGAAAACGTGCTTGACTTCAAAATCCAATTCTATCAATATTTTGACACAGTAACGGATGAATCACTAATCATGATAGACTCAAGAGGAGATGCCTATATATCTCATGATGGTGGACAAACAATAAAGAAATTTGACGCTAGCGGGGAAAAAATTGTCGAAGTTATTTTTAATCCATACTTCAATTCTTCTGCCTATCTATTTGGCTCTAAAGGTAGCATATTTTCCACCCACAATAGAGGGTTTACTTTTCTCAATACCGAGTTGCCTGAAGCCAGGCAACTAGGCATGCCTTTAGACTTCAACGCTAAAGATCAGGATACGTTTATTTATTATGGTGGCAAAGATTGCGAATCAATTTTCAGTCCCGAATGTCATGCGGTTGCTTACCTCACCAAAGACGGTGGTGAGACGTTTACTGAAATGCTCGATAATGCAATTCATTGTGAGTTTGCAGGCTCACTTTTCAAATATCCTTCTGATGAGGACATGATCATGTGCCAAGTGAAAGAAAAATCTTCACAAACAAGAACTTTAGTTTCTTCAACAGATTTTTTCAAAAGTGATAAAAAAACTGTCTTCGAAAACATCATCGGATACTTGTCTACTGGTGGCTATATTATCGTTGCTGCTCCTCATGAAAACAATGAATTGAGGGCGCATGTTACTATTGATGGTGCCGAATTCGCAGAGGCGAAATTTCCATATGATGAAGACGTTGAAAAGCAGGAGGCGTTCACAATTTTAGAGTCTGAAAAAGGATCAATATTTCTACATTTAGCAACAAACCTAGAATCAGAACGTGAGTTTGGTAATCTCTTAAAATCCAACTCAAATGGTACTTCGTTTGTCACCCTGGAACACGATGTTAATAGAAACACCGCTGGTTATGTAGATTTTGAGAAAATTCAAGGTTTGGAGGGCATTATTCTGATCAACGTCGTTTCCAATAGTGAAAAAGTTTCCGAGAGTAAGGAAAAGAAGCAATTGAAGACAAAGATTACGTTCAATGAAGGTTCGGATTGGACCTTTTTGACACCTCCTAAAAAGGATTCAGAAGGAAAGAAGTTTTCCTGTAGGTCCAAATCATTGGGTAAATGCTCATTGCACTTACATGGTTACACTGAACGTAAGGATATCAGAGACACATACTCTTCTGGTTCCGCGTTAGGAATGATGTTTGGTGTTGGGAACGTTGGAGAGAGTCTTCTACCATATGAAGAATGTTCCACTTTCTTCACCACTGACGGAGGTGAGACCTGGGCTGAAGTCAAGAAAAGTCCCCACCAATGGGAATACGGTGACCATGGTGGAATCTTAGTTTTGGTTCCCGAAAACACAGAAACTGATACCATATCCTACTCCACTGATTTCGGTAGAACATGGAAAAATTATAAATTCTGCGATGATAAAGTTTTAGTAAAGGATATTACTACCGTTCCTCGAGATTCTGCCCTGAGGTTTCTACTATTTGGGGAGGCGACAAATATTGGAGGTGGTTCGTTTAGAACCTACACAATTGATTTTAAGAACATCTTCGAAAGACAATGTTACTCCCACCTTGGACCCCCGGACTATAAATATTCTCCTTTGGGTTCTCAAACTGGTTGCCTGTTTGGTCACAGAACCGAATTTTTACGTAAAACCGATGAAAACTGTTTCACTGGGAATATTCCTCTATCTGAATTTTCAAGAAACACTAAAAACTGTTCATGTACAAGACAAGATTTTGAGTGTGATTACAACTACTATAAAGCCAATGATGGTACTTGTAAGTTAGTCAATGGTTTGAGTCCAGCAAATGCCACCGACGTTTGTGAGAAGAATTCAGATTTGATTGAATACTTTAAATCTTCAGGTTATAGAAAAATTCCTCTATCAACCTGCGAAGGTGGCCTAAACTTAGATACTCCTTCATCACCACATCCTTGTCCAGGAAAAGAGAAGGAATTCAAGGAAAAATACTCTGTAAGTGCTGGTCCTTTTGCATTCATTTTCATTACAATTCTTCTTGTAATCTTCCTTGCCGCGTGGTTTGTATACGATAGAGGTATCAGGAGAAATGGAGGTTTTGCAAGATTTGGAGAGATTAGGTTAGGCGATGACGGACTGATAGAAAACAATAGCACTGACAGAGTTGTTAACAATATCGTAAGATCAGGATTCTACGTCTTTTCGAATATTGGGTCTTTTTTCCAGCACACAAAGGCAAATATTGGGCATGTCGTTTCCAAAATCAGGGGAAGATTTAGCAACAGAACAAACCCAAGCTATTCATCGCTGATTCACGATCAATTTTTGGATGAAGCAGATGACTTGCTTGCTGGTCATGACGAGGACGCTAACGATTTAGCTAGTTTTATGGATCAAGGCAGTAATTTTGAGATTGAAGAGGAAGATATTCCAACACCCGAACAAGAACACACATCCTACACAGATCATCCTACTGCCAGCGATATTCCTGTTGCATTGCCAGCGCGTAGTGAAGAAGACGCTCACACATCTAACGCAGCACCTCCACACGACGGAGATGCGTAGAGAAATTACTTTACCTAGACTAGATAGTCCCACGTACTTTTTATGAAGAAAAGGAAAACTGAAGTTTTTACTAGATATTATGCTGCTTCGAAAATTCTAAAGAAACTTGAACTTTATTCATGCCCCAGTATTTACATAGCCATAAGCGATCGTTTTTACCTCTTGAAAGGTGTACAATAGAATAGCATGTACACTAATTGCATACATCATATGTTACGGTCAAGCCATTTTTTCAGCTAAAAAAAAATCTGAGTTGGTATAATTCAATATACAAGTCATCGCATATTTTTTCTGAAACTCCATTTTCTTATTTCTTATAATAATCTAAATAAAATTGCCAAGCAAACACTTTGATTAATCAACTGCTATGGGGAAAAGGATTTTTAGAGAATGGCATTATTTTAAGTTATCGATGTACGTATATCTTTGATTTTGAAGCCAGTCAACGAAAAATAGACCACTAACTTACCTATATATTCGTAGAACTTCATTCGACCAGGATATAGACAATGACCATATTATTGATCAGATGACATGGAGACAGTGGTCCAATGGCGCATTGAAACGTAGTTATGGCATCTTTGGCGAAGGCGTCGAATATTCGTTCCTGCACGTTGACGATAAGATAGCCTACGTGAGAGTAAACTATGCGGATAAAGATATATTCGCTTCATCCATTAGTACATACATATCTACTGAAGATCTCATTGGCGCACCTTTGACAGTCACTATCCTACAGGAGTCTTCCAGTTTGAAGCTTTTAGAGATCACTGAACATGACCGTATATGGTTGAAAAGGGCAGTAGAGGAAGAAGAAGACGACAGTAAATGTACATAGACTATTAAAATACTAATTTAAAAAGAACGCGATGGTATAGGGAGAAAGGATTTTTCTTCATCAAAACTCATCACCACCTGCAAATTTAAACCCATTGGAAAAAGCCGCAAGAAGATTCTGTGTTACTGGAATCGCCTCGAGATCTCTTGCAAATCCAAAACTTTTTACCTGGATTGGTTGAGGTCTTGGATGTCCTCAGTATGGATTCTTCCCCATGCTTGCATAGAGGAGGCTTGCCAAAGGCGTCCAGAAAATTGAATTTTGTCCCCGATTTTTTTTTGGTGTCTGACCCTGTTAACTTCATGGACTCTTTGCTCGCAGGACCTCTTTTTGTGTCTTCTTTTCTAAGAAATGAATCGAGCGATTTGCTTTTGACGCTACTACTTTTTTTTGTATTATCTCCCTTAAATATACGATATTGTTGTTGTTTGGATTCTTTGCCGAGTTCTTTTTTGGCAAACATCTCCAAAACATTGCGGTTTCTCAAATTAAACTTGTTCCTTGCTTCGAATTTTGGTATGCTAATTTCTGTCGTGCTACTCTTCACTTCCTGGTCCCTTAAATCTAAATCAGAGTATACAGGACAATGATCGGATCCTAATATGTCCGGAAGAATGTCACCAGCCTTTATACATTGTTCAAGTTTTGAGGATGCCAAGATAAAGTCTATCCTTGAACCATAATTCGAAGGCCTTGAGTTTTTAAGACTATTCCAAACTGTATACATTCTAAGTCGACTTCTTGTTTGAATTAACCTTGTTGTGTCTATAAGAATTCCCTCTTTGCTTGCATCTGGTAAAAGCGAGTCGAACAGTATTTGATTAAATATCCTTCGATGGGGCGTTTCCGGATTGACGATAAATTGTATTGCTTCGTCTCTATATCGTTGTTCTAGATCTTTACCACCCATTGGGTCTATTATTGGGATTGAGAACTCTTCTAGCATATCGGCACTATCTATAAGGTCTCGACAGACGTTTACATCGCCCATCAGAACTATTTTTTTCCCCATTTTATCCAAATTCTTAACCCTTCGTAGCAAAACCTTTAAGAACTTTATTCTAAAAAGTTCGCCCTTTTCCGATGAGTTCGAGTTTGCAGGACAATATACACTGACAATAACTATTCCACATGCTAGTTCAACCATAACACATCTTCCTTCTGAGTCCAATTCCAGTGCATTTTTCTCATTTAGATCGGGATCTAAGGAATCATAGCCACCGATCCCTTGATTTGCATCATCTCTATACGAAACTACCGATTGTTTACCATTTTTTATCGTCAAATAACCAGTTATTCCTTCTTCTGCTTTAACAACTTGTAAGCCATGATATAGTGGGTGATCCTTGTCCAGGATTCTAATCCAGCACCCAACACCAGAATATCCCTTTCTTATTTGTGGGATGGAGATAAACGAATAAAAACCATCAACTTTCCCCCACTTGGAGATCGAAAGTTTCTCTGTTTTCAGTTCCTGAAATGTTATTATATCTGCTTTAAAAAAGTCAAAAACAGATTTAAGCGATTGCTTCATTTGGGAGAATGGTTGATAATGGAAAAAAGTCCTTATACCGTTGACATTGAAGGATAAAAATCTTGTCGTATTTTCAGGTTTTTCATCCTGTAATATTTGTTCACTTCGTGGCATAGGGTGTTAGCATGAAGAAATATCTTCTATACGCTGAAACAATTTCTGTCTTGTTTGTTTACCCTTTATCGAATAATTTTCAACATTTTCGCATCGCAATGCATCAAGCTCTATCACTAAATGGCCAAAAGGAAGAGGATAAAGAAGAATGCTCGTTGGTAGCTTATTACTATACGATATTTAGGTGCATATTACGCCTAGCTTAAATTATTTAAGGGTTTTAGATTATACATCTTTTGAACTAGAAATTGCCCTTTTGTTAATAAATGACTGTATAGTTTGACGCTCTTTGACTAAAATCAATGCTAGTAGTCCCATTGCAAATAAGACATTGACAAAAAATTGCTGTAAGTTTTTAACGTACCCTATAAACCACCAATCAACTAGGCAAATCGTTAAACCTGTAATTATAACTGCTTTGAAATCCTTGAAATTAAAGAAAAAGGAGGAGCCCGTAAACAGTTCCCTGTGGAATTTATTCAGGAAAACTCCACAATACAATATTCTCAAAATCATATTGATGATATTACTCATAATCAAGCCTTCGATGGATAGTTTGAGCTTCTCGATAAGAACCCAGGAATTGATCAAGAAGATACCGGAAAAGACCATCATAAAATATGAATGCTTCAAAATTTGGTCACCAGTGGCCACGCTTTGGAAAAACGCTTCAAAAATACCATTGAGTGATAGAAATGGGATATAGAAGCAGTAAACTCTTATGGTGTCCAAAACAGAAGTAGTGGACCATTTTGAGCCAATCAAAAATTGCAACAAAAAGGACGAATTAACGGGTCCAAACACAATGATCATTGACGACAAGTAGATGTAAAACCTTGTCAAATTAACCAGGACCTCAATGGATAGTTTCAAATTCTTCGGGTTATATGAAGACAGCAAACGAGCCAGAAATAATCGCAGCGATTCTTCAATAGGCGCGAATAACAATCTTGTTAATAACGACCCGTAGTTAGAAAGTAAAGCATAGATACCCTGTTCTTCCACTGTACAAAGGGAGTTGATGATAAGTTTATCGCCCTCCGTCAACAAATGCTTGAAACATAGTTGGAAATAAACCTTTTTGAAATGTTGCAAGATATCGCTTTGGAAGAAATAAGATGTGCTTTTTGAGTAGCTCTTCTTCGATTCGTTATTCTCTTGCGGATTTATCATTGACAGCTTAGTACTGAACAATTTTTTGGGTTTGAAATTCTTGAGGTAGTCCCAGTAGTAACACGCTAATAGCGTAATTGAGTGAGCTAATTTGCCCAAGGCAAATGCCAATATAGCGATACCTTCTTTATCACTATCCGCAGCGCCGATTCCCATGGGGTAGCGGGATTGCTGAACGGCATAAACGACTGAAAAGTTGACAATACATCCTGTAGTCACCGCGATACTTTCGAACCTCGACCTAGCGGCATAATTCAACATGAACTGGTTGACGATAAAGAACGGTTCGCTCAATAGTTCGACGATGATACTGAGCCAAATAAGTAAAATAGACCACGTGAAGAATGGCAAAGTGATGAAATACGCATTGATGTTTCTGTATTGCCACGCGATAAGAGCAATCGACAGTGGAAACCCGATCCAAAGCGGTATGTGAGCAAAATTGACTGCGGTTTGCAATACTCTGGATTTGTAATGCGTCTCCTGATACTCCTCTTCATCTTCATCGACTATTCCATTGCCAGAGTCTGAAATTCTCAACGTGGACAAACGAATCGCATCTCTACTGAAAAACAGCACGGTGCCTTGAATGAATTCTAGGAAGGCAGTAATACCAAATATTCTGGGTGACAGAAACCTGATCAGCAGATTGTTCAAAACGAACGTCACCAGTTTGGTGAAAAGCTGGCCCATCATGAGAAAAGTAGCACCTTTTGTGGACCTCTCAAGGATCTGCTCGCTGGTGGAGGGCAATTGTGGGCTTTTTTTCTCCATTGTTTCCTTAACTTCGCTGGCACAGGAGCACACACAAACTAAAATCACCCTAGTCGTGGTCCTTTGCTGCTTTCAATACGCATTGCCTTCTCCCAGCCACGCTCATCGCAGAACTCCAGCAGCTTACTGCACCACGAAATACAATAATGACTTTCGACAATATCGCGCTACATGCTTTTTTTTGGCCCACAGTCTCAGACTAAGCAAAAAAGAGCTCTAACAAGCAGCTTTCCGCCAATCAGCTACAAGAGGAAGAACAGTTAGTTTAAAGCACAAGAGCACGAACCTGTCGGGAATATGAATGCCAACGAGTCTGAACACGTCAGCACAAGTCCAGAGGACGTTCAGGAGAACGGTGGAAACGCAAGCTCGAGCGGCAGCCTGCAACAGATTTCCACGTTAAGGGAGCAGGACAGATGGCTGCCCATCAACAATGTTGCGCGGCTCATGAAGAACACGCTGCCACCGAGCGCCAAGGTATCGAAGGATGCCAAGGAGTGCATGCAGGAGTGTGTTAGCGAGCTCATTTCCTTTGTGACCAGCGAGGCCAGCGACCGGTGTGCTGCAGACAAGAGAAAGACGATCAATGGGGAAGATATTCTGATATCGCTGCACGCATTGGGGTTCGAGAATTATGCGGAGGTGTTGAAGATCTACCTGGCCAAGTATAGACAGCAGCAGGCACTGAAGAACCAACTGATGTACGAGCAGGATGACGAAGAGGCATCTTAAGGCGACGAAACCAGGTGGCAGACCAGCGATCTCTCCAGTCACCAGTAGGAACCAACGGGGGATTGGTCTTTCCCTGGTACTTGGTCTCATGTAATTAAAGAATGTAACGGTATAGATAATATTTTATTGCTAGGGTGTAATGCAGTGCAGTGCGATGTGTGGGTTCTTTTGTAAAGGGTGTATAATGTTTGCCACCGACGAGAATAAAGACAGACTAAGTCTTTTAGCATTACTTTGATGAGAGCACTGCAGTAATAATAAGCGCATACAGTTACCAGTACGGTTAACATCACATAATACAGTGTGCATTTGTTACCGCTTCGAAGTTTAGTTGCTTTTTTTTTCGGTTTTGAGCTAGGTAAAGGGTAGATTTGCAAATAAGGCATGTTAAGAACGAGAACCGCAAAGACCCTTGGTACAGCGGCAAGGACAATGAGAGCACTTCAGTATTACCGATCTGTCGCTAAGATTGCTACGCCATCTCAAAAGAGATTCGCATCTAGTTTGAACGTGCACGACTTGACGGATATCAAACCGAACCACATGATTAAGACTCCAGCATGGCAGGAGTTCCAATATCAATTGAAGAATCCAAAACACATGGAGCAGCTTACAAGACTGGACAAACAGTTTGCCCGAGATTTGTTGGTTGCGAACAATTACAAAAGCATTCTGGCGAAAGATGATAGTGCACCTCAGAAAAACGACGAAGATGCCAAGATAGTACCTGAAGAGAGGGATACTGATAATGATATTGAGCCCACACGAGATGATGAAACGATTGACAAGGGTCCGGAAAGTGAAGTCTCCAAGAACTCTAAAAGCTCGGCCTCTGGA
Organism: Saccharomyces kudriavzevii IFO 1802; assembly: GCF_947243775.1. Classification (NCBI taxonomy): domain Eukaryota; kingdom Fungi; phylum Ascomycota; class Saccharomycetes; order Saccharomycetales; family Saccharomycetaceae; genus Saccharomyces; species Saccharomyces kudriavzevii. The sequence continues at coordinate 175,238 of NC_079273.1, read as the reverse complement.
GGTGGACAGTCTTCTTCATCCAGCCGATCGGATTCTGGGGACGGCAATCCGAAACAAAAACCACCGAAGGCAGATGTGCCAGAAGTGTACCCGCAGATGCTCGCATTGCCAATTGCCAGACGGCCCTTATTTCCAGGTTTCTACAAGGCGGTTGTGATATCGGACGAGAGGGTTATGAAGGCGATCAAGGAAATGCTGGACCGTCAGCAACCTTATATCGGTGCCTTCATGCTAAAGAATTCAGAAGAAGATACTGATGTGATTACAGATAAAAACGATGTTTATGATGTCGGTGTTCTAGCTCAGATAACCAGCGCTTTTCCGAGTAAGGACGAAAAGACAGGCACTGAAACGATGACTGCCCTTTTGTACCCTCACAGAAGGATAGAAATTGATGAATTATTCCCACCGAACGAAGAAAAGGAAAAAATAAAAGAGCAATCAAGGGAAAAGGAAAAGGAAAAGGAGAAGGAGAAGGAAAAGGAGACTGGGACAACTGTCACTGAGGCAAGCGAGGTCACAGAAGACCAAGCCACACCCAAGTTGGAAGACATCGTGGTGGAGAGAATACCAGATTCAGAATTGCATCAACACAAGAAAGTGGAAGCTTCCGAAGAAGAGTCTGACGAACTAAATGATATTCAAGAAAGTGAAGATGTTAATCCGACAGAATTTTTGAAGGATTACAATGTGTCATTAGTCAATGTATTGAATTTAGAAGATGAGCCATTTGATAGAAAGTCGCCCGTGATCAACGCGCTAACGTCTGAAATTTTGAAAGTGTTCAAAGAAATTTCTCAGTTAAACACCATGTTCAGAGAACAAATTGCCACTTTCTCAGCGTCCATTCAATCCGCCACCACAAACATTTTCGAGGAACCCGCTAGATTGGCAGATTTTGCTGCAGCTGTTTCTGCCGGCGAAGAGGACGAACTGCAAGATATTTTGTCATCCTTAAACATTGAACATAGGTTAGAAAAATCGCTACTAGTCCTCAAGAAAGAATTAATGAATGCGGAATTGCAAAACAAAATCTCCAAAGATGTGGAAACAAAAATTCAGAAGAGACAAAGAGAATATTATTTAATGGAACAGTTAAAGGGTATTAAAAGAGAACTAGGTATCGACGATGGTCGCGATAAATTAATCGATACTTATAAGGAAAGGGTGAAGTCACTGAAATTGCCCGAAAGCGTTCAGAAAATCTTTGATGATGAAATTACTAAGTTGAGTACTTTGGAAACATCCATGTCTGAATTTGGCGTCATTAGAAACTATTTGGATTGGTTAACCTCGATCCCATGGGGGAAGCATTCTAAGGAACAGTATTCTATTCCGAGGGCAAAGAAAATTCTGGACGAAGATCATTACGGTATGATAGACGTCAAAGATCGTATTTTGGAATTTATTGCTGTTGGAAAATTATTAGGAAAAGTCGATGGTAAAATCATATGTTTTGTGGGACCGCCAGGTGTTGGTAAGACTTCGATAGGTAAATCTATCGCCAGAGCCCTTAACAGGAAGTTTTTCAGATTCTCTGTGGGTGGTATGACAGATGTGGCAGAAATCAAAGGTCATAGAAGAACATACATCGGTGCTTTACCTGGTAGGGTGGTTCAAGCCCTGAAGAAATGTCAAACCCAAAATCCTTTGATTTTGATCGATGAAATCGATAAGATTGGACATGGTGGTATACATGGCGATCCATCTGCGGCATTATTAGAAGTGCTGGACCCTGAACAAAATAATAGTTTCTTGGATAACTATTTGGATATTCCTATCGATTTATCAAAAGTGCTCTTTGTTTGTACAGCAAATTCTTTGGAAACCATTCCAAGACCTTTACTAGATCGTATGGAGGTCATTGAATTGACGGGATATGTTGCCGAAGATAAGGTTAAGATTGCCGAACAATATTTGGTTCCAAGTGCCAAGAAAAGTGCCGGTTTGGAGAATTCTCATGTCGATATGACAGAAGATGCGATCACGGCATTAATGAAGTACTACTGTAGAGAAAGTGGTGTAAGAAATTTGAAAAAACACATTGAAAAAATTTACCGTAAAGCCGCCTTACAAGTCGTAAAGAAATTGAGTATTGAAGATTCACCAACTTCACCAGATGATGCCAAATCCAAGGAAAATATTCCCTCCGAAGAAGAGAAGGCGGACAAAAGCAGCAAAAACTCATCAAGGAAAAGTAAGGATAATGATTTGGAGAAGACAAAAGATGATATTGAAGCTTTGAAAACTTCTGAAAAGATCAATCTTTCCATATCCCAAGAAAATCTAAAAGATTACGTTGGTCCTTCAGTGTACACCACAGATAGATTATATGAGACTACTCCACCGGGTGTAGTAATGGGGTTGGCATGGACTAATATGGGAGGCTGTTCATTGTATGTAGAATCTGTCCTTGAACAACCATTGCACAACTGTAAGCATCCAACGTTTGAAAGAACCGGGCAACTGGGGGATGTTATGAAGGAATCGTCAAGACTGGCCTATTCTTTTGCCAAGATGTATTTAGCACAAAAGTACCCTGAAAACAGGTTTTTCGAGAAGGCTTCCATCCATTTGCATTGTCCTGAAGGGGCAACGCCCAAAGACGGTCCATCAGCAGGTGTAACCATGGCTACCTCATTCCTATCTCTAGCATTAAACAAGTCAATCGATCCAACAGTCGCCATGACTGGTGAACTGACCCTTACCGGTAAAGTCCTACGTATCGGTGGGTTGAGAGAAAAAGCCGTGGCGGCAAAGAGATCCGGTGCCAAGACCATCATTTTCCCTAAGGACAATCTAAACGATTGGGAAGAACTTCCAGATAATGTAAAGGAAGGGCTGGAGCCCTTGGCTGCAGATTGGTATAATGATATATTCCAAAAATTATTCAAGGATGTGAGTACGAAGCAAGGTAACTCGGTATGGAAAGCTGAGTTCGAAATTTTGGATGCTAAAAAGGAGAAGGACTAACTTGCCATCTAAATAAAAACCCCTAGTTTGAACATTCTGTAAATATTTAAATATAAACATCATTTTAATCACATAAATATTAAATGTTTTCTATTCAGTTGTGATTTGGTTGGAGATCACAAATGGCAAAATCGCGTAAAGGATATTTATGATATGCCCTTTTAGGAAATCTAATTGCTTACCGAAAAAAACAAGACAACGAAAAATTTCGAGCAAGATAATGGGATGCTAACTTATTCTCATCAATTAATTCCTGAGAGTAAAAGTAGATATCTTGTGATTTATGCAGTCGTTGTGCATTTAGGTCAATTGAGTTCATAAACGTTTTTTTTCCACATTAAAAACTAGCGTAACTTTTGATTGTGATAAATAATGTCTGATAATAGAAGACGTAGACGTGAAGAAGATGATTCCGACTCAGAAAATGAATTACCGCCATCTTCCCCTCAGCAACCTTTCAGAAGGGGTATGGACCCTGTTTCCTCGCCTATTGGTTCTCCAGATATGATTAATCCTGAAGGTGACGATAACGAAGTTGATGATGTGCCGGACATTGATGAAGTAGAAGAAGGAATGAACGAAGTCGATTTGATGGGCGATGATATGTACGAGGACTATGCGGCTGATCAGAACAGGGATAGGTATGATCCAGGTCAAGTTGATGATAGGATACAGCAAGAGTTATCTCTGAGCGAACGTCGCCGCATTGATGCTCAGCTAAATGAAAGAGATAGGCTACTAAGAAACGTTGCCTACATAGACGATGAGGACGACGAACAAGAAGGTGCCGCACAATTAGATGAGATGGGTCTTCCAGTGCAAAGACGAAGAAGGAGAAGGCAGTACGAAGATTTGGAAAATAGCGATGACGATCTGTTAAGTGATATGGAAATTGATCCATTGAGAGAAGAACTGACCTTAGAATCTTTGAGTAATGTGAAAGCTAATAGCTACTCGGAATGGATCACCCAACCTAATGTTTCAAGAACTATCGCCAGAGAACTGAAATCGTTCCTGCTGGAATACACGGATGAAACCGGTCGCTCCGTTTACGGTGCACGTATTAGAACATTAGGTGAAATGAATTCAGAATCTTTGGAAGTTAATTATAGACACCTCGCTGAATCCAAAGCTATTTTGGCATTATTTTTAGCCAAGTGCCCGGAAGAAATGTTGAAAATATTTGATATAGTTGCCATGGAGGCGACAGAATTACATTATCCGGATTATGCCCGTATTCACTCGGAAATTCATGTGAGAATTTCTGATTTTCCAACAATATACAGTTTGCGTGAATTGCGTGAATCAAATTTGACATCTTTGGTACGTGTCACTGGTGTGGTGACAAGAAGAACAGGTGTTTTCCCTCAGTTGAAATATGTTAAATTCAACTGCCTAAAATGTGGCTCCATCTTGGGTCCCTTCTTTCAGGATTCTAATGAAGAGATTAGAATTTCATTCTGTACAAACTGTAAATCAAAAGGTCCTTTCAGAGTCAATGGAGAGAAAACGGTTTACCGTAACTACCAAAGAGTCACCCTACAAGAGGCACCAGGGACAGTTCCTCCGGGTCGTTTACCAAGACACAGAGAGGTCATTTTATTGGCTGATTTGGTCGATGTATCCAAGCCAGGTGAAGAGGTTGAAGTTACAGGTATCTACAAAAACAACTACGACGGTAATTTGAATGCAAAGAACGGCTTCCCCGTTTTTGCGACAGTTATTGAAGCGAATTCTGTTAAAAGAAGAGAAGGTAATGCAGCAAATGAAGGAGAAGAGGGTTTGGATGTTTTCAGTTGGACCGAAGAGGAAGAACGCGAGTTTAGGAAAATTTCTAGAGATCGTGGTATAATAGATAAAATTATATCTTCTATGGCACCATCAATCTATGGCCACAGGGATATCAAAACTGCTGTGGCATGTTCGTTGTTTGGCGGTGTTCCAAAAAACGTTAACGGAAAACATTCCATTCGTGGTGATATCAATGTCTTATTATTAGGTGACCCAGGTACCGCCAAATCTCAAATCTTGAAATACGTCGAGAAAACAGCCCACAGAGCTGTCTTTGCCACAGGTCAAGGTGCTTCAGCTGTCGGTTTAACTGCGTCCGTTAGAAAAGACCCCATTACTAAAGAATGGACCTTAGAGGGTGGTGCGCTAGTGTTAGCCGATAAGGGTGTTTGTTTGATTGATGAATTCGATAAGATGAACGATCAAGATCGTACATCTATTCATGAAGCAATGGAACAGCAGAGTATTTCTATTTCTAAAGCAGGCATTGTTACGACGCTACAAGCACGTTGTTCAATCATTGCTGCAGCAAATCCAAATGGTGGTAGATACAATTCAACGTTGCCTTTAGCTCAAAATGTTGGTTTAACTGAGCCAATTCTCTCTAGATTTGATATTTTATGTGTCGTTAGAGATCTAGTTGATGAGGAGGCTGACCAGAGACTGGCTACGTTTGTTGTTGATTCTCATGTGAGATCTCATCCCGAAAACGACGAGGATGAAGAAAATGAAGCGCCCAAAGATAATGGTGAGTCGGCAATAGAACAAGGTGAGGATGAAATAAATGAGCAACTTACTGCAAGACAAAGGAGGCTTCAAAGACAAAGGAAAAAAGAAGAAGAAATTTCCCCAATTTCACAAGAATTATTAATGAAGTATATCCACTACGCCAGAACCAAGATTTATCCTAAACTGCATCAAATGGATATGGATAAGATTAGTAGGGTATATGCGGACTTAAGAAGAGAAAGTATTTCTACAGGGTCATTTCCCATCACCGTTCGTCATTTGGAATCCATTTTAAGAATCGCAGAGTCCTTTGCTAAAATGAGGTTATCTGAATTTGTATCATCTTATGACCTGGATAGATCTATCAAGGTTGTGGTTGATTCGTTCGTCGATGCTCAAAAGGTAAGTGTTCGTCGCCAACTCCGGAGATCTTTTGCTATTTATACCTTGGGTCACTAATGCTACAATTAATTAGACTTCTCGCCATAAAATCTACAAAAAATCTTCGTTTAATTCCGTGCATGGGTAATTAATTCCCTTTTCAGTATATAAGCTTCCCTCGCCCTCCGTATAATTTTCATACATTGTATTTTTAATTTTAATTCGACTGAATATATACAGCCTTTCCATATATTATCCTTCCAAGAAAAAAAAAAGAAGATCAACTGAAAATTGTTTTATTGCAGACGTATTATGATATATTTTGCCTCTTAATAATATACATTTATTATAAAGTGAAGAGTAAGGAAAATAATACCCACTTATTCAGTAACGTTAGGAGTTTCGCAAGAAGCTTCAGTAGAAGCTTCAGTAGGAGCCTCCGTCGTTTCTATCTTTTCTTCAGGTTTTGGAGTAGTCTTGGCATTCGCATCAATACCAAATATTCTGTATAATAGCTCATGGGTATCTTCCTTACAGACCATTAAATTGATGCATTTGTTACCCTTCCAAACCGGTAAAAACAAGTTCTCCTTTGCAGGGTCGTTTCTTGATACATCAACGAAAGCACAGCCAGAGCTCAATTCCGTCATCTTTTCGACAAAATCGTCATCAATATTCTTGGAACGAATGTCATCAAAATTAGGGAATGATTCGATCAACAAATGTTTCAGCATTTCCAAGTTAGCTTCAACAATTCTATTGGATTTCATATGATGTTTCATTATTGGCAATGACTCACTTTGGATTCTCCACGAACATTCAATGTCACTTCTTTGGGAGATAAACAATTTCACACCGGAATAAATAATCTTCAACCTGTCGTCATTGGCTTGAATAACGTCCTTCAAAGCTGGGCATACAGTGTAAACGACTCTGGTTGGTTCACCGGTGGCGTTACGCACTAGACAGGTGTTTCTGTCGAAAATGTTGTCGATACCATAAAAGTCCCAGCAAACCTTCAAAGCTTCGTGTTGTGGGTCAACAAAGACAAATGGTTCTTCGTTGGCATCACGGGGTAATCTTTCTTTCTTTTGGACTTCTTCCACCTTCATTTTTTTTGTTTGAGGTTCTTCAGATTCTAAGGCTGGAGTTTCTGAAGATAGTTTCTCTGCAGCCGCTTCGATGTTATCTTCAACTTTTTCGAAGACACTGATGAAAAACCCTCCTGTATTTTGTTGGTGGGGATAAACTCTCATACAATTCTTCAGATTGAACTTAGAAGCTTCTTCTTCAGATGGTGGAAAGAAACTTTCTAATGTACCTTCGTCCCCCTTGTTCTTCTCTGTCAGGTTTCTATCATAAACGGGCCATTTAGATACACCCTTGGACCTTATTAAACCAGTAAGTTTATCATCACAATTAACTAACCTAATTTTGTCGCCCCACTTTCTTAGTGCCTCCGCAATGACAGCCTCATTTTCAATAGGATTTAAAGAACAGGTCGAGTAAACCAATCTACCGTTGCTCTTTAGAAGATGCAGACCTCTGTTCAGGATATTTAGTTGAACAGTATGCAAACCAAGCCCTGCTTGTGTGTTCCAATCTTTCCAAACGTTAACATTTTTCCTCATGGTACCATCACCAGAACATGGAACATCACAAAGAATTCTGTCGAATTTCAAAATGTCATTCTTTTTATTTGAGTTGCCGTGTAATCTAATGCGTGGGAAAAACTGAGCATCATGATTAACAACCATCAAATTAGCACTATTCAATCTCTTCAATTGGTGAACCAACATATGAGATCTTCTAGCATCGGCATCATTCGCTACAACGAATCCAGATGGTTCATCTGTATCTTTATGTAAGGCCTCAATTAGCTGAGCAGTTTTTGAACCAGGAGCAGCGCACATATCCAAAACGGTATGATGAGGTTTCACTTCAAGAACGATTGGGGGAATCATTGAAACAGCTTCTTGTCTTGAGATGTTACCAACCGCGTTTTCAACAACCAAGAACCTCTGGGTTTTTGCAAATTGTTCATTTTTTCTAATGACTGTCTTAGGAACATCCAATTGCCAGGCGAGATGGTCTGGATACCAAGGTAATTCTACAGGGGCCTTGATTTTTTCACCTTCGAATTCAACATTAGTCAAGTTTGGTAGATGCCTTTCCTTGAATAGATCCAAAACCTCGCCAGCATGCTTTCTGGAGCCTGTAATTCTAAAGGTCAGAGGTAGTGGGGTCTGGCATGTTTTCTTGAACTGTTCCCATTGGTCTTCTGGAAAAAGAGCTAAAGTCTTGTAGTATCTTTCCCATTTTTCATTTTCCTTTTCTAGTTCTGACCAGTTCTTTTGAGCTCTTGAGTCATCACGGGCTCCAAAAGTCTTCTTGTTTCCCTTTTTGAAATTCTTTCTTCTAGCCATTTTTGCAATGCGTGCCTTGAGTTGAATGTAGTGGAGAGAAGTGCTGGAAACAATAGCTTTGTGAATTTGTCAGTCAATCAAGTGTTTTTAAAGAACTCATCGCCAAATTTTTCAAAGTGAAAAAAAAAAATGCTTCATAAAGAAAAGAGGACACACAGTCATTTGATACGTAAAAGGAAATACTAAGCTAGCAGTGGTGATTGAATACTGTGTAGAAGTAGTAGATACTGGCTTATACGTATCCAAGCGGGTGCCTTTGTTCTACTACGCATGTTTAGAAGGAAATATAAAATGATTATCTCGAAAGCGGGCATCTAATTGCTCTGCTCTTGCACCGTATCGATCGGACACGCCAGATCCATCGTCTTAAAGTACTTGTTACACTGCGTCTACGATTGCAACTGAAGTAACTCTTGTTTTTGTGAACGCAGAATCTAGTGCATGCTGGCAAGGCGTCATTTTTTTATGCTTTAGCAGCTTTTTCCTTAACACTACTTGAAGCGTAATTACTGATAAGGGTATGATGTCCTTTCCTTGGGTACATAGTGGCGCCCGAAGCTTTCAGCCACTGCCGCAATGTTAAAGGGGTCATGATGCATTCAAATGTTGCCTGGAGCGTGTCTATAATCGATATGTTTCGATACAAATGCGCATGGTCCCTTTCCGATTATTTTATTTTGGTTAGCGTCTGCTGTATTGGTGCTAGTCAAATAGTCTTTCACCCATTTTTCAACAAGCAAGCCCAATGTAACAAGGCTTGTCTCATCAAATGCGTTGATTAAATGGGGATACCTACTCAGACACAATTGGGTCGCATAGTAGTGGACCACACGTAAATCAATATCGGGAATGATATTGCCTTCGAACACACCCTCATTTCTGTCCTTCTCTGCATCAGCATCTAGATCTTCCCTTGTTTTGAACGGTATAGGGACAGCATTATCTATCTTTTCTGCAAGCACTTCATCGGCGCTCACCACATGTGTTCCAAATTCCTTTATTATGTTGCTGCAAGCTTCATAAACATTCCTATCCATTTTGTTCTGGGGGTCAGTGCAGATATTCCGGATATGTAGCCACTTCGGAGTTTATGCGGTTATATTTTGTAAATAACACTTACACTCAGCGTCCTCGTACGTTGATCTGCATTTCATGGCATTCGCTTCTCCATTATGCGCATTTAGCAGAACAAAACAAAATAGAACTAGATGATAAATTTACAGGGAGAAAATGCAACAAAATGCTAAACTTTTCTGGTCTGGTTGGGCAGTTTATGATCTGGTGAAAAAACTTGCATGATGATGAGGCAGGAGTTACTGATTTTGTGTTTTTTCAACACCGGCAATTGAGAAATTAATACAAATCGTTGAATTATCTTTTGACCTACATATATACATATACATATAATCTCAATTTTTTGTAACGATACCTGTGTACAAACTAGTAAAAATGAATGCCTTGAAAATAAACAGCACCTTCCTCATTTCCTTTCGGTCATCACCTCCCTTCTGGTAGCGTCTTGTAGTAAATTCGTATCCACCATGTTCTTGTTTAGATAAACATATCTGACTGTGGAACCTCTTATAAAGATGTTCCTTACTGAACCCAAATGCGGATATTTATTTTCGTCTGTACATGATATGTTGTCCAGCTTCAGGTTTAGGAACTGGTCTACAGACTGTAGTGTACCTTTTATTTCGATGTCATTTTTTAACTAAATCAAAACACAATAACAGCAACAAGCAAACGTTAGTATTTCAGCTTTTTGAAAAATTGATGTACGACAGCCGTTAGTTTTCCTGTATCAAAGGGCATTCGGATGTAAATTATTATAAACATACCTCTACGACCACTTCTTGGTCGACCAAAGTCTTGAAAAAAGAGAAGAAAAGCATCCTTGTTAAATGTTATTAGTGAGAAGTATCTGTGTGAAAGTAGAGTATTCCTTGGTTAAATCCCCGATGTGTTTTCTTTGTATGCCGTATTATACATAGAAGTATTCTGTTTCGGTTTTTATTTTTTTTGGTTCAAAACTTCTTCATGCGCTGAAATTGAGAGAAAAGGAACAGTGCCAGTGACATAATAACAATAGCGGAAAGGAAGGCTCTCAAAGAAGAGACGCCTGAAAACTCCTTCAACTAAAAAACGAGCCTTGGATTCTGTCCCACTTCATCATTCACATCATTTTCAAGATAGCTTTCCCCCCTTAGGCCGCCAATATAGAATTAACAGTTTTTTATGTTTAGTTCAAAGGATCATTCTTAAAATGGGCTACATAAAGTATTTGTAAAATCATAAAACCAATGATATACCACAAAAAATGACACGATTGAGAAAGAGGAGAGAATAAAAAACTTTAATGCCTTTTCTTGATGTAACCCCCCAGCCACTCTTTTTCTAAAAACCGTATTATTCCTGCTTTTCTCCATAGAAAGTTCGATAAGGGTACCTTCCGCCTTGATAATGAACGAACCCGAGATTTTGAGGACTTAAGATAGTTCCGCACTTATAAGTGTGTGGATAAGCTATCTTCAGGTGATAGTGCATTCGCGAATGTGGCTGATATTCATTATACTTTGATAAACTGCAAGTACAACAATCTCGCATAATGCAGAGGGTGATAGACCAATGGGTATACGATATAGAAACGATACATACCACGAATAATAATCATGACTGTGCTGCCTGTATACACGGCAAAGGAGTTCTCAATTTTAGTGGCATTGTTAAGGAAATCCACTATAAAAAATACCGTCATGTCTTGTTTCCTCCTATCATAACAAATCAATTCATCCCTGGACGCCCCGAATACATACCAATACTACACGATTCCATTAAGGATTAAGCGAGCACATCTAACCCGTGAAATGACTTATTTGGGAAGCTTAAGCGATATCTAGGGCATCACTGCTCATTCTCGGCCGGATATCAACCAGTATTGATAAGGTATATGGACGATTGGCTTCTAGCTATTTCCATTTCCATTTCCTTTAGAATTTATTATTGTATTTGGCACATTTTAGAGAAAATAAAACATATATAGAACAATAAGAACGTACATAATCTCTTAATTAATTATTTGTAATCAGTTAAGCGTCTTCCTTCAACAAAGCATCTCTCTTTTCAGCAACTCTTTGGGCTCTTCTGTCACGAGCAGCTCTGTTCTTCAATCTTCTAGCTTCAGCTTCTTCGTTCAAAGCCTTTTCACGTTGAGCATCAGCCTTAGCTTGGATAATGTGTTCAACCAAAGCTCTCTTGTGCTTGAAAGCGTTACCCTTGGATTCCTTGTACAGAACATGGTACAAATGTTTGTCAATCTTACCAGCATCACGGTACTTGGCCAATAGTCTTCTCAAGACACGTAATCTTCTGATCCAGACAACTTGGGATGGTAAACGAGCTTCTCTGGTACCCTTTCTCTTACCGTAACCACTGTGACGACCTTCTCTTTTAGATTGAGCGTGGGCTCTGGTTCTGGATTTGGAGTGGACAGTAACGGCCTTCTTGACGATGGTGCCGTTCTTGACCAATTTTCTGATGGCATTTCTGGAGTTGGCTTGAGCAATTTCAGAGGTTTCGTTTGGGTCTAACCAAACCTTTCCCTTACCAACACCGACAACAGAAGCGGCAAGTCTCTTTTGAGTACGCAAGTTAGCCCTGTGAAAAAAAAGTATTTTTGCAGATTCATTTGCAATGATAGATGTTAGTAAAATTGCTTCTATTCGGATGTTGAAACCAGCTCAAAAGTAAAAGGATATAATTCATAAGGTTTGATGCGCCGACATCAAATCCGCGGTCCTAGTTTATCCGAGATGGGCCTAGTGCTGTCCTACTCTTTAGTTTCATAGATATCATAGCGGCTCATATGACTGTCAGTTGAGAATCTTCAATTTCATTCATGGATATGACGCCGCTTCACTGTTCATACGCTAGGAATCGCGCTCGAACCTCATTTTTATCTTCTTTTCTGATCATTTTTGAATCAGGAGCCCTCAGACCGTCTTTTACGATGCACTCTAGCCAACGGTTTCACGCTTTTAATATCACTGTTTCACATACATTTTCCTCTAAATTTATTGGTGACTTTTCTGTTCGATTTGATGAAAAACTCAACCAAATACTAGCATTGTAAAGATATATTATCACTATCCCATTGTAGATACAGTGTCTCTGGAGGTTAGAAGAACCTGGAATGGTGGAAAGAGGGAGCCTATCTGGCCGGGCCGCGCAATTCTCATGACGATTGCAACACGGTTGGCAGACGAGACAGGGCGAGCTGTACCGCAGTGATGCGAGCCTGCGCTAAGCTCATTACTTATCGAAGCCTCGCAAGTCCACTTCACAGAGGGACGCGATGCATCGCTAGAAACGTGAAAATGGTAGACGTAGAACAGTTTTTGAAAGTCTTCGGATGTATAGGTGTTAGGGTGTCCGGGTTTAAAATCTGTCATGCAAAGTGCGCCTTTGCGATTTTCTCACGTTTTCTCTTTTTTTTTTTTTTTTTTTTTTTTTCGCTAGCGGAGACTAAGCGATGGGGCTCTTTGAAAATTTTCATACTAGAAATTGGTACAATTACTCAATGCAATATTATCAATGGCTCGAGAAGGTCTAAATTTATAGAATAAGGCAAAAGTAGCAAGAACAAAGAACAATGGCCAAATCAATACGTGCTAGTAGTCATATAAATGCTAAAGCAGTTAAGAGACGGGGAGTTTTCCAAAAAGCTGTGGACGCACGTGAACAAAGAATATCAAATAAATTAAAGGAAGATTTACTGAAGCAGAAATTAGAAGATCTAAAGAAAAAGGAAGAGCAAGGGATTAACATGGATGTTGATGAAAAAAAACCTGTCGAGGAAGCTCTCAAGAAGAAAATAACAACTTCTGGTTGGAGAGATGGCAGACATCACGTTTACAAGAAGGCTAAACTCATGAAACAATCCAAGAAAAAGACTTCTTTCACTAGATTTTGATAGTCGGGGGTGATAAGAGTTGAGTTGTAAATTTTTTTAATTATATGTACCATAATAAAATTCTGATGTTATCTTTATTCTTTACTATAGTTTATTTTTCTTTTTTGGACAGTACAGAATTGGAAAAAGCAAGGCAGATGATAGATATGAAAACCAGTTCATTTATATTTTTCCTTTCTATGTGAGTGGGTAAGTTATATATATATATATATATATATGTATATATGAATGAACTATATAATGCATTGTTTTCTTCAAAATATATACTAGGTTGTTCTTTTGCGTTCTTTTAATTTCATCCTTCTTTCTCTCCTTAACCTGCTCTGCATCATGTAGTAGGTGCCTCGCCTAATTATTGTTTCCAATATGGACTGATCGTATTCGGGGTACTTGACCTTTACGCGTTCATGCAGTTGATTAATCAATTTTGTCCTGTAATCCTTTGTAGTGTCTCTAATCCAGGTTTTGAAACCTAGCGGGTAATTTAGCTCATTTTGGAAAATGCCCAATATAAAGCGTTCTCTTTTCAGAGCTTCTTCAGGGGATTCTAAGTTCAGCACTTTTGCTAGACCCTCGGCGGATAATCTTGAGTCGGAAATCTTCTTGGATTCAGAAGAAGAAGAGGGCGATGAGTGTGTAAATGAATCATGACAGGGTTTCCTTTTTGTCGTGGAAGAAGTGGTTGATTCTGACGACGACGACGAGGACGACGAAAAGGAAGAGGGGAGGGGATCTTGTTCAATGGCGTTTATCGTAAAATCTGGATAGTTTAATTGATTATTTAGATTTTCTAACGTTAGTTCTTGCGTAAGGGGTAACGCCTCCTTTTCGAATGCATTTGGATCGGCGAATATGTCGCCGTTGGAACTGGCGTTAGGAATTATCGTTTCTCCCTTCCTCAAAGAGGAAGATGATGGTGCCGGGGGAGAGGGGGAATTTGATAAGGATAACGAGAATTTAGCAGATGGCAAGCTTGACACTAATGAGGAGGGTGTCGATATTTCCTTTTTGTAAATGTCTTTACAATTTACGGCATACTGCGGTTCATTGAGAGTAGAAGGATAATCGAGTAAGAAAGCCATCTGGCTTATATCATTGCCCAGTAGATTGTTATTATTATTATTATTATTATTCTTATTATTATTATTATTATTACTACTATTGATGCTATTATTTTTGGTAGTTGTAGTAGTCAACTTATCCTTATAAGACAATAAAAAGTTGGAATAAGTTAAATTCTCATCGTTGTAGGAGTTAACGTTGACGTCATTATTATTTGTAGGAAAAAAAGGCGAGTTAACGTCGCAATTCAATGGTGTGAGTGATTCCAAGTTGTAGTTTATATTTTCATTTTCGTAAAATGAGTCGAATTCAGGGATATTAGCGCACATTAGCTTTATTCTTATTATAATCTCTATATATTACGATTAAGCTGACTGCAAGATACGGGGTAAACGCGCAAGAAAGAAGAAAACCTTGTCAAGAGCAAAATCTAGAGCAAAAAATAGAATTTGAGAGATATGGTCACATATATATAATTTACTTGATTCCTTTTAAACAATTGAACTTTTTTAAAAAACACAACAAAGAGAAAAAAAAAAAAAGAGAAAAATATGATAAAATTGCATGTATGTGGGCGGAAGGAAACCTTAAAAGTTATAATAAAGGGAAACCCACGCAGGAAGCGGCATAGGAAGATATTATAATGAAACGAGCAAAAGAAAATGGAGTCAACGTATGGCGTATTAAGATTGTGTTTATTTTTATGCAGGAAGGGGAACCACGCAGAAAATCAATAATCTGCATCAAAAATAGTTGGCTTTTTTTTCCTTTCAAAAAACTCAGATAAAGGAATCACTGCGCTAATTTGTGTGGAAAGTCACCGATATGAAAAATGTGTACGAACAAAAAATGAAGTACCTGTGAAGTTGAGTCCCTTCTTTTTTCTATTTGGACCACTTAGTTACCCAATATCGTAATAGGGAATAACAGCAAGGTTGAAGAAGAAAAGAGTTACGAGAGCGGCAGGAGACATGAGGAATGACGCAGGACGGTAGTATCTATGTACACAAGTGGTTCGAACCCACCAGATTTCTTGCTGATGATTACATATACAAGCTTTTTTGCTTCCTACAGGTGATTGTACGCAACCTCATGGTATGCCTGCAGGACGCGCATGCACGTACGACGGCACTTCCCGGAGTAAAACGGCAACTACTCTGACGTGGTGTATGGGTGGTAGGCCTAGTAGGGCGCTGGGGCTCGCTGCAAGGGGTAATTGTCAGCGACCGGATGGCTCCGTTACCGCCCGAGGCTACCTACGTGTTTACCATGTATGCTGGCTCCTGCCGGCAGGGGAGAATGTGAAGACGGCGGAGCCGGCGAATGGTGCCTCGAAAAGAGCACGAGCTTTTCTTTTTTAGAACACTGACTTTCGAAAAGGAGAAATATGAAGTGAAAAGAAAAAAATGTAAAAAAAGAAACGGAAAGACAGAAACGGGCTTCTTCTGGGTAACCAGTTATGTACTGAAAATCAAGAGGATGTACGCAACTACGAAGATACGCATTAGCCACGCCCATCCCTTCTCCCTTTACCTTTTCCCTTTCCCTCTCCGTTCTGCAGTACTGCTATATATAAGGAAAACGGCTGAATAAGAAAGAGGCTGGAAACATCGACAAGAAGGTGATAAACGATTAGAGCACCGCCAAACTTAATAGAAACCCTTGCAAGCACTATCATGTCTTTCATCCCCATTGTATGTGGTATGAGGAGTTTCGACTCTTCATACGACTCCGTGCCGGGACACCAGAACCTTTACTGTCCGAACTGTCACAATTTTAGCGTGGGTCCCATCAAGAGGAAGGAGTTTTTCACCGTCTGGTTCATACCCTTGGTCCCTGTTTTCTGGGGCAAACAATTGCACTGTCCCATCTGTAATTGGCGACAAGACTTCAAGAATGAGGAACAGCTCAATAAAGTCATTCAAGAACAACAGAACTTGCCACAGAAACTGCCCAGCTAGTCAACCCTCTACACTGCATTTTTCTCTCTCTATGTATCTTACCTGTGTATGTACACATTATGTTTTATATACGTCTTATGCCAATGTGAATATCACTCTGCACGAGAACGGTTTTCCTTGTGGGAGCAAAAGAAAGGCGGTAAACGCGCCACCTTGATTGGTGTAGAGCATGGGCCAATGAGAGGCCCCCACTCTCAGAGGGTGAGGTGCGATTATCGGGGACATGTCTCCGTCGATCGGGCCCACGTCGTCGCAGAATATAAATACCATTTGAGTTTAACAATTAATTTTTCACGATGTCGCATTGAAAAGAGTATATACACATTGTTGGTTATAGCGTACATTTGCAATACATCTACAAATCGAAGAGACCCTCTACAGTATTTATATTTGTTGTTGTTCTTTCTTTGCGTGCTCTTCTATACCTCATATCCATACAGTATCACAAGTACAATCAAATAGTCATGTCCTCTAACGCCCAAATCAAAACTCCATTACCACCAGCTCCGGCTCCAAAGAAAGAATCTAACT
The DNA here is from genome assembly GCF_947243775.1 of Saccharomyces kudriavzevii IFO 1802. Taxonomy (NCBI): domain Eukaryota; kingdom Fungi; phylum Ascomycota; class Saccharomycetes; order Saccharomycetales; family Saccharomycetaceae; genus Saccharomyces; species Saccharomyces kudriavzevii. Next base: position 158,412 of record NC_079273.1, on the reverse strand, counting down.
TTCTGATCGATTTCTTGATGGGTGGTGTCAGTGCCGCCGTCGCCAAGACCGCCGCTTCTCCCATCGAAAGAGTTAAACTTTTGATTCAAAACCAAGATGAAATGTTAAAACAAGGTACTCTAGACAAAAAATACGCTGGTATCTTGGACTGTTTCAAGAGAACCGCCACACAGGAAGGTATTATCTCATTCTGGAGAGGTAACACAGCCAACGTCATCCGTTATTTCCCCACTCAAGCTTTGAATTTCGCCTTCAAGGACAAGATTAAGGCCATGTTCGGTTTCAAAAAGGAGGAAGGTTACACCAAATGGTTCGCCGGTAACTTGGCCTCCGGTGGTGCTGCTGGTGCCTTGTCATTGATGTTTGTTTACTCTTTGGATTATGCAAGAACCAGATTGGCTGCCGACTCTAAATCCTCCAAGAAGGGTGGTGCTCGTCAATTCAATGGTTTGGTCGACGTCTACAAGAAGACTTTGAAATCCGACGGTCTCGCCGGTCTTTACAGAGGTTTCTTACCTTCTGTTGTTGGTATTGTTGTTTACAGAGGTCTGTACTTTGGTATGTATGATTCCTTGAAACCTGTTTTGCTAACCGGTTCTTTGGAAGGTTCATTCTTGGCTTCATTCCTGTTAGGTTGGGTTGTTACTACTGGTGCCTCCACATGTTCCTACCCATTGGATACCGTTAGAAGAAGAATGATGATGACCTCTGGCCAAGCCGTTAAGTACGACGGTGCCTTTGACTGTTTAAGAAAGATTGTCGCTGCCGAAGGTGTTCCCTCCCTATTCAAGGGTTGCGGTGCTAACATCTTAAGAGGTGTTGCAGGTGCTGGTGTTATCTCAATGTATGATCAATTGCAAATGATCCTGTTCGGTAAGAAGTTCAAATAAGGCTAAGCTAAGTTGAATTTTAATTTGATTCCTTTTTCTCAATTTTCTCTCTTTTTTTTTTCTTTTCATTTTTTGGTGTTTAATGAGTGACACGATTTGTTTTTTGATAATATTATTATCCTTCTATATTTTTAGAGATTCTTCCAAACAGTTTGAAGGTTCCAGAAAACAGAAAGAAAAGAAAACAATGAAAAATTTTTTGAACAACTTTTACGTATAAAGGAGAAAAAAAAATTCTAAATATCCAGTAAATAGTTTTATATTAGTAGTATTCTTTCCCGCTTTCTGAATTTCGTCTCATGACGTTTCTTATAAGATGCAATTTTTTTACCTAATCATCTCCAAATTGGTCTCTCGTTCTTTGTATTGGCGTCCGCGTTTTGCTTGAGATGACTGGACAATGAACCACTTGTCTTACTTTTCACCATCCGAGTCTTTGTATTGGTGTGTTCCTTGGACTTTGCAGAAACGCCTGATGATAAGTTCTTCATGGATGTTGACCTAGAGAACGTCGTTTGCTTGTAGAGTCTATCAAAAACAGAAACCGATTTCTTCAGTTGAGAATTCGTTCCTGGCGCAAGTGGCGTGCGTTCTGTTGGCTTGATTCTAGTGTGTAAATCTCTTATTGATGTAGATTTGGGAACTTTGGGTTTTGGAATCACCGGGACTGACGAAGAAGAGGATGCATTGCGATGAGTGGAGTTGACCTTATTCAAGGAATTTGTGGTGGGCGTGAGAAAGTTCGGTTTCTGCATAAACGGCTTGGGCTTTGACAATGGGGTGTTCTTTATCGAATTGACATTAGAGTTTGCCTGCATGAATCTCGCTCTGGCTACAATGTCATTACCATTGACCAATGAGTTCCGCAGCTTCAGCCTTCGTATTCTTCTTGTGATATCATTTACCGCTGGTGTAGTGTATGAAATTGAGCGGGATGGTCTTGATCTCTTCAACGATTCCGACCGGTCCTGTTGGGTCGCATGCTGGGATTTCCTCTTGGGTGTGTGCAACAACGTATAATGAGCGTCTAGCGACTCCATCTGACTAAATTGAGAATCATGCTCTGTTTGGAAGAACTCGTTGATATCATACGAGTCCGAGTTTAGTTCGCCGCTCTCGCTGCTGTTGTGTTGCTGTTGATTTTGACCTTGCAGGAATTCGAACTTTGACGTGGCTCTAGAATCCAGTTCGCTAAGTACGGAATTTCCCAGTCTTTTGGAAACACCAATAGTCTCGATGATATTACTATTGTTGTTCGAATGGAAGTCTATACTCATATGCGGCGGCGAAAAATCATTAAATTGCGTAGTAGTATCGTGATCTTTATGCTCTTTTTTAAGTTTATCATTCATCCATGAAGATAGTGCGTGGTCTAGAGCTCGAGTTGCATTTTTTTGTTTATTTGTTTATACTGGCCTAAAACTTGCGATTTTTCATGTTATTTTCCCCTTCCCTCTCTCTGTGCCTCCATCTGGCGATGATGCACGAAATGCCTGAAACGAAGAATTCCGATAACAAAAGAAAAATACAACAGCTTCATTAAGTATTTATAAAACGTTTTTTATACAAATATATATACATATGTGACATACGTATTGAATCTCCTTTTTTCTTTCTTTTTTTCCTTCAATAAAATACAGATTGAACTAGTAATGATGCAACATTATTCATTAAGATGATAATTTGGTTGTCTGTGTGGACATGCACACCGTACGCGCGTGTATTCACTACTCTTCATCTTTATTGTGATGTTCTTCTTGTACTTCTTCTTTCTCTTCCGAAGATGAGGTGAAGTCAGAATGTTCAGTGGCAGCGGTGATGTTGCCTTCCGAAGCTTCCAGTTTTCTCTTGTAGTTTTCACGTTTTTCGATTTCCGTATTCAGATTTTTCAAAAGCATCGATTCGGCAAGTTTGACATTCTTGGGGAATTTACTGGTAATTATAAATTTTCTGAAATTATCGTCCTTGTCGTCGTCGTCCTTCCTTTCCACAATGATATTGGTCTTCGTGAAAGTCTTCAGGTTCTTGATTCTGTTCATGCCACGGCCAATGATGGCGCCCACGTACAGTTCTGGGATCTTCAATTCGATTCTAGTGTTGGAAGAGGCAGAAGGTGAAAGAGGCTCGCCGGCCGACTTCTTCAAGTGAGGGAAATAGGATCTTTCCATGTTGAATCTGACGTCAACGTCGCTCAAGATAATCTCACTGATTTCAATAAGTACATTGGTGATGGAGCCCGGGAAGCCCTGAATCTCAATGATTCTTTCGTCGCTAGCGGGTAAGAAGTCCTTGGAGGCCACGATCTTGACGCCGTGCTTGTTGATCAGAGACTTGATCGTGGCGCCCGCCTTACCAATGATGGAAGAGATGTGGGAATTCGCCACGATGAGCCTGACATAGCCAATGTTTTCTAGTTGCTGCAGGTCTCTGATTTCGTCCTTAGAGGGGGCAGGCAAAATATGGTTCAGGAAATGGAAGTAGTAATGCTCTTCAGCCTCTCCTTCAGCGGCGTCCTCGTTCTCAGAACTCCGCTTGTTAAGAACGTCAACGATGTCGCCAATGGCGTTGGCCACGTTGATCACGTTGCCGGCACAAGACAGGATCCTGTCTGAGCACCCGGGTACCTTTTCAGAAATGCCGATCTTGACGGAGTTCGCAGCTCTTATGCGTGTGATGGTCGAGCCCTTGGTGCCAATTATCTTGGCAGCTTCTTTCAACGACAGCAAAAGCCTGTGGTTGATGGTGGGTTGAGCGACAGCGCCAACAACGGGGGCAGCGCCAGTGTCGGCGCTGCTGCCGTCACTGGTGCCGCCGTTGGCATTGTTTGTAGGGATTGCAACGGGAGTAGCAGCTTCGAAGAACTGTGACATGACGGGTATATGAACTGATCCTATATCTGTATTTTACCCGATCAGTGAATGGTCTGCTTGCAAAGGAGGCGCGGAATGGGGCTGGGAGTGAGATGTCTTTACTTGTTATGTCCTGTGGTTATATATGCTCGGGTACTAATGCTCCAGATCATACTGTTGTTGTTGTTTAGCTGAGCGGGCGGACACATACACACACAAAAAAAATAACAAGGGTTGTCGTAGGATGTGATAGGGCAATTACCAGAAGTAAGAAGGCCACTAAGTGAAATAGTAGGTCACAATAATTTTCCAAGAAATAAAAATTAGGTCCAAATCTTTCTTTTTTCCTTTTGTTTTTTTTTCTTTTTCTTTCACGATTTGTCAGAAATTAGTGGGAGACGCCTCTTGTGGGGTGGGCGCCAGGCGGTATGATATGTATATATATATACAAGGAAGTTGCTGTGGTGGCATGGACAGTAAATGAGTCATTATGAGAAAAAAACTGCACACAGCACCTGCAAGGAGAACACAAGATGACTATGGACAACAACAACAACAACAGCAGTATTCAGGATAGCAACAAGAATGAGATAGGCGGTCAGGGCGATGGGGGCGATGATGGCGGCTTGCCTCTTGTACAATGTGTCGCAAGAGCTCGCATCCCCACTACACAGGGCCCGGATATCTTTTTGCATCTGTACAGCAACAATCGCGACAATAAGGAGCATTTAGCCATTGTGTTTGGCGAGGATATACGGTCGCGGTCGCTATTCCGCTGGAGACCTCAGGAGACGCAGCAGGATAGAATGATCAGGGGCGCTTATATCGGCAAACTCTACCCTGGCAGGACGGTGGCAGACGAGGATGATAGGCTCGGGTTGGCACTAGAGTTTGACGATACTACGGGGGAGTTGCTGGCCTCCAAGGCCACGACATGGGACGTCCGCAACCGCACGCTGGTGCGGATTCATTCCGAGTGTTACACTGGTGAGAACGCCTGGAGTGCCCGCTGCGACTGTGGTGAGCAGTTCGACAGGGCCGGCAGACTCATTGCGTGCGATCACGAGGTCGCAAGCGGCATCAAGGGCGGTAGCGGCCACGGTGTTATTGTGTATCTACGGCAAGAGGGTCGCGGGATCGGGCTGGGCGAGAAGCTCAAGGCATACAACCTGCAAGATCTGGGGGCTGACACAGTACAGGCCAACCTGATGCTAAAACACCCTGTGGACGCTAGGGACTTCTCGCTGGGCAAGGCCATTTTGCTGGACCTGGGTATTGGCAACATCAGGCTGCTGACAAACAACCCGGAAAAGATAAAACAAGTGGATCACGCACCCCTTCTCAAGTGCGTCGAACGAGTGCCCATGGTCCCCATCCACTGGACAAACTCCAACGAAGGCATAGACTCCAAGGAGATAGAGGGCTACCTCAGGACGAAGATAGAAAGGATGGGCCATCTGCTCACGGAGCCCTTGAAGCTTCACACGAATGTTCAATCTACTGAGGCAAACCAAACCCAAACCCAAACCCAAACCCAAAAGCAAATGAACGCTGCGTTGTCATCGACATCCACGCTGGCAATATAATATCATGTAGCATACGTAATACGTAATACGTAATGGTTCTTTTAACGAAACGATTATACCGCAAAGACCCGCGGTTACCCTGTAGGCGCGTATTGGCGCATTTAACACTTCTGTAAAAAAATCAAAGTATTTACTATTTATTTATTTACTGTTATAGTGACAATTCCTTCTCCTCCCCATTTCGACACGCATATTCAACTTCAAATACCAGGGGTTTTGGGGAACCTCGCGTGCTTCGGAAACAATGTCGTCCTTTAATAACGAGTCCAGCAACAACAGCAGCACCAATGCGCATCCGGACGAGACCTTCCCGCTGTACACTGTATTCAAAGACGATTCTATACCCATCGAGGAAAAAATGTCACTGCTCACGCGATTTAAAGGTCATGTGAAAAAGGAACTAGTCAATGAATCGTCGATCCAGGCCTATTTTGCCGCGCTGCTGTTCATCTCTGGCCACTACGCCTACCACTCATACCCGCGCCTAATCTTCCTATCACACTCCTCGCTTTGTTACCTCATCAAGCGTGTGGCCATGCAGTCTCCTGTACAGTTCAATGACACGCTAGTTGAACAATTATTGAACCATTTGATCTTTCAACTGCCGAACGAGAAAAAATTCTGGTTGGCCTCCATCAAAGCCATTGAAGCCATCTATTTGGTGAATCCGTCAAAGATACAGACCATTCTGGCGATTTTTTTGCAGAGGCCCAGTGACAACCAAAGTGAAGATTATTTGAATAGGATTAAGTCCACTTTACTGACTATCGATGAATTGATCCAGATAAACGAGAGAAACAACTCCAATCATTTGCAACTGCTGCGGTTTTTTATGCTGTCATTCACCAATCTTTTGAACAATAACCTAAACGAACACGCAAATGAAGATAACAATAATATAATAATAGAGCTTATTTTTGATATAATGTACAAGTACTTGAAGCTTGATGATGAAAATTTGATAAACGGGTTTATTAGTGATTTGGAAGTAGAAAAGTTTAAACAAAAATTTATTAGCTTGACAAAGTCATTAGATCAACATGATTCGCAAGAAGAGAAGTCTTCATTGTTTCACGAAGAGTACGAATTTCAGTTACTATTAACTGAAGCAAAGTTGCCGCAGTTATCAAACAACCTGAGCAGTAAAGATTCCTCGACGAAGAAAAACTACGAATCCTTGAATCAACTACAACAGGACTTGGAAAATTTGTTAGTCCCATTTCAAAATATCAAAGAAACAGAGCAAAATTGGAAATTAAGACAATCAAACATAATTGAATTGGACAACATCATATCCGGCAATGTCCCCAAGAACAATCCCGAAGAATTTGTCACTATAATGAAAGAGGTGCAATTGATCGAATTGATTTCAAGAGCCACTTCATCACTGAGAACAACTTTGTCTTTGACGGCGTTACTTTTCCTTAAGAAACTAATTCACATTTTGAACGACAATTTATCCCTATCGATATTAGACCAAATCTTTGTCATTTTCAAAAACCTTTTATCCTCTACTAAGAAAATTTCTTCACAGACTGCATTTCATTGTTTAATCACTTTGATCATTGATATAAATCATTTCCATAATAAACTATTCCAATTATCGTTCTTATTGATAAATGAGAAGACTGTCACGCCGCGATTTTGTTCGGCAATACTGTTGCGAAGCTTTCTAGTCAAGTTCAACGACTCCAATCTCTTATTCAATAACTCGAATACAGTTTCGCCAACTTCCAAGTTGGAGAATAATCTCATATACATTGAAGAATGGTTGAAAAAGGGAATTTCAGACTCACAAACTACTGTAAGAGAGGCGATGAGATTAACTTTTTGGTATTTTTACAAATGCTATCCCACAAATGCTAAGAAACTATTGAGTTCCACCTTTACCCCCCAGTTGAAAAAGGCAACAGAGTTGGCGATCCCCGCTCATTTAAATATAAACTATCTGGTTTCTAGAGTCTCGTCGACCGCTTCGGCATCCAGCACTGCGTCTCGTTTATATTCCCAATCGTCCAACAATTCTTCGAGAGGAGCTAGTTTACTGGAGCAAAAAAAGAACTTCCCAAGTTATGCTCAACCGACTAAATCCTCCTCTACTTCTTTAGTAAACGGCCCTATGGCCGCAGCTGGTAATAATGTTATCGGCAGTAAAATCTCGAATAAATTTAAAACAAATCTAAGATCAACAAGCGAATATTCAAGTAAAGAAAATGAAAAGCGAGCAAGGCACCACGATAGCTTGAACACTGCCACAAGCATTGATACGAAAGATAATGGTAATCCTATTAAAAGAAAAGTTAGTGCCCCTCCTTCTTCTTCTATTACTACAAAGCCAACTGAAAACTACGCTAATTTGGATGACTTTATGTCAAACCAAATCGATTTAACGGACGAATTATCGAATAGTTATTCTAACCCTTTAATAAAAAAATATTTGGATAAAAACGACGTTTCGATATCGTCTTCTCCAATTTCGTTAAAAGCCGGTAACAAATCAGGTGAATACGAGACCCTTTACAAAAAATTTAATGATGCTTCATTATCAAGCCAGTTCAAAGATGTGCTACAATACTTACAAAAGGAACTATTATCAGTACCACAGCAGCAGTCATCGTCACCATCGGCGCCAAAATTCGAATTTTCCAAAATTTCAAAAAAACTCCGTCAAATTATGGTTAAATCGCCACATGATCTTAAATTGTTTTTAAACATACCAAAGTTTATAAATGAATTTCCTCCAAAGTATCTTCTTGAATTGTATTCTATTAATGATTTTGATTACGTGGAAACATTAAAAAACAAAATGAACTCTGAAAGTTCCTCCGAAATTACCAATTTAATTACTCTAATCGTGGAGTTGTTCAATTTTTTAAATTCTAACAATTGCCCAGCCGATTCAAAGTTATACTATATGAAATACAAAACCAGTTTTTTTAATTATAACTTCAAGCTCTTATTACAGATTTTCCGTGATTCAAATAGCAAGAATGATAGCACTTTGAGGCCAGACATACTGGATTTGATGCCAAAAATCTCATTGAGTCTTTTCCAGATTTATGGTAGGGAATTTGATTATACATGTTATTTTGACCTAATTTTTGAAATTTATAAGTTCGATAAGGAACGTTTTAACAAATTGTTGACTGACTTCGATATCGTTTCCACTAAGATGAAAATTTGCCACGAACTCGAAAAAAAGGACGCCAATTTTAAGCTAGAAAACATCATTTCGAGAGAAAGTTCTGTGAATTTTACGCCAATTGATGATAAAAAATTTAACAGAGGTGATGAATTGGATGAGGTGGTGGACGAAAATGATGTGAAAAAATACATGGAAATGACGATGATTAATCCATTTAACTTAGGGGGTGATAAGACACTGGAATTGAAAAATAATGTTAACCCAGAAAGGGCACCAATCACAAATAGTGTTGTTATCCATGATGATGACGAGAAAGATAAAAAACTTTCAGAAATGACGAAAATTGTCAGTGTTTATCAATTAGATCAGTCAAACTCAGTAAATGAGGAGGAAGATCAAGACATGGAAGCCTCGCCAAAGTCGGATTTAAATTTAAGTGAAATTTTTCAAAACGGTAGTGATAATGCTGGAAGAAATTTGAAAGACGATAATGAGCCGACAGTTAAGTTTAGCACGGAACCCCCGAAGATAATTAATGAGCCAGGGAAACGAACTGAAAATGAAAACGAAAATGAAAAACCTAATTTCGAAACCATGTCACCAATAAAAATAGAAGAGGATGAAAATGTAGATCAAAAGCAAAGGATCACCGTAAAAAGAGAAAGAGAGCAGGCTCTAACTGAACAGGATATAAATTCTAAAAAAATGAAAGTGGTTAGTATCAAAAAATCAGAAAAGGCGCGCTGTTCGATCATAGACCATTTCCCAAAGGATTCGCTGACCATATATGAAATTAGCCATCTTTTGATGGTTGATTCTATTGGTAACATTTCGATGGATATCGACGTTTATTTCAGTCACATGCTGAAGGCTATAAACAGAATCAAAAGCGGTTCGTTCACCATGAAACATATAAACTACCTAATCGAGCCTTTAATTAGTTGCTTTCAAAATCAGAAAATGACAAATTGGTTGCTAAGTGAAAACGGCTTCGATGAATTATTAGCTGTAGCTATAATGCTTTTGAAATCCACAGATGACACGCCGTCGATACCATCAAAAATATCCAGTAAATCCATTATTCTCGTCCATAGTCTATTAGTTTGGAAAAACTTCTTGAACAAAGATAGTGGAAATGCCGATGCTGATGGAGTTTCACTGAGGATGTCATTTGAAGGTGTATGGGAGCAAATTCTTCTAATGCTTAATAAGTTGTCTGACTACGGAAATGAAATCTATAAACTGGTACAGGAGTTCAGAGATAATTTAATGCTGTCGCACTACTTTAAAAAACACTCAGCAACAAGAATTTTAAGCATGTTAGTTACAGAAATCGAGCCTGATACGGCCGGTGTAAAAGAAACCTTTTTAATTGACACTTTATCAAAAATGCTGCTATCTCCCACCATTCGCCAACAATTCAAGAAATCTAATCTATCTGAAATTATTCAAACGATGAGCTATTTCATTACTGGGAGCGAAAACACCTCGTGGAACTTCACCAGCGCCATGGTCTTAGCACAATCTCTCAGACTTCTGCAAGCAGCTTCGGATTGCACAGAACAAGAAACAGAACGACTATTCGATTGCCTGCCCAAAGATGTCTTTAAAATGATTGTGTTCATCGCCTCAAACGAATAATGGATGGTATAACTGACGCGTTATCTTTGTTCTTTTTTCCGCTTCTGACGTGACGCGTCTCGAACTTGCGTCTTTTCCTTTTCCCTCTCTTTTGAAAATTGTAGTATTATGAGCTTTTTGTAGTTACATAACATTTTTTTCTATAGATATAATATATTTTGCATACTAAAATCACTGGAAAAGTTCGTCATTAATCCTTTCAATAGAACTTATAGAAAAATATACGCAGAGAGAAACTGGAACAAAAAAAAATGAGCGGATCTTCAGACGTCATCATGCATTTTGGACCAGAAGCTGATAAACCAGAAATTGTCACTGCATTAGAGAAACTAACGAAGCTGCATGCATTAACGATCGAGGATCTATTCATTAAATGGGAGCAATTCTCCAATCAAAGACATCAAACCCATACCGACTTGACTTCCAAGAATATAGATGACTTTAAACACTTTCTACAACTACAGATGGAAAAGCGTGCCAATCTTGTTTCCTCAACTTCTAAGATAAAACTATCAACAAAGAAACCCGTTCTAAAGAAAAGTTTGAATTCAAGCCCTTTGTTTGGTCTTAGTATTCCGAGAACGCCCACTTTGAAAAAAAGAAAACTGCACGATCCTTCTTCAGTCAGTGGCTCTAAGAAAACTTTCAGTGCAGGCTCTGAAGTTGAGCTAAGTGAAAAAGGAAATAGCTCTTTGAAATTGGAGTTTACTCCAGGTTTGTTGGAGAATAGCGAAGATGTTAAGGTTCCGCCGTTAGACGCTAAAAGCATCGACGTAACGACTCTCAATCCCTCAACATTCCAAACCCCAACAACAAACACACCAACTGCATTAAAACAGAGCACTACTGGCGGTAAGATTCTGGATTCGCTCAATCCAGAGAGCATCGAGATATCTCCCGGTAATCTCAACACAAGCCTTGATCCGACTGGAGAATTACCATTCAATGAGGCAAAAGTCGAACCTTTTTATGATGCTAAGAAGTATAGATTCAGAACGATGAGACAAAACTTACAGGAAGCTTCCGATGTCCTTGATGATCAGATCGACTCATTCGCTAAGATCATTCAAAATCATTACAAGTTATCTCCAAATGATTTTGCCGATCCAACTATTCAATCCCAGTCTGAGATTTATACTGTTGGCAGAATTGTTCCAGACTCGCCTACCTATGACAAGTTTTTAAATCCGGAATCGCTTGCCTTAGAAACGTCAAGAATTGGAGGTGTTGGTAGACGAGTGAGATTAGACCTATCACAGATAAACGAGCTTTCGTTATTCCTAGGACAAATTGTAGCATTAAAAGGTAAAAATGCTAATGGAGATTACTTCACCGTCGATTCTACACTAACGCTGCCTTACCCGAATTCACCGGTATCTACACCACAAGAGTTACAAGAATATCAGGCAAATTTAGAAGGTTCTTCCTTAAAGGTTATTGTCACATGTGGTCCATACTTTGCCGACGATAGCTTTTCCTTAGAGCTTCTGCAAGATTTTATTAGTCGTATAAATAATGAAGCGAAACCTCACGTCTTGATCATGTTCGGTCCATTTATCGACATCACTCACCCCCTCATAGCAAGTGGAAAATTGCCCAATTTCCCTCAATTTAAAGCGCAGCCAAAAACTTTAGATGAACTATTTTCCAAGTTATTTGCACCTATCTTGAAAACCATTTCATCACATATTCAAGTTATACTGATACCTTCCACAAGAGATGCGATCTCCAATCATGCTGCATATCCACAGGCCTCTTTGCTCAGAAAATCTTTACAGTTGCCAAAGAAAAACTTTAAATGCGTAACTAATCCTTCCTCCTTCCAAATAAACGAAATATATTTTGGTTGCTCGAATGTGGATACTTTCAAAGATCTAAAGGAGGTCATAAAAGGTGGTACTACCTCATCAAGGTACAGGCTGGACCGTGTCTCGGAGCATATTTTACAACAACGAAGATACTATCCCGTATTCCCAGGTAGCATTCGTACAAGGGTAAAAGCAGAAAACTCATCTGTGAAAAAGAAGACCAACTATATGAAAAATAATGAAGAAAAAGTTTATGAACATATATCAGGTGTGGACTTGGATGTAGGCTATTTGGGGCTGACAGAGTTTGTTGGTGGGTTCTCACCTGACATAATGATTATACCAAGTGAACTACAATATTTTGCGAGAGTTGTTCAAAATGTGGTCGTAATAAATCCTGGTAAATTTATTAGGGCAACTGGCAACAGAGGTTCTTATGCACAAATTACTGTGACTTCTCCGGATCTTGAGGATGGGAAGCTAACGCTTATAGAAGGTGAAGAACCTGTCTACCTTCATAATGTGTGGAAACGTGCTAGAGTTGACCTAATTACTAGCTAGTACGTATTTACAAATTTGAGTAATAAGAAAGAATAAAGACGATTCCGACAGATTGATATATATATATATAATTGAAATATGAACCTTGCAAATCGGCTCTATAACCTTGTGAATCGAGAATCACATGTTGGTGATATCCGGGTAAAACAAAAGGTGTGTCATGATCGAAGGCTCAAGAAAATGTTCATAACTGCAGACTACTCTTAAATGCATAAAAAAAATATTATTCTTTATAGGCAGCGTTTCCTCTCTTTATAAAACTAAGTCTATCAAGATTGCACTGCAAAATGCCTGCGAATATTACTTATGATGAAGATAGGAAAAGAGAATTGATTGCCCAATACAAGTCCATTAGGGAAATCGTCGATACAGAAGCAAAAAAAGTTCATGGTGATAATGATGCTTCTAAAGTTTCTATATTAGTTGTTTCGAAGTTGAAACCAGCTAGCGATATAAAAATTCTTTACGATATTGGTGTGAGAGAGTTTGGGGAAAACTACGTTCAGGAGGTGATTGAGAAAGCAAAATTATTGCCTGATGATATCAAATGGCATTTTATTGGTGGTCTGCAAACGAATAAATGTAAAGACTTAGCTAAAATACCTAATTTGTTCTCTGTTGAAACGATTGACTCCTTGAAAAAGGCCAAGAAATTAAATGAATCGAGAGCTAAATTTCAACCTGATTGTGACCCAATATTCTGTAATGTCCAGATAAACACATCGCATGAAGACCAAAAATCAGGTCTATATAACGAGGCGGAAATATTTGAGGTCATTGCCTTCTTTTTGTCTAACGAATGCAAACATATTAAGTTGAATGGGCTAATGACTATTGGTTCATGGGATGTTTCCCATGAGGATGATGGAGAGAACAAAGACTTCACTACATTAATTGACTGGAAGCGAAAGATTGATGTTAAATTCGGAATATCTTTGAAGCTATCGATGGGAATGAGTTCTGATTTCAAGGAGGCCGTAAGGCAAGGAACATCCGAAGTGAGAATTGGGACGGATATTCTTGGCGTTAGACTTCCAAAAAATGAAGCAAGAATCATTTAAAACTGGAATGACATTTCATACAACATCTTCCGTTTTTCAGCATTACAAAAAAAAAGGAAATACGTAGGACCCGTAAATATATATATATATGTATTTATATGTACAATGCAGATAATTTTCAATTGGACGGTTCGGAATGGTCCTACTTTGCAAGTACATTCCTGGTACATTCAGCAATATACTTGGCGAGGGGACCAGCCGTAGTTGTTTTACAGGTAACATTAGCCACACCGTTTTCTTGGTACTGTATTTTCATTAAACAACCAAAGTTTCCCTCACTCTTCGTATGAACAATACCCGAAACAAATAATGTACTGTGAACACTGGTCTGTTCAACTATATCAAAACCCAATCTTTTGACTGTTTGTACTAGTAGTAGTAGGCCATCTTCTAAACCGATAGTTTCAGCTTTCTTAAAATCCTTCTTGAGCTTTATGCCGGATATTTGATATTCTCCATCCCTTCCCAAAGCCTCACTCAATGTTTTCCAGCGAGTGATGAACTGCGCTAAAGTCAAATGCATACTTGGGTTAACTTCGCTGCTAACTAATGTTGTGGTCATACCTATAGCCGTTTTTAGATTAATGGTATTTATGCTACCACCACACTTAAAATGAATGGCCAAAATTGGACCGTCTTCAACGTCGAACGGTTTCCTTACGGAAAGTTCATAACTTTGTTCCACCCTCTTATGAGGCTTAATTGTAGCGGCAGAAGGCAAGTTGACATTCATAATCACATACTCAGGATTACTTTGGGTCTTCGAAGCTATAACTTGTGTGGACAGTCCTGTAATTTCCCACTCGGTCAAGTTAATGAAAGCAAGAGATATGTGAAACGCATATGATTGTTGTGAATTAGGGGTCGTTATTCGATAGAAAACCTTAATTAAAGAGGATGTAAAGAGCACACCTTGTTTATGTGAAATCATTCTTGTAAAACCTTCTCTCCAATTTGGAGCCAGGATTTGTCTTGAGTAATAAAAGTCCTTCCCTGAAAAGTCTTCAGATAAATCAATATTGGAGTTTATATCATTGGTGGTACTTCTGCGAGGTGGAGGAGGTACTGGAACTCCGATGGATCTAGAGGAGCTTGCTCTCTTAGGTACTAAAACAGAGGTCGAGGAAGACGCTGCAGAAGAAGTGTTAATTAAAGTGGCACTTCCTGCAGATGTAGGTAGCGATCCTAATCTTTTCAATAATGGATTAGACTTGCTATTGAATGGTGGCATAGGTTCGAACAGAACTTGTAAAACTTCAACATTTCCGCTTGCTTTAGCCAGTTGTATAATATTAAGGTACTCGAAAGACCTTGTTTGTAACTCGATGTCTAGAGAGTTTAGCTCTAATTGAAAAAATTTAATGACGTTGGAACCAATTTCGGGTGAGGTTTTGTACAACTTAATCATTGTGGTCAATATCATCGCTTTAGCTACATTTGATACGCTGAAGTATTTTTCGGCGAACAAACCGAATAAACTTACACCTGGAATCTTATCTGCTACGAGGCTAGGGTATTCCCCCAACAAAAATGCCGCAGCCTTGACGATAGCTTCAGACGCTTGCTTCTTACACAGATAGTCCACCAATTGCTCGCATGTTAACTTATGCAAAGACGGGTTGTTAACCACGATTTGACATAACCGTTGCCATATTTCGTCGTCGTTGATGGTAGTACTTGAAGTCAATGATAGTAACTTTAGAGAAATAATGACAAACCAGTTAATGTCGGTGGCGTATTTTTCAGTCAAGATGGCAATTTTAACAGCAATATCGGACTTTATTTGTGGTTCGGCAAGATTTTTGGGAGATAAAATATACTGCAACAAACCATCAACAATGATCTTGACATTTTCAGCATCAGTAAAAGTATATAGCAAGTCAACAACTTTTCTGACAATGGACGAGTCCCTTTCTGTGTTTAAAAGATGGAAAATCATATCCAAATTCTTATATCGAACAGCATCAATTGCAGGCTTACCGCTTGAAGAGCACAATTTAACCAATGAATCTAGCGTTAAGTACCGAATATTGATTTCCTTTGATGCTAGCAAGGAGCATAAGGCCGACACGGAATTGCCGATGGCTTCATCTGATGGATCTAATTTAGAGGCAAAATTGATCAATGAAAATAGCACTGTGTTTTGGACAATGCGTTCCATTGGATCTTGGCCCTGTCTGGTACCCAATTCGATAGCAACAGAGACACACTTTCGAAGTTTATTTAGTAATTCAGTATCTATATTATTAGTTTGTAACAACGAACTAGAATCCCTTTCAGTTGGAGAGGCAATCAAAATGCTTAACAAAGAGACTACTTTAGTTATTAGCCAAGGGTTGGGCATATTGGCAAACGTATATTCTAGCGGAAACTGCTTGTCACTAGATGTGGAGGTACCGATGACAACACAATTATACAAAATTTCGGTTACTTGAGGTAATAACCTCGTACAGTAACTAGGATCAATGTATTTTGCAATGAATTCTATTAGGGGGATTGTAGCCAAAGTGAGTCTATAATTTTCTGTGTCATCCAACAAACTCAATATTCTTTGTATCCATAATTGTTTACGCTGCAAATCTTCGGTCAATATAGAATGGTTGCTTTTCAATAGTGCTAGGAAGGACAATGCAGATTTCTTTTTAAGATATATAGAGGAAGTCGGGGATCTTAGTATTTTGAACACTCCTGTTGTGATGTCATCATTGTACGCTAGGCGGTTCGTGAGTTTCCCTACCACGCCAACAAAGTTTAGAGCCAGCATAACAAAGTTATCATCGGAAGAGGAAAGATCTTTCACCAATTGATAATTTACCTCATCATTGATTTTTTCAACAACCTCTTTATGTTCATAGAGCAATTCAAGGGTCATGTAACCAATAAATTTTTCGGAAAATGAGTTAGATTTCAACAATTCTACTGTCTGCTCCAACCCAAACAGAATTTCGTTCAGTTTCGTGGTATTGGAAGTGATATAAATATAGGCTAACTTTGCAACATATTTCTTTCTTTGATAACCACCCAATCGGTCGTGACCACCTTGCTTTTTCTTAGCAGCATCAAAGTGCTGTTTAACTTTGACAATTTCAGACTGAATCCTTTTTTCTTGCTCCTGTGCTTGTTGTGCAGAACGAAGATCAGCTATGAATAACTGCAGACCCTTGATGGCACTACTATTATTAGAAACACTGGAATTGATAATGGTTTTTTTGCGATCCATTGCTTACAAAAATTTCCACTATGGTGAACGCTATGAAAGGGAAAACTGTGTTGACTATTGGATTCTCAGTGTGGCTTTCGTTGCTCTTCCTGAATGATTTAATTCGTACCCTGCATAGATCAAATGGATATTTTTCACGTCGTCTCTATGTTTATTCAGCGCTCACGCGGGAGAAAAACTCCTATTCTCCAGCAGAAAGCACATTATGCATATCTGGTACTTTGGGCATTACAAATCAATAACATCAGCTTGATTAGATGATTGTGAATATCAATACTGTTCTAATAAATATATACATGTATACATGGTATGCTGAGTTCTCTTAACGACCTCTGAAGAGTTTATATTGTGGTTCCCGAGACTTCAAAACATTCAAGTATTTCTTAGATGGTTTCTTTGCATTTTCATCATAAAAATTCTTCACAGGATCATCTTTAGGGTCTTTGAAACTGTGCAATCCGACTCTAACCAGAGAATCTAGCGATACAAATTCGTATACCCCAGGTAATTTGGTGCCCGCCTTTCTAAAGGCCTCGCGTGCAACTTTTTCATGTAAATCATCACCGTTTATTTCAAAAAGAACCTTCCCTGTGGGCACTCTCACCATCCAGTGGTCAAACCCACCTTTACCTTTACCCATTCTCGTTTCATTACCCTTGATGCATACGGCAACGTTTGTACACAAGCGTCTCCATAACTGACCATTGGTCAAAGGCCTGACGTATCTCATAATGGCGTTGTCTGCTTCTTTTAATTGTTGGGCGGTTATTCTGATGCCTTCACTTTTCAATCGTAATCCATACTTACCGAATTGCAAAGTAGATCCCTTCATGGAACCACCTGTACGGACAGGCACCCTACCTTTTTGCTTCTTTTGCAAGATCTTAAACCTTGGAGCATATTCATGTTTAAATCTTCTAGCAACGGGGTTAAAACCCTTCATAAAAGCGTTTGACGAACCCTTGAAAGCAAATTCTCCCATCTTCACGGACAGATTCATCCTTGTTAAGCTGGATAACATACTGTTGAATTTAATTTTTCCCAAAGAAAGCTCCCTTATGGCACGATTGAACTCCCTTTGTACGTTCTAATGGATGGGCTCTTTTCAAAGACTATCAACTTTACTAAAGATTCTTCTTATTAGTCGAGTGTTAGTCAATTTGATACTATTATCTCCAGAATTTAGATTCGTATTTGGTGATTAAATCTGTTAAACACCTAGGGTTTCTGTTTCTTCAGCCCTATACGTCCAAAACTAGGTTTATCGTTAAAAGTGACTACCATTTTTTTTTTTTCTTTTTTTTTTTCTTTTTCAAATTTTTCAGAGCTCATCTCATCGAGAGGAAAAGCATATAATTGAGTTTAGATTGAACATAAATTGTTTAAACAATTTGACATTTAATTGCCTAATAAAGGTCGAAAGGGGTTCAAACACGTTTTCAGAGAACAATTCAGCTTATAGACAGAAAATGAAGTACGTTGTCGTTTCAGGTGGTGTCATTTCAGGCATTGGTAAAGGTGTTCTTGCATCTTCAACCGGTATGCTAATGAAAACCCTCGGCTTAAAAGTCACCTCAATTAAAATTGATCCTTATATGAACATTGATGCAGGCACTATGTCACCTTTGGAACATGGTGAATGTTTTGTTCTTGACGATGGTGGTGAAACAGACTTAGATTTGGGTAATTATGAAAGATACCTTGGCGTGACCTTGACTAAAGACCATAACATTACCACTGGTAAAATATATTCGCATGTTATTGCTAAGGAAAGAAAAGGTGATTACTTGGGTAAGACCGTACAAATCGTCCCTCATTTGACCAATGCTATCCAAGATTGGATTGAGCGCGTTGCCAAGATTCCTGTCGATGACACAGGAATGGAACCAGACGTTTGTATCATCGAATTGGGGGGGACTGTTGGTGATATCGAAAGTGCTCCATTTGTGGAAGCACTAAGGCAATTTCAGTTCAAAGTTGGCCAGGAAAACTTCGCATTGATTCACGTCTCTCTAGTTCCCGTCATTCATGGAGAGCAAAAGACTAAGCCAACTCAAGCTGCTATCAAGGGTTT
Source organism: Saccharomyces kudriavzevii IFO 1802 (assembly GCF_947243775.1). Lineage (NCBI taxonomy): Eukaryota > Fungi > Ascomycota > Saccharomycetes > Saccharomycetales > Saccharomycetaceae > Saccharomyces > Saccharomyces kudriavzevii. Next base: position 139,577 of record NC_079273.1, on the reverse strand, counting down.
GAGATCTCTCGGTTTGATCCCAGATATGATTGCCTGCAGATGTAGCGAAACATTGGACAAGCCGACAATTGATAAGATTGCCATGTTTTGTCACGTTGGGCCTGAACAAGTGGTCAACGTCCATGATGTCAACTCTACTTATCACGTTCCATTGTTGTTACTTGAACAAAAAATGATTGACTACTTGCACGCCAGATTGAAGTTAGACGAAATATCATTGACTGAAGAGGAAAGACAAAGAGGTCTAGAATTACTGTCTAAATGGAAGGCTACCACGGGTAACTTTGATGTATCTATGGAAACCGTTAAGATTGCTTTGGTCGGGAAATATACTAACTTGAAGGATTCTTATTTGTCAGTCATAAAATCTTTGGAACATTCGTCTATGAAGTGTCGCCGCAAATTAGAAATTAAATGGGTGGAAGCCACTGATTTGGAACCAGAAACACAAGAGAGCAACAAACTCAAATTCCATGAAGCCTGGAACATGGTCAGCACCGCGGACGGTATTTTGATTCCCGGCGGTTTCGGTGTTAGAGGTACCGAAGGTATGGTTTTGGCTGCTAGATGGGCTCGTGAAAACCATATCCCATTCTTAGGTGTTTGTTTGGGTTTACAAATCGCTACTATTGAATTTACACGGAGTGTGCTTGGAAGAAAAGACAGTCACTCAGCAGAATTTTATCCCGAAATTGATGAAAAAAATCATGCTGTTGTCTTCATGCCTGAAATTGATAAGGAAACCATGGGTGGTTCGATGAGATTAGGTTTAAGACCAACATTTTTCCAAAACGACACCGAATGGAGTCAAATAAAGAAATTATACGGTAATGCTTCCGAAATTCGTGAAAGACACCGTCATCGTTACGAAATCAACCCAAGTATTGTCGACGAATTGGAAGACCACGGGTTGATCTTTGTAGGTAAAGATGACAGCGGCAAACGTTGCGAGGTTTTGGAATTGAAGAATCATCCATACTACATCGCTACTCAGTACCACCCAGAATATACGTCAAAGGTCTTGGATCCATCCAGGCCTTTCTTGGGTTTGGTTGCTGCCTCCGCTGGTATCCTTCAAGATGTCATCGATGGTAAGTACGATCTTGAAGCTAGCGGACAAAAATTCAACTTTTAAATCAAATATTAGAACTAAAAGTTTACTGCATTGACAAAGATAAATTTCAATTTCTTATATGTATATCATATTTTTTGGGAGATAGAATATTTATAGTGCTTCTTTATTGTATTTTTTTCACTCTTCTATTTACTCTTCTCTCTCCAAAATATACCTACTTTAATGAATATATCTTGTCTGAAAATATGGATGCTGGCTCTTGTTATAAAGTGGATTGGCATACCGCTGACCTCTATTAACAAAAATTTAATGTTTTCCCCGAAATTTTGAGATTTAAAGAATATATGCTACACTATACTTGTATATTCAACCTGTTTGATTTTGAATTATTTGCCTAGAACCAGCTACCTGTGAAAGTCTACCGGAATGTTGAATATGTATCTACTTATCGTGCTCCCTCTTACCCTTGGAGTTGAAGTCAATTGTAGGTGATGACATGAACATCAAATAAAAAGTACTTGAGCAAATTAGACCAGCAAATACCCACATCGCGATGGTACTTGGCTTTCTTGTAACCCTGTGAAAGAACTCGATGACCGGATTATCGCTAAAAAATCCCATTTTTGATTTACTTTATCTAACTTTAGAAATCCTACTGTTCCTACTATTCCTACTAGTACTAGGATGACTCCAGAAACTTTTTTATGCGTGATTTCTGTCGATAAATATGTAGCTGGTTAAATGCTTTTCCTTTCCAAATCCAAACTTTTTTTCCCTTCCCTTGTTTTTTCTCACTAGCTTCATCGCTTTTTACAACTGAAGATAAATACAGGCAAAAAAAAATGCTACGAGGTTCAGTTACGGTAACAGGAAAGATAATGGCGTTTGTTTGAGCTGTCATTTTCACTCATTGGATCCAGAATCTGATCTGCATGATTGGGATCTTCGTTTTCCTTTAAAGATCCGGAGTGGTCTATTGGCGCTACCCGGATTGGAAACGGCATTTCAGTTAAAACTGAACACGTTAAGGACAAGTTTGCAGTTCGAAGCAGAAAGTTTTCTTGGAAGAACACATTCGAGGGCAAATATACGCATAAGTCGAGGCCATAATCAATTAGCAATGAACCCATTCAGAGTGCTAGGTATGTGATTACAGAGACATTATGCGGCTTCTGCATTCTGCATTGAATTCATTCTTACTAACAAAGAAAAGGGCTTTTTTCCGACCATTGAACCAGGTGATTTATCGCATCTAACCAGTATACTGATCCTGATTCGTAATATCAAGACCACAAAGTACTTCGAAGGGATTTCTTTCAAGACCCAAACGTTGTACGCTTTGGTTTTCATAACACGATACTTGGATCTTTTGACTTTCCACTGGGTATCCTTATACAATGCTTTCATGAAAGTATTCTTCATTGTCTCTACTGCTTACATAGTAGTTCTGCTACAAGGATCCAAAAGAACTAATACCATTGCGTATAACGAAATGCTTATGGGAGATACATTTAAGATCCAGCATTTGCTTATTGGGAGTGCTTTAATGAGTCTTTTTTTCCATCACAAGTTCACATTTCTTGAATTAGCATGGAGTTTTTCTGTGTGGTTGGAGAGTGTGGCAATTTTGCCTCAATTGTACATGCTATCTAAAGGTGGAAAGACGAGAAGCTTGACAGTTCACTATATTTTTGCCATGGGTCTATACAGAGCATTGTATATTCCTAACTGGATTTGGAGGAACAGCACCGAAGATAAAAAACTGGACAAGATTGCTCTTTTCGCGGGCCTTTTGCAAACCCTGCTATACTCTGATTTCTTTTATATCTATTACACTAAAGTCATCAAAGGGAAAGGTTTCAAACTGCCAAAATAAAACAAATAAACCTCTTTTCAAATAGTGTTTGTAGCAATATATACAATTCTCAGTATACTAATGCTATATCGGAGAAAGAAAAAAAAATACATAAATTGATGTTGATATTGGTCTATTTGTTTTTTACACTATTGTATGTATGCATTAATCTCTTTTCAGCTCATAAAATTCCTTTTTTACACCATCTTTAGTGACGATGAGGATCTCCAGCCCATCACCGACTTGAATATGTCTTTCCGTAGCTGAAGTAAACGAATCTCTCACCAATTTGATGACTTCCTCCACGGACAGGTATTTCAAGGGCTTCTTGACCTTGCCATCCGTGCCTGGTTCATACTGGTTTTTGAAATTCACTTGATTGTCCAAGAACGGCATGATTAGAGATGCTGCAGCACCGCCCGCTCTACACTGTTCTCTCTCGTAGGAACCAACTGGGTCGAACGAATAGACGGCGCCCTTACCGTTTTCGTCAAGGCCTGCAATGATGGTATGGACGTAGTAAGGGAAGAATCTTTTACCATACAGAAGATGTTGAATGTTCCTGGCAGCAGAATTTATCGATAGCTTTTTGTCGTTGTGATCGAAATGATACCATTTTACACTGTTTTTGAATCTTTTCACCAAGGCGTCTCCATCAGCCGCAAATCCATTGGCTGACATGACTAGATTATCACCACAGTCAAATACCTTAGGCTCATAACGAGAATTGATTGAGTAGTCGGTGATATTTCTCGTATCACCCGCCAACACCGCGAAATCTTCACCTGCGATACCCAGAATGGTACCACCATTATCTCCATAAGGGTTGAATTGATGTTCAATGGGAGTATTTGACGCCTCTGAAGAGTATTCTGACGCAATAGTGGTCATATCTTGCTTTGACCTTGTTTTTCTATGATTATGTTCACGTCCTTCACACTAGTTTACCTTTGAGTTATTCTACTCAGTTTTGCCACCCTTTGACTTTCCTCGATCCTTAAGCTCAAAAGACAAAACGCTACTATCGCTCTGTACGAGATTCAATACTTTATCAAGAAAAAAAACAACTAGAAAAGCTCAAGGCTGACGTTGCGCATGTTGTATTCTTCAGCATTACTTCACTTGACGCTGATATCGCGCTGTTTTTACATCACCAAATTAAGCTACGTAATATATCACAACGCTTGCTACTAGACAGCAATGATTTTCTTTCTTCTTTTACGTGACACGGGCTGTTGCCGCCTACATCTAACTTCGAATTCAAGAATCAAGCAAAGGCCCACATAATCTCTGAAGCATTAATGCGCCAATCCATCAGTTGCGATGGCTTAGAAGTCTGTTGTCCTACCTAGTTTGTCCTTGTAACTGAAAAACAAACGGCGCTGCTTCTCCTGCGGGGGATAATCAAAGAAAAAGAAACGTGATTGTGCCAGACCGCAGAGTGCTGTTGCCGCCCGTTCCTTTTTTACTTTTCGCCTTCCATTTCGTCCTACGGCCTCAACTGCGGCTGACTCTCGGCATTTTCCGCTTTCGTTCTTATCGCACCATTCCTCGCAACCACAGATACTACCATTAACTTGGCGGTTAACGCTACAGAGGCTATTGTGTCAGCTAAGACACCGCAGAGACATGTCCCATTTTTGAAAAATTTTTAGATCAATTCTCCAACGGATTTTTTTTTCATGTTTTTTTCTCTTGCTCAATACCATATCATCTTTCATATAATAGTAGTATGGTTTAAATCTCTTTGTAAGAACTTTAGAGCGCAGTGTTGGGCTGCTTTGTTTGCAACACATAGCGGGAAGAAAAGGAAACGACTACGCTCATACATAACATTTCTGATAAAAAAGGATGCCGCCATCGGATTCTCAATTTGACATCTCATCGAGGACAATGAAGGATGGCACTTTGCTCACAGAGGACGACGAGCGAGTCAGCAAAGAATTGAAATTGGACGATACGGTCAAGACCGACGCTAACATTGTCGAAAAGAGGGACACCGATTCGGAAAACAGCACTACCATTGCCCATGATGGCAAAAAGGCCTCCTGGTTTCAAAAAACCATCGAGTTTTTGGAAGTCAAGCAGGACTCTACCGACGCGGCCGAATATAAGCCCGAAAAGCCCATCAAGACACTTAAGGATCTGCGGGAATCGCTAGTATCCACGTACTTGTACAACACGGACCTACGGCCCGTGGAAGCCAAGAGAAGAACATGGACGTGGAAGCAGTACATTTTCTTTTGGATTTCTGGGTCCTTCAACGTCAACACATGGCAAATCTCAGCCACAGGCCTGCAATTGGGGCTTAATTGGTGGCAGACTTGGATTTGTATTTGGGTCGGATACGCATTCGTTGCATTTTTCCTGATTCTGGGCTCCAAAGTGGGGAACAATTACCACATCTCATTCCCCATCTCGTCGAGGGTTTCTTTCGGCATCTATTTCTCCATCTGGATTGTCATCAACCGTGTTGTCATGGCGTGTGTCTGGAATTCGACGTTGGCTTACATTGGTAGTCAATGTGTTCAATTGATGCTAAAGGCCATCTTCGGTACCAACTTGAATGCTAGAATGAAGGACACCATAAAAAACCCTAATCTAACAAATTTCGAGTTCATGTGTTTCATGGTCTTCTGGGTCGTGTGTTTGCCCTTCTTATGGTTCCCACCTGACAAATTACGCCACATATTCGCGTTAAAATCCGCCATTACTCCATTTGCGGCATTCGGATTTTTAATTTGGACCCTATGCAAGGCCAAAGGTCATTTGGCGTTAGGCTCATTGAACGACAATGGTGGCGCTATCAGCAAGACTGTCCTGGCATGGTCTGTGATCAGAGCCATTATGAGTGCCCTAGATAATTTCTCCACTTTGATTTTAAACGCTCCTGACTTCACTAGATTCGGCAAGACTTACAAATCTTCTGTTTATTCGCAATTAATAGCTCTGCCCGTCTGTTATGCCATTATTTCTTTAATTGGTATTTTGTCTGTCTCGGCAGCTTACACATTATACGGGGTTAACTATTGGAGCCCTCTAGACATCTTGAACAGATACTTGGACAATTATACTTCGGGAAACAGAGCCGGTGTGTTTCTAATCTCGTTCATTTTTGCGTTTGATCAACTGGGCGCTAATCTATCGGGCAACTCCATCCCTGCAGGTACCGACTTGACTGCACTCCTACCAAAATTCATCAATATTAGACGTGGCTCTTATATTTGTGCTCTAATATCGCTGGCTATTTGTCCCTGGGATTTATTGTCATCATCATCAAAGTTTACCACGGCGTTGGCAGCATACGCAGTTTTCTTGAGTGCCATTGCAGGTGTCATTTCCGCCGATTACTTTATTATCAGAAAGGGTTATGTCAATATTTTCCATTGCTACACCAACAAGCAAGGCTCTTACTACATGTACAATAGATACGGTACCAACTGGAGGGCAGTGGTGGCATACATACTTGGCATTGCTCCCAACTTTGCAGGGTTTTTAGGTTCACTGGGAGTTCCCGTGCCAATTGGCGCCATGAGAGTTTACTATTTGAACTATTTCGTCGGTTATCTTGTTGCTGCATTGAGTTACTGTATCCTAGTTTACTTTTACCCGATCAAAGGTATTCCAGGCGGTACTAAGATAACAGACCGCAAATGGCTCGAAGAATGGGTCGAAGTCGAAGAATTCGCAACCGAAAGGGAAGCGTTTGAAGAATACGGTAGTGTTTCAACCGGCTATGAAAAGATACGATACGTTTAAATATATAGTAGCAACGAAAATAGCCATTAACCATTGATAATATTGAGGCTGAAAAGCACTCAAGTTGGTCGTACTCTGCATAGACCTAGGCATATTTGTGCGTATACATGGACATATTATTCAGCGCCATCCCAGATTGTAACCTTTATTTTCAAGAATAGCATCAAAGCAAGCCTCATGAGAGTCTTTTTTACCCTTTGATCTTCAGCGCCTAAAAAACGCTCATTCTGTGCTGGGCAAATTGCTAAACGATGAGGCGGAAGGACCCGCCCGGGCTGCATGTAAAAAACAAACAAACTCGGCCCAAAGGGACAAGAAGATGTCAGACCTTCAATGAACTCTAATCCAGTGACATCTACCGCGTGTGGTGTGGACTACGTGCAACGTAGTAGCCCTCTATGCCGTTCCGACCTCCATAATCAGTATTTTACTTGTCTCTGCAGTTCATACTATGTATAGCACTAACAACTATTAATCTTGTTTGGGTTGACTTTTTTTCTTTAGATGTGGCGTATGCGGAAACGGAGAAGGTTTCATTGTTATCTGCTGCAGCGCAGCAAGCTTCTCTTTGCATAAGACTCATCGCTTCAAAAAAAATGTCGAATATTTGAAAACCGGACTCAAAAGAAGAGGATTCAAGCGAGCGAGGAAGGGTAATTTAATATGACGGAGGTCGTGCCAGATCAGACTAAAAGCAAGACATTCAGGCAGCAAATGATAATGGTGTAAAAAGACAGACCTGCATGCTCATGTTTTTGGATGTAAACGAAATTTAATCAAAGTTTCTTCTTTGAATATTTTATGACAAAAGAATATGTGTGTATGTATATATATATATATGTAAACGTTTTATTTGATAGTTGGATAGTGCCGTGTACTCGTCAGTAATAGTGATACAATAATCAAAAAAAATGATAGATGCAGATATGAAGATGTGAATGCGTGATTTGATTGTTTTTTTTTTCCTTGTGATTTATGCGGTGATTGGACAAGAATGGAACCTCGTCAATGGCACGGAACCATCCTCGGTATCGCTAGCACAGTCGCTCTCACCGGTGCTACTGTCACCATCGTGAACGGTTCTCTGACGAGAAAGTACGCGGAAAATTGGCATCGCACCGTACAAACTCGTAGAGTCGTGCTTTCTTGCGTCGTCATCTTCATGTTCTTCCCATGCGGTTGGAACAGCGGCGGGAAGAGCATTGTAGCGCGGAGTGGTTTGTGAGAGTTCATCGGCTTGTTCGGAATGTGAGTTTGTGTGACCCAAATGGTGATAATCGAGGGTGGTGTGGAGGCCAAAGTACGTATCGATTTTTTTGTTATGGTCACCGCAAGAATAATCGTAATCAAAATCATAGTCCTCGTAATCGTCATCACCTTCACTGTCAGTGGAAGATAGAGTATCGGCGTCTGGATCTTCGTCACTGGAGTAAAAATCGCAGTAGTCTTCGCAGTAATCTACGCAGTCTGCCTTTCTCGTATTTTCCTCGTCAATGCTGGAATTATTTCTGGCGTTGGACAGTTCAATATGCTCCATGGAAAGATTCTCATGGCCTCTGGAGAAGAGATTCTTTGTAAGAGGATTGGCTGCCGATTTGTGAGCCTCTACGTTTTCGGTTATCTTATCTAGTAGGTTTGCGTGACCGACCAGTACTCTTAGGTTGTAATCTTTATTTCTAGAATTAACGTCGATGCATTTTGCCAATTTAGAGCGGGCCTTACCGGCCAGAACATATTGATCCTCAATAGATGAGTATGTAGAGTTCATTATAATAGCAGTGTTCAGTTTTTTTCCTATAGGAGTAAAACAATAGATAGGCGTATAAAAGTCGGCTGTTTAGCTTGATAGTGCAAAACTTCTTGTGGGGGGGGATAGCTGCCTTTTTATTTTTCCTTTGATCATACAGGTTGTAGCCAGCAGGGGAAAATAGATAAGGATGCAACGCCCAAGAAAATGTGAGTGCTCTAAGTACAACATTTACGTTCATATATATATGTGCATACGCATATTCCTTGTACTGCAGGATATATCGCCCGCGGAGCGCAGCGAGCAATATCCGGACACACATTACCAATCCTGCATGGGCAACCGGATACACATTGTCTTTAGCGTTGCCTTTTTTTTCATCATCACAGCTTTCTCAGAGCTTTTGACCCGGTAAAAGGCATGCAAAATGCCTTCTCTAATGCCGAAAAGGAAAAACCCCCAGTGCTTTGGCGCAACCCGATCTACCGGTCCGCCTTTCGGGTATTGTCTTGCCCATTATCCAATGAAACACGTCCACAAATCCGGGGTAAAACCCGACTGTCGGCCCGCCGTGCGTTACTGCAAGTTACATCACACGGCATCGGCACGGCAGAGACGGGAAATCGTCAATGAGTCAGGCCGGTGACTTTTCCGTCCCGGCGATGGTTGGTGTATTCCCTCAGTTTTGCCCGGCATCATGTTTTTCACCTCTCCATCCTTCCGCCCATACCCAACTTTGGAAAATAAAAACAAGTTGCAAAAAACGATGTAATTATATACGAACTTTAAAAAATCCGAAGAAGAGGGTAACAGAGCAGAAAATGGCCCGTTGGTGTAACCCGTCAAGCTAGTATTCTGCACCAATGAAAGTCCAATAAATTAAAAGTGTTTTTCTTCTGCTCTGGAAGTGTAAGGGCCCGCTGTCAGCTGCACCAAATAATAGCCAAACTAGAAAATCAGAGCTACCGCGCTCCCTAACCGATATTCCCTTCCGTCCCCCCCCATCTTCTTCGAAACGAACATATAATAAAGTAATAGCTTTTGCAAAGAAGATTATCTCTTCTCCAATTGAATAACTTAAACGTCCTTGTATTGAAATTTTACCATTGCTAACTAAAGCAATTGTGGAGATATAATAGCAAGAATATCATCGTTACCATCATCACTGAGAAAAAAGGAAGAAAAAAAGAAACAGAATGCTAAGATCAGTAACTTCAAAAACCGTGTCCAAAGAGTTTAGGAGGACTTTGGCCACTGCACCTGCAACCCGCAAGGCCGAAGTAACTCAGTTATCCAACGGAATAGTCGTAGCAACTGAGCACAACCCTTCCGCTCATTCTGCCTCTGTCGGTGTAGTCTTCGGTTCTGGTGCCGCTAACGAAAACCCTTACAATAATGGGGTTTCTAATTTATGGAAGAACACCTTTCTGTGCAAAGAGAATTCCGCTATGGCCGCCAGGGAAGGTTTGGCCTTGTCCTCCAGTGTCTCTAGAGACTTCCAATCTTACATCGTCTCTTCGCTACCAGGTTCCACCGCTAAGTCACTGGATTTCTTGAACCAGTCTTTCATTCAGCAAAGGGGCAATCTGCTATCTTCCCCTAACTTCGAGGCTACCAAAAAATCCGTCTTGAAGCAAGCGCAAGATTTTGAAGAAAACGATCATCCCAACAGAGTCCTAGAACATCTACACTCCACCGCCTTCCAAAACACTCCATTATGTTTACCAACCAGGGGTACCTTGGAATCGCTAAGAAATTTGGTTGTTGCTGATCTGGAATCCTTCGCTCACAATCACTTCTTGAATTCAAACGCTGTGATTGTCGGTACCGGGAACATCAAACACGAGGACTTGGTGAACTCCATCGAATCCAAAAATCTAGCTCTCCAAAATGGTAACAAACCAGTACTCAAGAAAAAGGCCTCCTTCTTGGGTTCTGAGGTTAGATTAAGGGACGATACTTTGCCCAAGGCATGGATCTCCTTGGCCGTGGAAGGTGAATCTGTCAATTCCCCAGACTATTTCGTGGCTAAATTAGCCGCTCAAATCTTCGGCTCCTATAACGCCTTTGAACCGGCTTCCAGATTGCAAGGTATCAAATTGTTAGATAACATACAAGAGTACCAATTATGTGACTCTTTCAATCATTTCTCCCTCTCTTACAAAGATTCCGGTTTATGGGGGTTCTCTACAGCCACCAGAAATGTTACCATGATCGATGACCTCATTCACTTCACTTTGAAACAGTGGAACAGACTAACTATTTCTGTCACCGATACTGAGGTGGAACGTGCCAAGTCACTATTGAAGTTACAGTTGGGAAAATTATATGAATCTGGTAACTTCGTCAGTGACGCTAACCTGTTAGGTGCAGAAGTCTTAGTCAAGGGCTCTAAATTGTCTTTGAATGAAGCTCACAAGAAAATCGATACTATCACCGTTAAAGATGTAAAAGCTTGGGCTAGCAAGAGACTATGGGACCAAGATATCGCTATTGCCGGTACCGGTCAAATTGAGGGGTTATTAGACTATATGAGAATTAGAAGTGACATGTCTATGATGAGATGGTAAGATGTATGATACAATGTTTTCCATGCACATAAAAATAGAGACAACCAAATAACCAGGTGTATATGCATACACGCGCACACGCACACCACAAATGAAATCTTTTACATGTAATTTATATTCTAGTAACTCAAACAGCTCCTCTTCATTATTTATTGGCAAGGACATTATGCCTTGCAAAAGTGAAAAACCCCTCCAAAAAAAAAACACGTTCAAAAAAGACCGAGATTAAATAACTATTTTATTCTATACATATAAATAACCAAGACCTTGAAAGAACTATCAAATTTAGAATAAGAAGAATGAAGGAAATTTTTTTTGTAAATTGTATTTATTGATATTATGCAAATGAAGAGTTTGTTGGTGAAGAAGTCAACTCGTAATCACCTGGACTTCTTGCCCAACGGACTGGTGATATTCTCACGGTAAGTGATACCAGCAATGGCAACCATCTTATCTTCTTGTGAAGAACTCATCGATGGACTCACCAATTCGTCATCTTGTGACAGTCCTTCACTCAATCCCTCATCATTTCCCAATCCATGACAATCGTCCTTTTCCTCCTCTTGACTCGATGAAATGTCATGGCTGCTGCTCATGGTGTTGAGAAAAGAGGACGATGGCGACTCTATGACGGAGAACCTGCCCGTTGTGTTATGTTTATATTTTTTTGGTGTCGTGAGATCCATGCTTGTAAACGATGGTGATTCATCGTAATCAAAATTATCTAATTCGGTGGGCTTCCTCTTCCTTGGAGTTCCATTTTTATCATTGCGTCTTCGCACTTTGTGATTCCTCTCTCCACGCTCATCGTCCTCATCGTCCTCATCGTCATCTGTGCTCCCCATATGATCTTCGTCTTCATCGTCTTCACACACGGCATCTTCGCGATAATCGTCGTCGTCGTCGTCGTCGTCCTCATCATTATCATTGTCGTTATCCGTGGTAGCGGCGTGATTTCTATTCTGCTTCTCCTTCTCGGTATTATCGTCATGTGTATCGCCATCGTCCTCATAGTACTCCTCCACCATGAAATTTTCATCCTTCAATAGAACATTACATTTACCCTTACTCTCAAATTCTCCATTTTCACCACCGTCGAAAAACCTTTCCTCTTCCCCGTCATCGTTGTCTTCATCTTCTTCTTCCTCATCATCGTAACCCAAATTGACACTCATTATCGAATCAATCTCCCTTATAAAGGGATTCAGCTCGCTAGTACTTTCCTCAGTTATCCACGGTATCTTCATCAGCGAAACGTCTTCCTGATTCTTGATCGAGTTGATATCCTTCCCATTGTTCTCTTCTTTCTTGTTGTCATCCGTTTTCTCGAGCTCCTGCCAACTGCTAGTCACCAAACAACACTTTTCCAAAGCATTCACAAACTTTTCTAACTCATTGATCTTGTAATATTTAAACGGATCGTAACATAATTCGCATATCCGAAGTATAGTAAATGGGAATATACCTTTCTGCAAAAAATTATCATTAAGAAATTTTCCTAGACAATTTAGTCTAGTAACGAGGCTCCTGGCATCGCTCAATCCATTTTTGAGATTTATAAACAAGTCAAACGGTATAGTATCAGTGATGTGCCGAATCAAATCAGGCAAAACTTGCTCGGGACCCGCCATTACCAATCGCGTCTTGTCACCCTGTTTTACAACGTCGTTCAGGAGTTCATAGAGATTGGTGGACTTGATACCCATCATATTATCATCGACATCGTCCAACATCGTCGAGCTCATCGCTTGCTGCTATCCTTTGACAATTTATGAAAAGCAGGCAGAAAAAAGATAGGTACATATTTTTGATCATGTTGTATACACATCCTTCGATCGCGAAATGAAAAACTACATGGCCGTTACCCGTCAGTGAAAATTGGAGGGGGATTAGATTTCTCCTATAATCGAAATCTGAGAAAGTATTGAAAACCCCTGTTTGGAAGGACATTCAAAGCAACTCACAGCAAAAGGTTTTCAAGATAGAATTAACGGCTTTCGCAAAACAACGCATATTGTCGAAAATTATAAACAGATTTGTGAATTCTAAGATCTATCCGTTTTTTGGTTTTTGTTCGTGCGTTTTCAATAGGATTCCAACGATAAGTCATGGCATCCATCACTTTTAGGACTCCATTGTCCTCTCAGGAGCAGGCGTTTTACAATCAGAAATTTCATGAATTAGATTCAGAAGATCTTGGCGTGGTTACGGGCGAGGCGGTAAGACCACTCTTTGCATCTTCAGGGTTGCCAGGGCAGATATTATCCCAAATCTGGGCCATGGTCGATATAGACAATAAAGGGTTTTTGAACTTGAACGAATTTTCAGCTGCGTTGAGAGTAATTGCTCAATTGCAGCAACTTCCCAATCAACCGATTTCTACTGTTCTCTACGAGAACACCCCAAATCAACTGGCCGCCTTTTCCACAGATCAGAAGCCAACTTCCATGCAAAGCACTAGTGCTACAGCTAATGCAAACGTGGCTGACATTCCTCCTTTGTCCGCTAACGATATTGCAAAATTTTCACAACTGTTTGATAGAACAGCAAAGGGCGCTCAAACTGTTGCAGGAGATAAGGCTAAGGATATATTCTTGAAGGCAAGATTACCAAACCAAACTTTGGGTGAAATTTGGGCTCTTTGTGATAGAGACACTTTAGGCGTCCTTAACAAGTCTGAATTCATAATGGCCATGTACTTGATCCAACTTTCTATGTCTCATCACCCAAGCATGAACCCACCACCAGCTGTGTTACCTACCGAGTTATGGGATTCTATTCGTTTAGAACCTATTACTGCCAGCCAACAGAACAAAACAGCTCCCTTGAGTGCCAATTCTACGGGAATGTCCTCGCTGACAAGGAATTCCACCATATCACGTTTGTCGACAGGTGCGTTCGGTAATGCTGCTTCGGATTGGTCTCTAAGTTTCGAGAAAAAGCAACAATTTGACGCAATTTTCGACTCACTAGACAAACACCATGCTGGTTCTTTGAGCTCCGCTGTGTTAGTTCCATTTTTCTTATCATCTAGATTAAATCAGGAGACATTGGCCACTATTTGGGATTTAGCTGATATTCATAACAATGCTGAATTCACCAAATTGGAGTTTGCTATTGCAATGTTTTTGATTCAAAAGAAAAACGCCGGAGTCGAATTACCGGATGTTATTCCAAATGAATTATTGCAATCTCCTGCTCTGGGACTTTATCCACCAAACCCACTCCCTAAACAACAAAGCGCCCCTCAAATTGCCATCCCTTCAAGAGCAAGTAAGCCATCTTTCCATGATATGTCATACCAAAAATCTGCTCCAATTTTCAATACTCAGCCAACAGCCCCACAAGTCCTTCCTCAAAACTCAAACAACGGTTCTTTGAACGATCTATTGGCTTTGAACCCTTCGTTCAGCTCCCCTTCTCCTCCAAAAACACAAGCGGTCGTTCAAAACAACACCAATAACAGCTTCTTATATGATAATAATAGTAGTCAAACAACATTACAACAACAACAACACTCACAGCAACAGCCTCCAACTTTGACTCACTCCTCTTCTGGATTGAAAAAATTTACTCCAACATCCAATTTTGGGCAGAGTATAATTAAGGAAGAACCTGAAGAACAAGAACAACCAAAGGAAACTCAAAGAGCCTTCAGCACTCAACAGCCTCCACCAGTACCAAAGCATGCTGCGAGCCCAGTCCAACGTGCCGCCTCTGTGACGCTTCCACAGGTTCCAAACTTTTCTGGCTTTAGCATGCCAGCAGGTGCGGCTGCGGGCGCTGCTATAGGAGCTACTGTAGGAGCTGCTGCCTTGGGTGTATCTGCTTTATCAAACTCTTCCAATAATGCTTTCAAAAACCAGGATTTATATGCTGACGGTGAAGCTTCAGCCCAGTTATCTAGTGCAACCACCGAAATGGCCAATTTATCTAATCAAGTAAACTCCTTGTCCAAGCAGGCAAGTATTACCAATGAGAAAAAATCGAGAGCTACTCAGGAGTTAAAGCGCGTTACTGAAATAAAAAATTCCATCCAATCCAAACTGAATAATTTGCGTTCCTCTCATGACCAAAATGTTAAGCAAACTGAACAACTGGAAGCGCAAGTCACTGAAGTCAATAAAGAAAATGAAACATTGTCACAACAGTTAGCTGTCTCGGAGGCAAATTACCATGCCACTGAGTCTAAACTGAATGAATTAACTACAGATCTTCAAGAATCTCAAGCCAAAAACGCCGAACTGAAAGAGCAAATTATCAACTTGAATTCAATGACCGCGTCCTTACAATCGCAGTTGAATGAAAAACAACAGAACGTCAAGCAAGAAAGATCAATGGTTGATGTTAATTCTAAGCAATTAGAGTTGAATCAAATTACAGTGACAAACTTGCAGAAGGAAATCGATGGTCTTGGTGAAAAAATTAGCGTTTATTTGACCAAGCAAAAGGAACTGAATGATTATCAAAAAACTGTCGAAGAGCAACATGCTCAATTACAAAGTAAGTATCAAGATCTGTCCAACAAGGACACTGATTTAGCGGACCGTGAAAAAC
Source organism: Saccharomyces kudriavzevii IFO 1802 (assembly GCF_947243775.1). Classification (NCBI taxonomy): domain Eukaryota; kingdom Fungi; phylum Ascomycota; class Saccharomycetes; order Saccharomycetales; family Saccharomycetaceae; genus Saccharomyces; species Saccharomyces kudriavzevii. The sequence continues at coordinate 124,014 of NC_079273.1, read as the reverse complement.
AATTAGAAGAACGTAACAAGCAGATTGAAGAACAAGAAAGTCTTTACCATCAGCACGTTTCCAACTTGCAAGCGATGTTTGATGATTTATCTCAAAGAAAAGCAGCTTTTGATAAAGCAGATCAAGAATTGAAGGAGAGAAACATTGAATATGCCAATAACGTAAGAGAGTTATCTGAAAGACAAATGAACCTAGCAATGGGACAACTACCGGATGATGCTGAAGGTATTGTTACAAAGAATATCTCCAATACAGATGCAGCGACTAAAGAAGTTGCCCCAAAAGAAAATGCTCACGAAGACACAGTATCCAAATTTGTTGAGACTACCGTTGAGAATTCAAATTTAAATGTTAATCGTGTCAAGGAGGACGAAGAAAAGACAGAAAGAACCGAAAGCGACGTTTTTGATAGAGACGTTCCGACTTTAGGGTCTCAAAGTGACAATGAAAATACGGCCACAAACAATGGCACCGAATCAGGTGCCGAGACGGGAAATGCAAATTTAAATGAAACATTAAGTGACAGATTTGATGGTGATCTGAATGAATATGGTATTCCAAGGAGTCAATCGTTGACGTCGTCAGTTGCCAATAATGCTCCTCAGTCGGTCAGGGATGATGTTGAGCTACCAGAAACACTAGAAGAACGTGATACTACTATCAATAACGTCACAAATAGGGATAGAGCGGAAAACTTGTCTCACATCCCTGGCGAATGGGAAGCTGCGCCAGCCACAGCTTCCACTGATGTTTTGAGCAATGAAAGTACAGAAGTTGTTGAAAATGGAAGTACTACTAAAAGGGCTAATTCTAATGAAGGTGGCGAGTCTGACAGTTCTATTCAAGAATCACCAAAATTGTCTGCTAAATCACTTTCAGATGCTCACCTAAAAACAAAGACAATAAATGAAGAATTTCCACCAATTCAGGAATTGCATATTGATGAAAGCGATTCGTCATCTTCAGATGACGATAAATTCGAAGATACTAGGGAAGTACCATCTGCAGCCGTGAACTCTTCTCAAACTCCATATCATCCTCAAACTCCATATCATCCTCAACCAACATCATTTTCGGCGGTCACCGCGAATCAAAAAAGACAAATTCCTGTCCAAGATTACGCTTCTCTGCCTAGTGAGGCCAACTTTCAGAAAGCAAATACTAGTCCAGCTTTGCCCGCCAAGGACGAATTTGATGATGAATTTGCAGGATTAGAGCAAGCAGCGGTAGAAGAAGATAATGGTGTTGATTCCGAATCCGAATTTGAAAACGTTGTCAATACCGGATCAATGGAGCAGTTCGAAACTATAGACCATAAGGACCTTGATGATGAATTGCAAGGAAACACCTTTACAGGAGCGTTAAGTAGATCCTCCAATCCAAGTACTCCAGGACATCAAGTGCATAAGGTGCAAGAACAAGCAACTAATGATCCTGCTCAAGTGAGCAACGATGAATGGGATGAGATTTTTGCTGGGTTTGGCAATTCAAAAACTGAATCAACTGTTTCACAACAACCTGTTCCGTTGAAGACAGAATCTACCGCCAATGCTAGCCTGCAGAAAAATCCATTAATCAACCGCGGCATTGCGACAACACCAAAGTCCTTGGCCATTGAAGAATTAAGCGGCATGGGGTTCACCGAGGAAGAAGCACATAATGCCTTAGAGAAATGCAACTGGGATTTGGAAGCGGCTACCAATTTCCTATTGGACAGTGCTTAATATGTCTACATAACGTGAGCCATGCTATTCTCTTTTTGTACTTTCCATCGGAAATCAAGTTATTTTTGTCCTTTTCCAAAATTATATTTGTGTATTGTAAATTATTCTAGAAGTAGGATATGTTGTGCTTTACGAGCACCATAGTTGTTAACTCCATTCTTCCCTTTAATAGAAATGTATATGTTAGATTGTTATGTATTTAAGCTACTTCATAATTTTTTGAAGTTTTTATTAAACACGTCAAACGATAAATAGATGCTGCTGCATAAATTCAGCCATGGAACAAAAAAAATTGAGTTTCTTGGAAGTAAACACAAAAAAATAACAAAAGATTGGCAAAAAAAACGTACAGATATACCCTAGTGATTGAGTGTCGAGTCAAATTAAAGACCATCCCTATAATAGCTTCTGTTATGAATAGGAAGAGAAAATAGAAATCAGTAAGATAAGAAACACATAACCATGAAAAAAAGAACTACTTGAAAAAACCGAACCAAACGAAAACCTTATCAACCCAGAATAGTGGTGAAACCGCAAATAAAAATATACATAAATAAAATTAAAAGAAAAATGAGACCAGATTCTTCTAGGAATCGTAAGCTGCTGCACATAGAAGCATGGAAAGGTGCCAGCTAGCACACAAAGGATCACGTCAAGTACATTTACAGATATTCTTCAACTCTAAAATGAACTTACCTTCTTTATATTGTTGATCATCATTGCTACTCTGCAGGTATTTCCAGCCAACGTTCCTCTTACACCAATGGCAAAGAATATCACAAACCAAGTAGTCGCCAGTCAACATTCTTCGTTGTTCGACCTTACCTTCAACAACGTTGACAACCTTGTTCATCAGGTAGGCAGTGCCTGTTCGACCCCTGTAATCTCTGGAAATGATTTGAAAGGAACTAGAAAGGTGTGTCTTACAGTGTCTGCAACCGTAGGTAATGAAGCATGCGTTTTTTTGTGATCGTTGCTGAGAATGGAATAATGGGTCATTAATAGATTTGTACGATGATGATGGGGAAGATAATGGATTTTCAATGTATATTGAGTAACGCAACCCCATCTTTTGTCTCTACGATATGATTAGTTCTCTCTCTTTCTTTATTAGGCACTCTCTGCTTCTTACTAAGTTGTTTGCAGATAGTACAATCACGTTTACTGTGGCGAAGAAAAGGTTATATTTTTATGGTGGTAGGCTTTTAAGTATTGCGTTTGGTAGTGGATGGAGCAAAGTACGGTTGTGTCTTTACTTATCTATGGATATCTTTCTTAGAAGGATAAGGGGCAGGATAAAGAAGTAAAAAAAAAAAGGTTACGTACGCTCTTAAACAAAGGAAAAGAAACGAGAAAAAGGCCATCTATAGCTTGATGTCAAGAATGCAAGTTAGCAAAGGTACAGTAATCGTATGAAAATACGCGATGTGCGATATCCCTCAAGGGTTCCGGATCAGAAAAGCTAAGGGAAGATCCTTACATTACACGGCGTGCGAAAGGTACAGATCACAACTCACTTCTCATGAAAAGATGGCTTCGTCTTCGCCCTCACGATATGCTATTGAAACAAAGAAATGCTATGCCTGATCGACGTTGGGATATATATACCATCAATACTCCTTTGTATTCTTAGTCATCGCTATTCGTTTATCTCGAAAGAAAGGTGCACGGCTGGTTAACAATTACTTGGCCGCTTTGGGTAAAACAAGTATTACATTTATAGTATGTATATATGTGCGCGTAAGTATTTTTTTTATAACAAATCATCTTCTTGCTGCTGGATGGACTCCTTAATTTTATTCAGAATAGTAATTTTCCATTTATCCAATCTCATGAAATTATCAAACTCTTTAGAATGCTCGCTGAGCTGCTCGCTATCACCTTCATTAATGGCGTCGATAAGACTTTTCAAAAAGTCAGATTCTCTTGAATCTGCAAAATTTGGGTCTTCACTCTGTCCCTCTTGTAAAGTCCTAGTAGCAGCAACAGAATCGGTGGCAGCCAGCTGACAAAGCCCCTTTTTCAGAAAATAATCTTTCAAACTCCATTGACTCAACCTGTTGCCCATGCTGCTCTTAATTAGCTTGGAATAGATATCACTTGCCTCAATATATTGACCATCGAGAGCTTTCAGATCTGCACACTTGATAAAGCACTTGTTCGACAACGCCACAGACTGATCTTGAGCATACCATTCACCAGCAAGCTCATAACAATCTATAGCTTTCGGATAGTCGTGCAAGTCATTCTCCAGGATTTCTCCCAATTCGAACTTGAAATTGGCCGCTCTCCGGAATTGGCCTCTATGAGTGAAGATTTGGATGGCGTTCTCTAATGAATCCACTGCGTTAACAGAGTTTCCGCAGCTTTTGAAGCATTTATAAGCCTCTACATAAGTGTTACCTGCCTCGTCTTCATTACCAGCCTTTTTCTGATAGTCGGCAGCTTTGAGAAAAGAATCTCCTGCCAAGTTTAACTCCTTTCTCAGGCGGTAAATGGTGGCTGCCTGGACACAAAGATCAGCAGCCTCTTCAAACTTGTATGAATCCGAGCCGCTAAACAGCTTCATAAAGCCAGATGAGGGAACGCCTTTTTTTTCAGCCTTAAAATAAACATATAATTGCATTTACATTTCAATGTTAGTAATTTATCAATAATACTTTTGAAAACGGAAGATTTTGATTTTGTCTCTTCGGATGTACTTTCTTGATACATACTCTTTTCAATAATTCCACAGGATCTGACATATTTTTGATTTTCTGCTCTTGCTAATATTCTTGCTATGTTCTCACCGTAAAAAAAATGGTTCATATACAATCTCTTCGACGTCGATCACCCTCTATCATTACCTGAATTTCACCTTCTCAATGGTTGTACATCCTTATTATTTCAACTCTACTCTGAGCCTCCCAGAAGGGTAACGATATATAAATATCACGGGGAACGGCTGTTGCAATTTTGCGATTTTTTCTGGAAAATAATAACAATTAAAGGCAGTTAGTTTTAGCTGAGATTAGCAGCAGATTCCCAGAAGATAACAAGAAAAGAAGTCTGATACGGTACTCATAGACACACGGATACAGTAGGAAAGAGCGTAACAACAGATAAGAAATGGAGACCAGCTCTTTTGAGGATTCACCTCCCGCAATAATCCGCAATGCTCAAGACAACAACATAAATACGGAGGTCAATGAACAGGAAACAAATATGCCAGCTTTCGAAGCTAGAGATAGAATTGAGAGAGAAGATGATGATGTACAAGGAGAATTTGGTGAAAATGCAGCCAAGAAAACTGAAAATGGCAATTCTGCTGCGAATTTGGGCAATTCTTCTTCTAATGCTGCTTTAGACGATGATGTCATTCCGAACGCGATTGTTATCAAGAACATTCCGTTTGCCATTAAAAAAGAGCAATTGTTAGACATTATCGAAGATATGGATCTTCCTTTACCATACGCCTTTAATTACCATTTTGACAACGGCATTTTCAGAGGGTTGGCTTTTGCGAATTTTACCACTCCTGAAGAGACTACTCAAGTGATAACCTCTTTGAATGGTAAGGAAATCAGTGGGAGGAAATTGAAAGTGGAATATAAAAAAATGCTTCCTCAAGCTGAAAGAGAAAGAATTGAAAGAGAAAAAAGAGAAAAAAGAGGTCAGTTGGAAGAACAACATAGGTCATCATCAAACCTTTCACTACATTCATTATCGAAGATGGGCGCAAATGGAAACAATACTGCCTCCAACAATCAACTATTTTCAACCTTAATGAATGGTATTAACAGCAACACCATGATTAATAGTCCAATCAACAACATTAACAACAATAACAACAATAGTACTTCGAATAATAATGGCAATAGTAGTAATGTCAACATGAACCAGCCTTCACTTTCTGTCCAGCATACTTCACCATCCTTGTATCAAGCAATGAATGCTAACAATCAAAGCCAGATGTCCACTGAGAGATTTTATGCTCCTTTACCGTCCACTTCAACTTTACCACTACCACCTCAGCAATTGGACTTCAATGACCCTGACACTCTGGAAATCTATTCTCAATTATTATTGTTTAAGGATAGAGAAAAGTACTATTACGAATTGGCTTACCCCATGGGTATATCTGCTTCCCATAAGAGAATTATCAATGTCTTGTGCTCGTACTTAGGTCTAGTGGAAGTGTATGACCCAAGATTCATTATAATCAGAAGAAAAATTCTGGATCATGCCAATCTGCAATCTCATTTGCAACAACAAGGTCAAATGACATCTGCTCATCCTTTGCAGCCAAACTCTACTGGTGGTTCTATGAACAGATCCCAGTCTTACACAAGTCTACTGCAAGCCCATGCTGCTGCTGCTGCCAATAGTATTAGCAACCAGGCTGTTAATAATTCCTCCAATAGCAACAGCATTGGCAATAGCAATGGTAACGGCAACAACTCTATCAACAACAATAACAGCACGAAGTCAACGCCAAAAATTTCTCCACAGGGACAATTTACCATGCAACCAACATTAAACTCACCCAAGCTGAATATACACCATAATTCCCTATACAATCCTGCAGATCAACCTCAGCAACCTCAACCGCAAACCCAACAAAATGGTCAATCTGCCGCACAACAACAACAATCCTTTTTGAGACAACAAGCTACCTTAACACCATCATCGAGAATTCCATCCGGCTATTCAGCTAACCATTATCAAATCAATTCTGTTAATCCATTACTAAGAAATTCACAAATTTCTCCCCCGAATTCGCAGATTCCGATAAATAATCAATCCCTATCTCAAACACAGCCATCATCACAATCTCAGACCCAGCAACGCGTGCCGGTGGCATACCAAAACGGTTCATTGTCTTCACAGCAATTATACAACCTCAACGGCCCATCCTCTACAGCAAACTCACAAGCTCAACTACTTCCACAGCACACAAACGGTTCAGTTCATTCTAACTTCTCGTATCAGTCCTATCACGACGAATCGATGTTGTCTGTACATAATTTGAATAGTGCGGACCTAATTTATAAATCGCTGAGTCACTCCGGATTAGATGACGGCCTAGAGCAAGGTTTGAACCGCTCTTTAAGTGGCTTAGATCTACAAAATCAGAACAAGAAGAATTTATGGTAATTTAGACTACCATCATTCCATAGTTATAGAGTTTGTTTGATATTTGTATATCGCGCAATACACAAGTAATGAGAGGAGGCATATACACACGATAAAAGATAAAAAAATATATATACAATAAAAAAACAATCAAAAAAACCATAGAAAAACAATCTTAAAAAAATACGCAAAATATGAATATGAAATTAATGATCATGATGAAGTTAATTTTTCCAAACACGTCACCTAGTGTCGATGCACGATGATAATGAATGAATGATGAGGATACTTTAAGTAACACAATGTAATCAAGCCAATACTATCCCTCTTTTTTTTTCACTCTTTTCAGGTTTAATTTTTAACCTATTATTTACTACTACTATTTTTAACTATTTTTTGTAAACGTTCTTTCCCATAAAATTTATATATGGTATTTATATGTACGATCTTTAATCACATAAATGTCTACATTTTATTGAACAATTAACATACTGATATTCTCATAATAATTATTATAATATAGTTGTACTGCTCAGCCGGGTAAGAGAAGCTCATTGTTGATGTTATTTTGTTTACTATGTATGACCTGAGAAGAGCGGTCTGCTTCACAGAGGGGAACCATCAGGCCAATTGTAAAAGAAACCATTCAGTTTCTGTCATTGTTTGATCAATTGACATGCTGCTTTGGTTGTTGTTTATTGATCGAGGGCTTCATCGTTGGAAATAAAGACCTGGAAAACAGTATATACAGAATCGAAACATATCAGAAAAGGGCAAACAGTAACGACCAAAAGTTATCCACAGTCTCATAGCGTATACCCCTCGTCTCATCTCTTTCTTTCTCATTAATTACTTCTACTCATAATTTGCATATAATGCCACTCACAATAAATGACGAATCGCCAAAACCAAAAAAAAATGCATTGTTGAAAAATTTGGAAATCGATGACTTAATACATTCTCGATTTGTTACGAGCAATACAAACGGGAACAGAATCACGAGACAACGATCTAACCCCGCTAACAATGGGGAAAATCGAATTAGACAGGTTATTCGGTCCAATAGAAAAAATAATGCGAAGAATAAAGGGTTTGGTGTCTCCCAGCGTCCCAAAGTTGAAGCAGATATCCCCAACAAGAACGTCATAAACTGGGATAATGACATTAGAATAATGAGCTTTCCTATTGTCGGGCCAAGTATTGAAGTCAACGAAAAGTTGGAGATAAAGATTAAATATGATACAGTCAACTTTTTCAATTTTGAAAGGCTAATATCAAAATCTTCGGCTATAGCGCCAATCGTAAACAAAAATGTCACTCCACCCAAGGCGTCGACAGGGTTTCAGGGAAAGATCAACAGGTTAAAGCAGGCATGGGGTATACAACCCGAAAATATAACATATGCTCCCCCTTCCGCTGATATACCGTTGAAAGATAATGATTCTTGGCAGTGGTATGTACCGTATGGTGGAACAATAAAAAAGTCGAAGGATTTCAGCACCAAAAAAACTTTGCCTACCTGGGAAGATAAGATGAAATTTCTTACTTTTTTAGAAGGTTCTAAATCTGCTGCGTACATCAATGGCAATGTATCACTTTGTAGCCATAATGAGAGCGATCAAGAGAATGGTGACAGAAAACGAAGAAAAGGTAAAATTTTAAGAAAACGAAACAAAGTGGGGTATTCACTAATAGAATATATCGTTTTTGGGGGTTATGAAATTAAGCCTTGGTACACATCACCTTTTCCTGAACACATCAATCAGAATAAAATTGTTTTTATATGTGAGTTCTGCTTAAAATACATGACTTCCCGATACACTTGTTATAGGCACCAACTAAAGTGCTTAACCTTCAAGCCGCCAGGAAATGAAATTTATCGCGATTGCAAGCTATCTATTTGGGAAATTGATGGGAGAGAAAATGTCTTATATTGCCAAAATATTTGCCTGCTGGCAAAATGTTTTATCAATTCCAAAACTTTGTATTATGATGTTGAGCCTTTTATATTTTATGTTCTGACAGAAAGAGAGGATGAAGAAGAGTCTAGTCTTCAGAGGTCACCCAAATTCCACTTTGTAGGCTACTTCTCTAAGGAGAAATTTAACTCCAATGACTATAATTTAAGCTGTATTTTGACTTTACCCATATACCAAAGGAAGGGATACGGACAACTGTTAATGGAGTTCTCATATCTATTATCTAGAAAGGAATCGAAGCTGGGAACTCCTGAAAAACCATTGTCTGATTTAGGCTTGTTGACTTATAGAACGTATTGGAAGATAAAGTGTGCTGAGGTATTATTAAAGTTGAGAAACATTTTCAAAAGTCAATCAAGCGAAAAATGGGAAAACCCTGTCCACCAGCTTACATTAAACGATATATCTAAATTAACAGGAATGATACCAACAGATGTAGTATTTGGATTAGAACAGCTTCAAGTGTTATATCGCCGTAGAACAAGTTCGCTATCCTCTTTGAGTGATTTCAACTATATCATAAAAATTGATAGTTGGAATAGAATTGAAAACATCTACAAAAGCTGGAGCTCGAAAAATTATCCTCTTCTTAGACAGGACAAGTTGCTTTGGGAACCTATCATTCTAGGGCCGTCATTTGGTATAAATGGGATGATGAACTTGGAACCTACCGCGTTAGCAGATGAGGCTATTACTGATGGAGCTGTTGCTCCTGTAATTTCAAGTAATACACATATAGAGAACTACAATAACAATAGAACACAAAACAAAAGGAGGCGAGGAAGGAGAAGTGGTGAGCGCAAAGCATCCAAACTCAACGTAAACAATGTCATAAAGTCGGAGGCCTCTGTTGATGACTTTTTCCAAAATACGATATCCTCGTTAACGGAGTATATGTGTGACTATGACACTATAAAAGGTGACAGATTCGCTGACAAAATAGATAAAACGGTGATAGAAAACATTTATAGCCGTGAAAAAATCCCCAGATCAAAATATGGCGCTGAAACTCATTGGAAGCTCTGCTTCACTTTAAAAATGTCTGAGGTGTCCCTTGAAACTCAGACTACAAATAACAACGACACTGCAATATCAAGCTTAGAGCAAGAAGAAGTAGAAAACGAGGTACCTGAGCCAAGCGTATGTGCAGATGCTGAAGATGAAGATTTTACGCTTGATGATGATGTTGAAGGGGACGAAAAAGAGTCAGACGAGAATGATTCAGATGACTTAGTTATCGAAGAAGACGAGGAGGAGAGCACATACGGGGATGATGATGATGGAGAGGAAGAGGAACGAGAAGAAGAAGAAGAAGAAGAAGAAGAAGAAGAAGACGAGGAAGAAGAAGAAGACGAGAATGGTCTAAATAACAACCCCCATCAAGTAAGAGTCAGAACAAGGAGAAAGGTCAAACTGATAGAGGATGATGACGAATAAGTGACGGTACGCACATGTCGAGTATAAGGATGTACGTGTAACAATATTAGTAGCGGTAGCAACACTAATAGTAAATAATATTACAAAAATCTCGTGTGAATAGACTTTATATGTATATATGTGTGCGCGTATATTTGTGTTTGTTTTGTGTTCATTTAGCAAATAGTCGAGATAAACCGAATTTATCTTCCAATACTTCAAAAGATATTCTTGAATATAGAATTTATACCCGGTAATTCATCTTGCTCAATGTGTATGTCATTCCCGTTGGTCATAGAAGAAAGTTCGCTAGCCTTTGCTGTATCATTCCCAGACTCTGGTCTAACGTAACAAACTTGTGCTTGCTGTGGCGGCGTATTCGTATCATTTTCCCTGTGCAGCGGGTCGATGTCTTCTCCTTCCTCTTCTTCACTTCCTTGACTTCTATGAATGCCGCTAGTCCGTCTTTTCCTTTTCAAGTAATCGATTCTCTGTTGGATTTCTACTTCGGATCTGTTATTAGGTAAAACAATAGAAATTTCCAGCGTAGATAAATGGTTGTTGTTGTCTTTTGTATTGTTGAGTAAAACTTCATCATCTTCTCTAGACCACGGGTGCTTATTAGCAAATTTTTGCATATCCAAGAAAGTCCTTGTGTGCGTTATTTTGTCATTAGGGTGATCTGTCTTGTAGTTAGGAGAGGCTACGGGGTTAAGATAATATTGTTGCTGTGGATGATGGTGAACGGATTGTGATGTTGATAATCTCCTAGGCGACATATACGGGCTAACCACCAAGGAAGCCCTTCTAGAAATGGGCTCTGTGGGGGCGTGAGAGTTGAAGGATGATCTTCTCGAATGCATCATGTTAAAAGATGATCTTCTGGAAGAAATCACGGAATGGGAGCTCTTTCTAGACTTAATGGTAGAGTGAGATATCTGAGTTGAAGGAATGAACGAGTTCCTTCTGGATCTAATGATAATCTTAGGTACAAGACCAACGTTTTCATAGTCGCTGGAATTGACACTTTTGTTTGTCTTCGTCGAAAGAGAATTATAAAAATTAAGGTTTGTCTGTTGAGCAGTCTTTATATTAGGCGTATTGGTGGCTATAGAATGAGAAAATGATCTTGGCTTAACAAACAGTTTTCTCGGTTTACTGTGCTGCGGTTCGAGGTCCAAGAACGTTGAGGTGGATCTTTGAGTCATTAGTTTCCTGTCCATATATTTGGGCTTAACCAGTGGCTTGAAATCTGGTGGAGAATCGTCGATCGCACTAGAACCTGAAGTAATGTCTTCATCCTCAACTGCTTCCTCTTTCACGATCTCTTCAGTTGGCGAAGCGCTGGCAGCTGTAGTAGCGTTGCCGGTAGTGTACACGCCGAATAACTTATTGATATCAATAACAGCGGTTTTGTTTGATTTTAAGTTTCCTGATTTTAGTCTCCTCCATCTGAATTGGCAAGCGTTGGGAGTTCTGTTCGGGAAATGATGAGCTATTTCTTTCCAACCCAAGTTTTTGATTTCCTTCAAGTGGCGAAGCTTGATATCGTCACTGGGGTCCCAAGAAGAGGGATTGTTTTTCTTAAGCGTTTCTACCTCATCGTTGCTGGTACCGTTTTCTTTATTGTTCGTGTTAACCGTGGACAGATTACTCTTTGCATTTGTGTGAGAAAGTGAGTGAGAATGAACAAGGTTATTGGGGTGAGGATGTTTGCCAAGTATCGAGAAACCATGTGAGTTGGCGCTAACGTGACCGGATGAAACAGAAACACTACTGAGTTTGGGCAAAGTCATCGTGAGTTATTTTTTGACTAACTGTATATTTTTCTTTTCCACACACAAACGTGTATTTATTCTTCTTGTGTGAGTAGTGTCAGTGTCACTAACCGTGAAGATGCGTCAGCGTTGTATACTCAAAAATCAAATCAATATGAAAAAGATTTTGCGACTATTAGCGTACGAAAATCGTGTAAGACTTCTGTGCAAGGAAGTAGAAAAGTGTCTCATCGCAATGACCTCGCATCTCATCGCATCGCATCTCATCTCAATTTTCATTTTTCAAATTTCAGAACAGAGAGAAAATTTTTCTTCACCGGACCAAAAATAGTCTCTCTCACCCAAAGAGAAGGTCGCACCAACGGAGTAGAATGTGAAAAGATGGTTCAAAACCGCGTTATGAGGAGCTCGTTTTCGAGCTCAAACTAAGTTAAGCTCGGAATGGGCCGACCATTATGAGACGGCCATAGAATATCCAAAAAGCCCAGGGAAAATCCCTGCGAAATGGTTGCTAAACGGTATCCAGCAGGTTCTGCGCTGGTGTTGTACCTGAAAAGCGTAGTGCTACGGGCATTTCTAAGCTTGTTCTGGACCTTCTAGAAGGCTTGACCCCGTCCCGCTGGCACCCGGTTACCCGCGAAAAGGCCCAAGTGATTACGATTCTTAGTCGTTCTGGAAAGGCCCCATCCCATCGATGAGATAATGGCAAGCGATGGGCACGTAAAGTTGGACATATTGATTATTCGAGCAGTTTTTCAAAGATAGCAGTATGTTGCCCTAGTTGTATGTGGTGTTGCTTACTGAAATCCTCGAGCAAAAATAGTGTTAGACTCTGGAGACCATTTTGGACACAATATTGCAATATGACATCAACCCCCACAGACTCTTCTCTGAAATATTATGATATCGGCTTGAATTTGACAGATCCCATGTTTCACGGTATCTACAATGGGAAGCAGTATCATTCCGCAGATTACGCAAAAGTTCTGGAGCGTGCAGCGCAGAGGCACGTGAAAGTTGCCCTGGTGACGGGTTCATCCATCGTGGAATCTCAAAGCGCCATTGATTTGATCAATGGCGTCAAGAACTGCAGCCCGTTAAAGCTGTATCACACAATAGGTGTCCATCCATGCTGCGTTAACGAGTATGCAGACGCTAGCCAAGGGGAAAAGCCCAGTGCTACCATCGATAACCCCTCCATGGATGAAACATATAATGAGTCGCTGATTGGCAAAGTTCTCAGTGACCCATCTTTTGCACGGGGTAAATTGAAAGAGCTCTATCAGCTGATGGACCAGCAAGTAAACACTTCCGATACAAGTTTCAGGTCAATTGGCGAAATCGGGCTGGATTACGATAGATTTCACTACAGCTCGAAAGAAATGCAAATGCTGTTTTTCGAGGAGCAGTTGAAAATAAGCTGTCTAAATGCTAAACTCAGCAACTACCCTTTGTTTTTACACATGCGAAATGCTTGTGATGATTTTATCCAAATCTTACAAAAATTTGTCGCCGGTTTTACTGACAATAAGGATATTTTCAAATTACAAGAACTTGATGCGTCGTCGACAAGCGGTTTTTACAAGTTTCCTCCAGACAGGAAATTAGTGGTTCATTCATTCACTGGATCTGAGGAAGATCTGCAAAAAATACTGAACCTGTCCCCTAACTGCTTCATAGGCGTTAATGGCTGCTCATTGAGAACCGAGGAAATGTTATCTGTTGTGAAGCAAATACCCTTGAAAAGACTGCTTTTGGAAACAGATGCACCGTGGTGTGAGATCAAAAGAACGCATAAGTCCTTTGAATACTTAACCAAACAGCAAGAGGCTAAGACTTTTGAATATCCTGCCTTCAAGTCTGTAAAAAAAAACAAGCTTACTGATAAGTTGAGTGCAGATGAACTCTACACGGTTAAGGGCCGCAATGAACCTTGCAACATGGAACAAGTAGCCATTGTCATATCGGAAGTTAAGGGCATAGATCTACCAACGCTAATAGATGCAACATGGAAGACAAGCTGTACAGTATTCGGCGAGTAACATTAAGAGTAAATACAGGAATACATAAATTTTTTTCTCACCAAATAACAGTCATTGATACAAAGAGCAAATTTACCTTTTTTTAATAAGTATATTAATTATGCTTGAACTATTGATAGGAAAAATTACGGTACAGATATACAATTAATACTGCTGTAATTTCATTTTCTTCATTAGAAAGAATTCAAACGTGTCAATACCATCTAGAAGAGAAAAAAATAAACAGAGTGGGGGAAAACTGACGTATCTATATGAATAGGATTTATAAATTCTGTTACAATTTATTATTTTTTCGTAATGATTTGTTTATGAATTTTACCAGCCTCTCGATTTGAGCCAGAAAGGGACGATGCTATAAAATAACTTTCGGCAAAAAACGGAAGGGAATAACCAGTAAGAAAAGATAAAAAAGCTCAACTACTCTTTTACTGCAGAATATAGTTTGCCATACAATCATTCAATTTCTTCAATCTTCGAATCGCCGTTATCTTTTCCATTTTTGTCGTTGTCTTCGCTATCATTATAATTGTTTCCATCAGCATCTTCAGGTCCGGTTTCTCCCGCGGCCGCATTGCTCAAAGATGCCAGCATGTCTGATAAAGAAGCACCATGGAAATAAGAGGTGTTACCTTCGCTATCAGAGCTTGGTCTTTGCCTTATTTGAATCCCGGCTTCTAATAGAGCCTCTAATGAAAATAAATCAATAGGGCCAGTTCTTTCCTCACCAGTAAACTTCGAAGGAGCGGCGCTACTACCTAATTCAGTGTCAAGATCATCGATTTCCATATCATCATTATCTCTATTACGGTTTAAGCGGTCTTGTAATTTCTTGGTGGTAACTGCGAATACTTCATTGTCATCATCTGAGAAATCATGAAAATCAAAAATGCTTTTCCTTCTTTGAACAAAAGATGTCTGAATATTGTAATTCTTGGATCTTATACGTTCAAACCATTGACATTCAGATTCATTTTCCTTTAGTAGCGCAACAATGGAAATACTCATATTATCACAACCAATACCTGAACCTTCAGTAGTTGGTGAACAACAAACATCCACGATTCTAGATGAAATGTCACTCAAACTCATATTACCTTGGATTATACCGTAGTGAACTAAATCAACACACTCCTGAGAAGTTAAACAGTCCCAAATACCATCGCATGCTAGAATAACGAATTCGTCCTCGTCATAGTTCAAATTGTGTTTGATGATATCAGGAACACATGTGACAACTTGCTCATGAGGCCCCAGCTTTGTATTAGACTTGAATTCAAAGTCACCTATGGCTCTTGATAGGGCTAAATTACCATTCACACGATCCATCTCAACAAAACCATCCGCAGCTATAATACGGGATTTTTCACTTACCAGTGTAGGTTTATGATCAAACGACATTGCTTTGCTGTTGCCACTGATGGATAGAACAGTCCTACTGTCACCGGAATTAGCACAAACCAGCAGCTTTTTGAATTGGGATATCAATATCACTGTGGCGGTACAGCCACTATGATCGTCTTTTAATTTTTCATCTTTTAGCAACTCGACGTCCGTAGCCAAAAAAGTGTCAATCAAACACTGCTCTAATAATCCCTTATTAAAACTCTCCTGTTGTTTCAATATAGATATCATTTTGGTACCACAAAACTCAGCCACAGAAGAACCACCATGACCATCAAATATACCATAAAACGCCAGATGTTCTTCGTCTGACTCGGCTAAAAGGTTAGGTTCAACGATATGGGAATCTTCCATGGACATACGCCAGCCCTGCATTGCACACAGTCCAAATGCTGTCAAACAATCTGTACCAGAATGATGTTCTTTATCGATAATTGGATTGGACAATATTTGACCCATGTTTTATATTTCTTTTTCTTATTTGTCTCGCTGACTGCTTACGCCTGATTCTAATTGCAACAAAAACTGAACCAACTACAGCTCAGACAATAGTAAAGGACCTTAGGACAGTAAAATATCAATCAACATGCTTTAAAAGATCTTTTACTCCTTTGAGTTTATTCTCTTGAGGGACAACCCATGTTGTTTTTTCTTCGGCGCGTATATATCACACATGACGAAAACAGTGCTTGAAAAGGTTATTTGCAACTCTTCTAGAAGGAATATTAAGCGAATTATCAAGTAGTTTCTTTCATGAAGATTGGCATCAGCGTAGTGTGGTGGCAGCTGTTAATCAAAAATATGACCGGTCTAAGCAATTATAATATAGCTTTATGGGCAACTTTCTCGGCAATTTCCTTTGCCGTGGGTTATCAATTAGGTCTATCGAAGACATCATCGTTTAAGAGTTCATCAGCTTCTACACCGTCTTTGAAGAAAATGGGGACAAGAAAGGTAGAGAATGACACTGATGAAGAGGAAAGCGAGAGTGGAAGTGAAGAAGAAAGCGACGAGGATGAAGATATCGAATCCACTTCACTGAACAACATACCTGGAGAAGTTAGGATGGCATTGGTAATCCGTCAAGATCTCGCCATGACAAAAGGCAAGATAGCAGCACAATGTTGTCACGCAGCGCTATCGTGTTTCAGGCATATTTCAATGGACCCCGCGCGTGCTTCGTACAATCCCGTCATGACTCAGAGATGGTTGCATGCTGGGCAAGCTAAGATCACCTTAAAATGTCCTGACAAATTTACGATGGATGAGTTGTATGCGAAGGCTATTTCTCTTGGGGTAAACGCAGCGGTTATTCATGACGCCGGTAGAACGCAGATTGCTGCCGGAAGTGCTACTGTTTTAGGCTTAGGACCTGCTCCGAAAGCAGTACTAGATCAAATAACTGGTGATCTAAAACTATATTAAGCGAGAAATTGGTATATACTACAGGTATATATACACGTGCATTTATATATTGAAGCTTATAGTCTTTTTTCCGGGATCTCGTTTTAATCGATTCACACTCACGTCCACCTTTGCACGACCACAGTGTTCAGTAGGTCGGCGTCTTTTAAGGTTGTTTCATCGTTATTTATTGGTTTTATAGGGAATGCATGATTCAAGGTGAAATTTCTTGATGCGTCGGTGTTGGCATTTGATGTGACGTGATCATATAAAAACTCCACTGTATCCGTGGAATCGCAACGCAAAACCTCTCTTTTACCATTTGCATATCTAATTTGAATGGAAGTGTCCCCCCTTTTAACCTCATCTTTTGGTTTAGCCCCTTCCTGGACAACGGGAGTTTCAACCCTCGGCTCTTCCACCGGTGATAAGGATTCTCCTGGGATAGGAGACCCCAGTCTTTGACCTTGGCCTGAAAAGCCACCCATTTTTCTCTTAGGAGCTTTGTAGGGTTCATCCAATTTTTTGTACACATTGACTTCTACCTCTTGCCCAAATTCCACATTCAGTAGCTTTAATGGAGCTCTTCCCTGGTTTAACTCGCTCAAATAAAAACTGTTGGCCGGATCGTCATAACGATATAGCGGGCCATCGGCCACTTGAAAACCTTCTTTCCAAAATGTGATTTCCCTTGTGACCTTTTGAGGTTTCCTACGTTCTGGTTGTGAGGCACTGTCCTCCACCACCTGATCATCTGCATCAACAGTTGACCCCAATCTAAAACCTCTTCCAACGAACCGGTTGGCGTCATCTTCACGTTCATCCTCACCACGGGATTCGTTCTCCGAGTCCACTTGGCCACCTCTTCTGGCCTTTTCCAACAAATCCTTCAGCAGTGAATTTGGATCCGAAGGATCAGTGACTTCTAAGCCTGATGTTTCGCCACCAGCAAAAGTGTTTCTTGGTTGATCTTCATCGTCATCATCAGCCTGACCTCTTACCATGTCCGAGAAGCTCATAAATCTTGAGTTGTTGCCACTTCCAGAGCGGCTATTGTTCTTGACTGGCTCAGGAGAAGCGGAACTTTTCGTCTTCAAATGGTCATTACTACCTCGAGAAGACCCCAGCCTGGAACCTGACCCACCTACATCCTCCGTATCCATCGCTTTTTTAAAAGAGTTGACGGAGGATAAAGCCTCCTTTTTGGACTCTTTTTCTTGCTTACTCTTCCAATGTGCTTCCTCTCTTTTATCCTTTTGATCATCTGCCTGGGAAACGTAATAAGAATTCAGTGCTTCGTTCAAATCTCCAAATTCTGAGAGATATTGCACGGCTATGTTATGCGAAACGTTGGTCAATGCCATAAACTGCTGGATGGTCTCATCTGATACTTCAGCCATATCTGAATATCTGAGTTAAATGCTGTCTTACTGAGGTGCCTTGTGTATATATACGGGAGAATAGCAGACGTACAGCTAATAGACCCCTTCCATTCTTTATTACCATCGAATTTTGCCACCAATGAGATCAAGAGCGGGTAAGATACTGGTCATTAATTATGCTATATTATTACTACTATCATGGTAAAAACACTATTTACAAAGAGGGGAATTCTGTGTCTCGATCAAAGCATCCACCACCTGTTGGCTTCTTTTATCGAGGGGCATATTTGTTATCACAAGTTCGTTGTTGGCACGCTTTTCTAGGCGCTGTTTCAGTTCTTGGAACGACGAGACGTCCCAGCTCCAACATGTCCCTGTGATACCCATACCAAATATACCTAGAGTCATGCCAGTAGTCACTAAGAGTGAACTTGCAAGACCCTTTTGTGTGCCTGTTGCTGCCTGCGCCTGAACGCGTGGAGCAGCGTAATTTGTTTGAAACGTGTTCAATGGGCCTATATGTAATGGGCGAAGTTAGTAAACTAGTCTTTCGAACATAAACCTGGAAATGATTGTTGATGCATACCTTTCGTTGTTGTCATTTTTTTCATGGCCATTCTGCATGCTATAAGTGTAATAACGGTAACTCCGAAGAATCGAGCCATCTGAGTCTTTCTCCTCTTCTTGTACTCGTCCATAAAGTTATTGACATCTTCGCAACTGACAGAGATTTTGTTATTCGTACTCACTGGCATCATTGCTCGTTGGTCTTTCATCTTATTCTTTTTCTCTGCGTGTACATCACCCTTTCTATCGCATTCTAATGAAATAGGAAGATTAAAAACCACTGCGCGTATGTAGCATCGACTAAATTACAGTCACAAAGGACTGAGCAATATAACAAAAATACCACGCCATGCATCCACAGTTAGAAGCGGAACGTTTTCATTGTATGTAGTGCGCTTTTGCTTTTTATCTGCCCTTTTTCGTGATCCTTCTTACTAACATCGTTTCTTTCTCCCCTCCATTATTTTTAGCCTGTTTGGATTTTATAAATGCACTTGATAAATGCCATCAAAAAGAATATTATAAGAGAATTTTTGGACTTTGTAACAATGAAAAGGACGCTCTGAACAAATGTCTCAAGGAGGCAAGTCTAAACAACAAAAAACGAGCTGTTATAGAAAGCAGAATAAAGAGAGCTGATGTAGAGAAAAAATGGAGGAAAATTGAAGAAGAAGAATATGGTGAAGATGCAATATTGAGGACCATCTTAGATAGGCAATATGCCAAGCAAAAGGAAGCAAGTGACAAAAGTGCAGATTCGAAATAGCTGCTTGTTTTTTTATTCCCATTTTCCCCAGAAATTGTTTCAATATTCCCTGTAAATAAGACACAAAATACCATATTAAAACCTATATTTTTATATCTTTCTATTTATATTTATATCTTCGAATATACCTAGTACTGAACAGAACCCATCGCTTTTTGTAAAGCTTTTAGGTAGCTCAGTCGTTTCTTATACTGACTATTCATGTATAAGTACTTGGAATTCCAATTATTCATAACTTTCTCAAAATAGGTGTCGTCAAAACTCCAAATTTCAAGTAGCATTTCTTTGATTTCATTGTGCCTATCTATCCACACTCCCAGCTGCTTAGTGAAGTCCATTAATTCTTTCAGCCTTTCTTTCAATCTGAACATCTCCATATCCTTTGTATCTTCGCATAGTAATTCTATCCCTAATAGTGGCTTCCATTCGTTTATTAGGATACTTTTTAGATCAAGAGAAGTATGCTCATTAAGGATCTTGTCGCTCCACCCATATTCTGCATTAGATACTACTTCAAATTGTGTCAGGGGGACAGGAGAAATTCTACCCGCCCAGAAGTTGATGCATTGCATAAATTTGTGGGCTTCTTCAACATCTTTGGTTTGGAATTCTAAGACAATTTTTGGTCCATTAATATCTTCCGGGAAGCTTACAGTGAAGTTTCCCTTCTTCCTTTTAGTATTTTTACTCGTAAAATTTGACTTAATTGCCCTGCTGCCAATGATTATATTATCTTGCACGACTTGTGCTTCAGCTTCAAGCAGCGAGTAAGCAAAATAAGAACTGCTAATATCTTTGAAATAGCCTATAGTGGCACTATCTGTTCCGCTGGATCTAATAACATCCCTTATGTCTGATCTGATTTTGAAAATAAACATTCGGCCCTCTCTTATCTGTATCTTCACCCTTTCCCATTCGGAATCCTTACTCAAATATGATAGAGAAGTCTTCCGAGATGTGCTGTCAATAAGCGTCGCAGTTTTAGATTGTTTCAGCCACCCAAAAAACGATATGTTTCTCTTGGACGTCACCTTCGGTGTGGTCACTTGATCTTTGTCCCTCTTGGAATATTTTCGTGGTAAGGATTTCTTGCTTACATAAATTAAACCGTCCATGAACCAACTGGAACCGTTCTCAGTAATTAAATCTTCATCAAATGACTCCTTAAGATAGAGTGCTTGCATGGGCTGATTAGTATGAAAGCTTTTATTTGATTTGGCACTCATTTCTCGCACAGATACTTGAGCGTCTCTTGAATATAGTGTGGTGGAGTTAGAGTTTATACTACGTAAATTTGACGGACTATACTCTCGCGACTCGAGAGTAGACAATCTTTTCAAGGAATACTGGTTATCAGCTGTGGTCGTTGATATTCTGGATCCCGCAAATAGCGGTAAGGGTGTCTCCTTTAACGTCTTATAGTATTCCGAGAGTTCCTCGATGATCAAATGCTCGTTGGAGAAGATACGCAACTTTTCGTATTCATTTTCCTCTCTCAATGCCCTCAGTGTGTTGTTGATAAATGCAACCATGGAAAATTTAGTCTTTTTATGGTCAACTTGAAAATTGTTATGCAGATCTGAATTCAAAATCAACAGGGAAAATAAAACGATATGGCATGATTTATAGCCTGATTTCCAACAGGTATCTGGATGGCAAGACGTCCATTCTTTACTCAAGCACTCCAGTATTCTGTCAATGTTCTGCGCTTCTGCGATGAAATATATACTTCCCGATAAATTGTAGAGTGCCTCTAATAATGATAATGGCAGAGGCCCGAATGATTTTATGAACTCAGCCAAAATTGGATGGTTACTCTCATTCCCCAAGAAATTCGCATATTCCTTGTACGGTACATCCTTGAAAGTACCTTCCAAGATCTCTAACGCAATACGGTGATACTTAAGATCAGTTTCCTCCGGCTGATTGAAGTTGGTACCTTCAACACCAGTCTTCGCAATAACTGTTGGCACATTGGGTATCACAATTTTTTCGTCGTCGGCAACTTCCTTATTCTGCAAAATTTCACACATATTGATCATCGTGGGGGACTGTAACATACTTTTCATGCTAACGGGCATCGATTTACTGCCATGAAGTGAACCTTCATTCTCCGCGCGAAAGTTATTGTAACTTCTTTGCAGGACCCCACAAGCATCAGTCTTCCCCTTCTCGTCTAGACTAGCGCACATTTTTCCCTTAAACGCGTTTCTGATGGGATGACTTTACAAAACACAGCCGTTGATTATTCTAACTGATTCTAAATTAAGCTCATTGATTCCTCTTTCATCATAATATACAAGTTTCGCACCCACACATCGCAATGCGGCGTTCATGTATCTACCTATAGCTCGCACCAGTAAGGTCAACCAACTTCATCAGTGAACTATGGTACTTATGTATACATTGAATGTCGATGGCAACAATTCGCCAGTTTGTGTAATACTATAAATAATTCCCACGGGCATCTCTTACATGCTTGAGAAGGCCATCGCTACCATTTTCCCACGTTTCACTTCGCGTTTCCATTTTGCTAAAAAAAGAATGAAAATTCTCCTGCGGACCCTCTCGAGAATTATGTAAATTTAAAGAATAGAGGCAAACGAGGTGTTGGCACTTGAATTTTAGACTTGTTGCTAACGGCCATCCATTGTATATTACGAGTTTGAACTTTTAGGTGGTAATTTCAGTATAGAAACATAAAAATGGCGGCTTCACCGAAGGTACATCCGTATAAGAAGCATTTGATGCAATCACAGCATATAAATTTTGATAACAGGGGCCTACAGACTCAAAATAGTTCGATTAAAGCAGTTGAAGATTCAGCAAACGATAAAGAGAACAGCAGATACAATTATAACGGAAAACTTAGCGCCGTAGCTCTCCCAAAACGGTTTGCAAACGACGGCCTTCCCAATGAGCATTCTAGAGCAGTGTCTTTACCTCCAGCATCAAATGATAAGAACAGAAGTCATGAGGGGTCTGATTTCGATCCAGCTCCTCCGCCGCAGATCCGCCTTCATAATTCGAATAGTAATTCCGTAAGCTCCCTGAGTAGTACTCCAACTAATTCGTCATCACCAAGAGTATTAAGACAAACAGATTCGAGCACATCCCTCACAAAGGAACAGATAAAGAAAAGAACACGTTCTGTAGATTTGTCACACATGTATTTATTAAATGGTAGCAGTGATACCCAACTGACCGCTACCAATGAATCAGTTGCAGATTTATCTCACCAAATGATTAGTCGATATTTGGGAGGTAAAAATAACACTTCGTTGGTGCCAAGACTGAAAACCATAGAGATGTATAGGCAGAACGTTAAGAAATCCAAAGATCCGGAAGTTTTATTCCAGTACGCGCAATATATGTTACAGACGGCACTGACCATTGAATCTTCAAACGCTCTGGTTCAAGATGGTGAAAAGGCAGGAAACATCACCCAATCGGATTTGAAAATCCAGTTTTTAAAAGAAGCACAAAGTTATTTGAAAAAACTGAGCATAAAGGGTTATTCGGATGCTCAATACTTACTAGCTGATGGTTACTCGTCAGGAGCCTTCGGAAAAATTGAACATAAAGAGGCATTTGCATTATTTCAGGCAGCTGCGAAGCATGGTCATATAGAGAGCGCATATAGGGCATCGCATTGTTTAGAGGAGGGTTTAGGAACGACAAGAGATTCCCGCAAGTCGGTAAATTTCTTAAAGTTTGCGGCTAGTAGAAATCATCCATCAGCAATGTATAAGCTGGGTCTTTATTCTTTCTACGGAAGAATGGGTCTTCCAACGGATGTTAATACAAAACTAAACGGTGTCAAATGGCTATCAAGAGCTGCAGCAAGAGCAAATGAGCTGACAGCTGCGGCACCGTATGAACTAGCTAAGGTTTATCATGAGGGATTTCTGGATGTTGTGATTCCCGATGAGAAATATGCAATGGAACTGTACATCCAAGCAGCAAGTTTAGGGCACGTTCCTTCAGCAACTTTATTAGCACAAATTTATGAAACTGGCAATGATACAGTGGGGCAGGATACGTCACTTTCCGTACACTATTACACTCAGGCAGCATTGAAGGGTGATCCAGTCGCAATGTTAGGCTTATGTGCATGGTACTTACTAGGAGCAGAGCCTGCCTTTGATAAAGATGAAAATGAGGCTTTCCAATGGGCCTTTCGCGCGGCTAATGCTGGATTACCGAAGGCCCAATTTACCCTTGGTTACTTCTATGAACATGGAAAAGGTTGTGATCGTAACATGGAATACGCATGGAAATGGTACGAAAAGGCGGCAGAAAATGATGATAAAAGAGCGATCAATAAGCTGCATTCTAGGGATGGTGGACTGGCTATCAGGAAAAAACAGCAAAAAAAGAACAAAAGCACCAGTACGTTGAATTTGTTTTCTACCATGGATAGCCAAATGAGTAATGCAGGATCAAATTCAAGAGTTTCTTCAAGGTCTGAAACTTTTTTTACCGGAAGTTCTAAACGTGATTGTCAACCGCAAGGGTTGCAAATTAGCATGAATTCTAATGCAAATACAAATCCAAAAATCGTTAATACGAATTCTAATGCGAGTATCAGGAAGAGTTCTTCGCCCAACATCATGCCACAGGAGGTAACTAGGCAATCGGTTGGTGGGAAGCAACCTGAGAAGCCCTTAAACACGGATGATTCAGATAATAATAGAAATATTCCATCCCCGACTAATCCTGAGCCAAAAAAATCCAGGAACTCAAAGAACAAGAAGGACAAGCAAAACAAAAACAAAAGTAAAAAAGATTGTGTAATTATGTAAGGCACATATACTAATTTTCCTTCCTCAACGATGCGACAACTTACACCTAATGCATGTAGTGATACAGAGTATTTTACAGTTGCAGTTTTTCATTATTGATGAACTTTCTTAACTTCCGGTAAGTCATTATTTTTAGCTTCTTCCCCATTTAGTATCGGTTCCGCCGTAAATCTTCTCTTCAAGTTATTCTGTGACTCTCGACCCGTACCCTCCGTATTTGGTAGGGTCTTCGATCTTTTAGATTTAGTAGAATTTACGCTCTTCGGTACAAGCACTTTAGGTAACGGCTGGTCAGGCACGGGCACTGGGGTCTTAGGACTAAACTGTGAGTCAACAAAATTTCCTCCAGTGAACGAGTTTGGTTTGCAATGGTGGGTTTTCGTTCTGTCGCTTTTGTTGTTGTCTTCAGGATCTCGGTAAATTTGAAATTGTTTGGGATAGTCTAATACGGGCAAACCTTTGATAGCTGTTGACTCAGGCCGCATATATTTGCCAACGGGTTTTTCTATACTGTAAGTAGTGATAATGTCCATACCTTGTTCATTTAATGATCGAAGTCCCTCGCAATGATCGGAAAGCACTTCATCTTGCGTCTTTGAAATTTGCATAATATTCTCTTTGTAATCGTTCAATATGAAACCGCACAAAGAGTTGAAATTCTCATTTATTAGGGTTAAGTCGATGTTGTTTTTATTAGAAACAATTTCGATCTGTGATATTATTTCACCAATCAACGACATCACTTTCTCGTTTGTTAGTTCAATATCTGAAAAGATCATGTTTTGAAACTTTTCAATGGAAACTAAAATTGGATTTGCTGTTGACATATTATTGTCTCCGCAACTTTGACAAATGGTTTGTGATATTTTACTTAAAAAAGTCTCAATGGGTAAACTCTTCAGTTTGGAAGATATATTCAAACTCATTTTTTGTGATAAGCACGTTAAATCCTTATGAAGAGTTGCACTGTTTTGAGAAACCACTTGTAAGGTGGCTTTAGCACTCTGCGTCAAAGAGGTAATCGAATCGGTATAAATTTCATTCACTTCATTATCGGTTTCATTGAAAATGGCGGCTGTCTTATGCCAAATATCTTGGTCCAACTTAGATTGTTTCTCCTTCAAGTTGTTGATGAATTCGTTGAACTCATCATAGAGTTCGACACGAGTCTTGGATACATGTTCTTGAAAATATTTCTTTAATCGGGTTAGCTGTTGGCTAAACTGGTTAGAAATTCTACGCTCGGTGATCAAATCTTTTTTCAGTTTTTTTATTTCCAAATCCTGCTTTTCAACCAACTCAGTCACTACAAATTGGTGGTTGCTTGTCAGACTGTTCACGCTATCCAAACTTGTGGTGCAAGTCTGCGAAATCTCGTTTATGGAAGCCACAATTAGACTACCTATTGAATCGAGACAATTTTTAATATCGTTTTCTAAATCCTTCAGGAACTGCTTATGTGATAGATAAACTTCATTTAAATCTTTATTATAGTGAGAAACAGAATCATCCCGGAAATGCTTTAACGAATGCGAAATACCATTAACTAGTTCGTTCAGTTTAATTGTTAATTGGTTTGCACTGGTATCGAATAACGACTCGAGTGCAGAATCATGTTTTAGTTTATGAAAGTTTACGTTGCGGGATAATTCTTCGGTGACTCCATTGATAACCTGTGAAAATTTCGAATTATAATTCATTAGAGAACTCTGCAATGTGCTTAAAGTCTGCAGAACTTGTTGGGTAATCTTCGTTTGCAGTTCCTGGCTAGTGGTGTATTGCTCCTGAGAAGTTTCCTGCGATAAATCTCTTTGTAGCGTGATTTCATTCATTAGTTCGAGATTAGTATGATGAATTTTTTGGATCTCTGAATTAAAATTGGAAAAATCTACATTAAAGTTTCGTATTACGTTAATTAGTTTTTCCTTCTCCGACTGTAAAAAATTATTAACATCTAATTGATTTAGGTAATTTCCTTTAAATTTCTTAATCTGCCCTCGTAGGTTATGAATTTTCAAATTTTGTTCGTCAATTAGTATGGAATTACTTTCGTAAAGATCCAGTTGATCTTGAGTAATGAATATGCCTTGTTTGTTTCTTGAATTTTTCAAATCATTTCTTAATTTTTCGATCTCTTGAATGTAGTCTTTGAGGCATGTATCCTTTGATAAAGATTGGTTAACTTGCGGGGTGTTTTTGATAGATTTGGCCCTTGTTGCGTATTCCAGAGTACTTGCGGTCTCCTCCATGGAAATTTTCGCGGGAGATATTGTGGCAATGATGCACGTTTTGGTCATGCCACCTAAGGAGTCCTGCAGCAGTCTTGTTAACTTGGATTCCCTGTAAGGTATGTGGTTAGAATGATCTACAAGTGCGTTAATGACGCGACCCAATGTTAAAAGTGATTTGTTGATCAGCCCGGCTTCTTGAGCTCTTTTATTTTCTGCACCCGACCTATTGATGTTTTCACTGCCAGCCAAATCTACCAAATTCAATTTACCGATTTTTACAAAATTTTTATTTTGTCCATGGTCCTTGCTGTCTTGTTCTACTATGTTTGTTGTGATTGTGAAAACCGTATGGGATCTTGACGAAAGATCATTGCACTTAGTAGCGGCCACTTTCCTTTTCAAAGAACCTTGCATCAACAGATTCAAGCCTTCATGAGCAGAGTTAATAAAGATTTCCTGCATTCCCTTGACCATGATGGACGAATTATTGTTGTTATTATCAAAAATGCGAATTTGCCTCTTGGAATCATTTACTGCCGGATCGTCATCCTCGTTATCAGAGAGTAGGTCTTTCAAATTTTCGTTATACAACTCTAGGAAGGTTACTTTTACGGAATACTCCTTGTTTAGAGAGCTCAATTCTTTGAACAAATCGACTAGGACCCGCGGTATGATACCTGCATGTTCTCCCAACAGCAGATTGTCGGTAGACTGTACGTCACCGAGAATGTTTATGTCACCGGACATGGTGTACGTTTTACCTGTTCCTGTTTGGCCGTACGCAAATATTGTACAATTATAACCATGCAACATTTCTCTGATGTAGTTTTTTGCTGTAGCATTAAACACCGTTTCTTGATCAGATTCTGCGCCGAATACTTGATCAAACTGATATGTTTTCTTCGAGGACGAGTATGATTGGTGGGAACCGTTGGAGAGGATAATTTCCTTTCCCTGCGGGCCAAGCGTAGAGATCACTACACTGCTTTTTTCGTCTATTTCTCTCTTATTGCGCGATCTGCACCTTACGTATACATGGATATTAGAGTCTGAAGTGGCAGCACTGTTATAGATGGGCGGCGTTACTGGATGGATCCCATTTGAAGGAGCAGGAGATGGGGCATGAGCGATACTTTTCCTCTTGTTTGCTTCGAACTGCGTGGAGCGGCGGTTGGGTAAGGAGGAACGGGCCATGGTTGTCTATCTAGTTTAGCATACACTGTGGAAGAGAAACGGACTCCCGGTGAATGTTTATATGTTTATATGTTTATATCGTCCTTAGAAAGTGGCGCGTGCGTGGATGCGGGCCACAGCTAACGCGAAAGAAACAAAAAACCGGGAAAAGGAGCATGGAATTTGGCATCAACGATGTATCTACGATGGAGAGATTGGCACTTGCATACTCCTCTGACGAACACAATCGAGAGTGGCTAACGTCAAAGGTGAAGGTGGCAAGGGCGCATAAAAAAAATACTGGTGGAATGCCCCAGTTTAGCTCAACTTGAGGAAAGTCGGTCAATGACGGATCTCGTTTTTTTCTTCACCTACAGCAGTTTCTAACTTTTAATACATCTTGAAGTCTTATCACCATACTATACCGTGATATATATCTATATATATAGTACTGTATTGTGTTTTATCCATATGTAGTCTCTAACGACGTGCAGGCGTCACTACAGACGACATGCGCGGCTATTCTCCCGCCAGTCATTTCGTATATAGTGACTACATCTGGGCGGCTATTTCTTTATTTTCTAAATAAAAATAGAAAGGGGTTTCCCGGCAAAAGGGCCTTCCCCCGGAGATTTTTCAATTACGTACAAAAGAAGGGGCCTATTGGTATATAAGAACGGGAAGAGAAGTCAATACCAGGCCTATCCAGGAGAAACGAAGGAAACTATAATAACAAGTAAGCAAAAGATGTTAAGTAGAATTTGTGGTGCTCAATTAAAGAGAACTGCATGGTCCGCCCCCAGACAGGCTCATTTGCAATGCCAGACAATCAAGAGATTCTCCACAGCACCCATTCTCTGCAAACAATTCAAGCAGAGTGACCAGCCAAGACTAAGAATAAACTCTGTCGCCCCAAACTTTGATGCTGACACTACAGCAGGTAAAATCAACTTCTACGACTACTTAGGCAACTCTTGGGGTGTCTTGTTCTCTCATCCAGCTGACTTCACTCCCGTCTGTACGACCGAAGTTAGTGCGTTCGCCAAGTTGAAGCCGGAATTCGACAAGAGAAACGTCAAGTTGATTGGTCTTTCAGTGGAAGACGTTGAATCTCACGAAAAATGGATTCAAGATATCAAGGAAGTTGCCAAGGTGAAAAATGTGGGCTTCCCCATCATCGGAGACACTTTCAGGAATGTGGCGTTCTTATATGACATGGTGGATGCTGAAGGATTCAAGAACATCAACGATGGTTCGTTGAAGACCGTCAGATCCGTCTTTGTCATCGACCCCAAGAAGAAGATTAGGCTAATTTTCACCTACCCTTCCACCGTCGGAAGAAACACTTCAGAAGTACTAAGAGTCATTGACGCCCTGCAGTTGACTGATAAGGAGGGCGTGGTCACTCCAATCAATTGGCAGCCCTCCGATGACGTCATTATCCCGCCTTCTGTCTCCAATGATGAAGCGAAGGCGAAGTTCGGCGATTTCAACGAAATAAAGCCTTACTTGAGATTCACCAAGGCGAAATAAAACACTCTATAAACTTATATGCTAATTATATCTTCGATTAGAAGAATGTATACATTTTTCTAGTATTGTAGTAGTATCTCACTTCACACGAAGAGCCGCTCATTGGATCGTTTTCTTTACATGCAAGGGAATGGCATCGGAAATGCATATATATTCAATTTTATCCATACATACACATATAAAATTCGCCGCACAAACCCCCATGTCCAAGACCAATATACAGGAAATATTGGGCACTGCATACACATATTTTCATCATGGTGAAGGACAATCCAGATTCTGATCAAAACCACGACTACAGCTCTGCTAACACGAAAAGTCAGCCGGAGCAGCAGCAGCAATTTCCGAACAAGAAGCAACGAATTTCTCACCATGATGACAGTCATCAAATCAACCATAGACCAGTCACTTCGTGTACTCATTGCAGGCAGCACAAGATCAAATGCGATGCCAGTCAAAACTTTCCTCATCCTTGCTCTAGATGTCAAAAAATTGGCCTCCACTGCGAAATTAATCCTCAATTTAGGCCTAAAAAGGGCTCACAGTTACAACTACTGAGGCAAGACGTGGATGAAATGAAGGCTAAATTAGATACTCTCTTGGCTAATGACAGCGTCTTTGTCCATTTCCTACAACATATTCCCATGGGCAATAACCTTTTAAGCAAACTTAATTTACATCCAACTCCAACTTCAGGCACTATCATTCCTAACCCAGATTCTTCTCCTTCATCAGGATCCCCCACTTCTTCCACGACTCAGCGAGATTCGAAGGTCTCAGTGCAGACATATTTGTCCAGGGAGCCTCAGCTTTTACAAGCCAGCCACAGCAACAACAAGAATAACTTCAAGGCAAATACTGAGGCCCCCTCCCGCACAACATTGCGTGCGTCTTCTTTGGCCCTAGGCTCGAAAAGCTTAGCGGTAACAGAGCCAAATAAACTGCCCCCTCTATTGAACGACTCAGCGTTGCCTAATAATTCCAAAGAATCCCTGCCTCCTGCTTTGCAGATGGCCTATTACAGGAACAACTCGGCAACCAACACGCCAAACGGTCCCTTCTCGCCAAACCACGCTGCATATTCCCCCTCTACCGCGTCGATCAGTGCTACGAACACAACAAACAAAGCACCTCTTGTAGCTGATACTCGTGGTGGTACAATCAACAGTGTGAATAGAACGAAAACGCCCGTGGTGGCCACCACCACAACTATGCCATTATTGCCTTCGCCACATGCAAGCGTGGATGAGTTTGTGTTGGGTGACATAAGTATTTCCATTGAAAAAGCCAACAGATTACACCATATTTTCGTGACTAGGTACCTGCCGTACTTCCCTATCATGTACTCCAATAATGCTACTGAGCTGTACTCCCAATCTCAACTACTCTTCTGGACTGTGATGCTGACAGCATCTTTGTCCGACCCTGAACCCACCATGTATTGCAAGTTGAGCTCCTTAATCAAACAACTGGCCATAGAAACCTGTTGGATACGAACCCCTAGGTCTACACATATCTCGCAAGCTTTGCTCATATTATGCATTTGGCCGTTACCTAACCAGAAAGTTTTAGACGATTGTTCTTACCGTTTTGTGGGACTAGCTAAATCATTGTCCTACCAACTGGGTTTACATAGAGGCGAGTTCATTTCAGAATTTACACGGACTCAAACTTCAATGCCAAACGCAGAAAAATGGAGAACTAGGACCTGGCTGGGAATATTTTTTGCCGAGCTTTGTTGGGCGAGTATCCTAGGTTTACCACCAACTTCACAAACGGATTATTTATTGGAGAAGGCCTTATCTTGTGGTGACGAAGAGTTGAATGAAGACAATAATAATAATGACATCAATGAAAATAAAAATACTTGTAGTAACGGCAATACTAGTAATGTTGATAATAATGTTAACGATAAAATTAATACGAATAATGAATCACACATCGAAAATAAATACAAATTACCAGGCAGATTTAGAAGATTATTGAGTTTGGCCAATTTCCAAGCTAAATTATCCCATATTATTGGATCTTCCATTTCCAGCCCTGATGGGTTATTAGAACCAAAATATCGTGCGGAAACTTTGTCCATCCTAGGGAAAGATTTGGATTTACTAGCGAAAACCTTAAACTTTCAAAGTGATGATGTTGTAAATATTTATTTTCTGTATGTTAAATTAACCGTTTGTTGTTTTGCGTTCTTACCTGAAACGCCTCCTACTGATCAAATTCCATATGTCACAGAAGCATACTTAACAGCTACTAAGATCGTCACTTTATTGAACAAC
This sequence comes from Saccharomyces kudriavzevii IFO 1802, assembly GCF_947243775.1. Lineage (NCBI taxonomy): Eukaryota > Fungi > Ascomycota > Saccharomycetes > Saccharomycetales > Saccharomycetaceae > Saccharomyces > Saccharomyces kudriavzevii. The sequence goes on along the minus strand of NC_079273.1, from coordinate 92,410 downwards.
CTTTTAGAAACACAGCAACTGATTGAACTACCAATTTATATTAGACAAGCAGCCACATTTGCGGCATTGATATTATTCAAATTGCAACTAACTCCTCTGCTTCCTGATAAGTATTTCGATTCGGCAAGGCAATCAGTGGTCACTATCCACAGACTTTACAGAAACCAGTTGACTGCATGGACCACGAGTGTAGAGAATGATATTTCCAGAACAGCAAGTATGTTAGAGAAATTGAACTTCGTACTAATCATGCATCCGGAAGTTTTCGTGGAGGAGGATGGTATTATTTCAAGAATGAGATCACATTTAACAGGTTCTCTATTCTATGATTTGGTTTGGTGTGTCCATGAGGCAAGAAGAAGAGAAATTGATTCCGAATATAATAAACAAGCACTAGAAAAAGCCGTTAAGAAGAGGGAACTTTCTTCTAATGGCATTTACAACGACCTTTCATCTACAGGCGGGATTATGGATAGAAAACTGTATCCATTGCCGTTATACAATCATATTTCCAGGGACGATTTTGAAACTGTGACAAAGACAACACCGAGTGGAACCACTGTCACCACTTTAGTCCCCACCAAAAATGCCTTAAAGCAGGCAGAAAAACTAGCTAAAACGAATAACAGAGACTCTGATGGTTCTATAATGGAGATCAACGGGATACCGCTTTCCATGCTCGGAGAAACAGGCAGCGTAAAATTTCAAAGTTTATTCGCTAATACTGGAAGTAATAATGATTACAACAATAGCCGACCTTTACTAGACGCGTCGAACATCATGTCAGTGCCTTCCAATTCAAGTTATCCAATGGCTCCAGGGAACACTTCGAATAACAATTTAGGAAGTACAAACGTAGACTATTATAATAATGGACCTGGTTCAATTCTTGATCTCTCCATGAAAAGATCAGTAAGTACGCCCGTAAATCATCTCCCTACATCCGTTCCAGGTTCGAGAAATCCTATTTCTGGTTTACCAAATGCTGTTACATTGGCCATCGACCGCCCCGGCCAAAGAGAACATAGTAATTTACAAAATGTTCCCGTTTATTATAATAACCAATTCAACAACACCAACGTGATTGAGAGATCCCAAAGTAGTATGTCACATTCACGCACGCCAGTTGCGTCCAAATCGAATAACATGGCGGATTTGCATTCCGTTGTTTCCGATCCTGGTTCCTCTAAGAATACCGCTTACCCACCTCTAAGCTTGTTTGCAAAGAATAACAGCCACAATAGTAATAGAGCAAATCCGCAATTTGTTGCGGTCGGGAATGCTGCAACTCCCTTAAACTACCAAAACGGTGAGAATGAAAACAACGCAAAGACTCCTGGAAACAAGCTGACGGATTTTTTCCAGCAGCAAAGCGCAGGTTGGATTGAAGGTAATTCCAGCAATGATGACTTCTTTGGATGGTTTGATATGAACATGGAACAAGGATTTTAATGACCGTGATGATGCTTTTTTTCGAAATTTTTCCCCTTGTCGTTTATTCGATGTATTGAAATTTTGCGACTACATAGGACTTCGAGTCCCTCTATTTATATATGTCCCTTTTTGGATTAGCTTCCAGTGTAACAATATTCAAGAATGACTCAAAACAAGGATCGTCTGCTGGTTTGTTACCATGACTATCTTTGTAAAATAATGGGCGCGCTACATCATATTCATTTACCTATTTATTCCCTCGTACTCTTAATATATCCTATATATTGCACAGGTCTGTGCGCATCTACCTGAACTCATGAATAACGATAACGATTATACGGCTATCTATGCGCTGCAATCAAGGCAAGATTTTTTTCTCCAACGTCAAATCCCTGCTTCTCATCCCTATTCGTTTGGAGGCCGTTGTCAGTTTTAGCAGAAGGCTGAAAAATACATCGATCCGGAAGTGTTGAACATGGAGATGAGGCAATCACTTTAAGGATAAGGAATTCAAAGGACACAATTGGACCACTGTGTGGAAAGAAAGTCGAAACAGCAACGGCAGCGATAGAGTTTCTCTTTGATTTGCAATTGATATTTTCTTTTGCTTGTTTCATTTTTGTTTTTTTTTTTTTATTTAGATAACACCATTATTGGCCATATCAGATCTTACCTTCTACTCATCAAGTTATATTTACAGAGCTAAATCGAGACTTTAGCAGAGATCCGAGACTTTATCTAATAAGACAGTGGAGGCAATTAAACGCAATCATGATCAGGAGATGGCTGACGATAAGTAAGTCGGGAAAGAAGAAGAAGGCTGCCAGCGATACTATTACAGAAGAGGTAGAGAAAAATGATTTTAAGCCTGTAAACTACGATATAAATGACGAAACTTGTAACAGTGCGTCCTCTGACAATCCCTCTAGTTCGCTGTTCATCTCTAATCTGAATACCAAAGAGATTTTTTTCAATGAAGATAATAATTTGCGGCCCTCCTCCGTACAGGAATGCAATTCTGAAACGTGTAACCATGGCAATGGCCATTATAGCCAGGATGAGATTTTCAATATGTCGATGGCAAAGCCTACGAGTACCTGTGGAGGTGGCATAATGCAAGCACCCGAACCGCCTATACTAGCCACAAGCGTATCCGAGTCAATGCCTTATGGAGACGGATCCAATAAGGTATTTGGATATGAAAATTTTGGTAACACATGTTACTGTAACTCTGTCCTGCAGTGTCTTTATAATCTATCCTCGGTACGTGAAAATATTTTACAATTCCCGGAAAAGCCAAATGAATCTACTCATCCAAGAAAGTATGAAGTGAAAGGCAATAAGCCAAGAATATTCACCGAAGCTAGTTTCGAAAGAATCAGTGCAAGCGCTAATGGACACGTGCCTAATTCTAAATCTCAAAGTATTGATGAAGGAAAACCCACCCTCGTCAACTCTGCCAACTCTAATGTAACTGGGCCTTCAGAGAAAAAGAGTAAATTTTTCAAAAGTTTTGGTGCAAAGCATCTACAAGATAACAATAAAAATGAAGGAAGCCCTTCATTATCAAATATTCCAAAACCCTCCTCTAATTTACAAGACGCTCCCTTGTTGATAGTGGAAACTCCTAATGAGCCTGGTGCTCCAAGTAAATTGAGCTCTGAGAACATCACAGAGAGACCTCCAGATATTCCTTGTAAAATCATCGTGGGTAGGGCTCTTAATTATGAGAATTCTTCAAGAGGTAGCAGTAGTAGTAACAATCTAGATTCAAGAGCAGAAAGTAATAGCAGCCTACTTCCACCACTCGACAAAAGAGATACAAGAAGATCGAGTTCTTCTTCTCAAATATCTCCAGAATACAGAAAGAAATCCGCTCTGATTCGTGGACCAGTGATTAATATTGATCATAGTTTAAGTGTATTCGATAAAGATTCTCTCTATTCAAGTTTAAGGGACATTTTTGAATGCATAACTGAAAACACTTATTTAACTGGTGTCGTATCACCTAGCTCGTTCGTTGATGTGCTTAAAAGAGAAAATGTTTTATTTAATACTTCTATGCATCAAGATGCCCACGAGTTTTTCAATTTCTTGTTGAATGAATTGAGTGAATATATAGAACGTGAGAATAAAAAAAAAGTAACTGCCAATAATAATGACGATGATAACGTCCTGAATAAAACCACGAATTTCATTAGCAACCTATTCCAAGGCACTTTAACGAATCAAATAAAATGTCTGACGTGTGATAACGTTACATCTAGAGATGAGCCATTTTTGGATTTCCCCATAGAAGTTCAGGGGGATGAGGAAACAGACATACAAGCTATCTTGAAAAGTTATCATCAGCGAGAAATGCTGAATGGACCGAACAAGTTTTACTGTGATAAATGTTGTGGCCTACAAGAAGCTGAGCGATTAGTTGGCTTGAAGCAATTACCCGATACTTTAGCACTACATTTAAAACGATTCAAGTATTCTGAAAAACAGAATTGTAATATTAAACTTTTTAATGACATTCACTATCCTCTAACATTAAATGTTTGCTCTTCCATAAACTCTGAGGTTTGTCAGAAGTATGAACTATCTGGAATCGTCGTACATATGGGTGGTGGGCCACAGCATGGCCATTATGTTTCTCTGTGCAAACATGAAATATTCGGCTGGTTGCTGTTTGATGATGAAACGGTAGAAGCAGTTAAAGAGGAAGCAGTGTTGGAATTTACCGGTGAATCCCCAAACATGGCCACAGCATATGTTCTGTTTTATAAAACAAAATATCCATGTGCTGCTGATGATAATGGTGGTAGAAATATAGCAAAAGAACAAGAGGAGCACATAGACAACTTGATTAAATACGATGATTGGTTAAGAACTCGCGATAATAATCAGAAGAAGAAAGTGGAAGAACCTACAGCAGAAGAAATGGAGACTGTTATCGATGATAGTTTTGCCTCTAATACACCTGTCAGGTCTAGAAAAAAGTCGAGGATGTTTAGTTTCAGGAAAAGTTAAGAATTTTTTGCATATCAAGAGTAGTTACCTTTACTGTATCTGCCTAATATTTTTGTTTATGGTACTATTAATTCAATTCTTACTTATATATATTGTCTTCGATCTTTTTTACATCCTGTAGAAATCCTTCTTCGTTAATCGAAGTTTCGCTTCAAAAAGATCTTTCACAAAAAGTAATGGTCAAGGTTAAACCTTTTTTTTCTAAATGGTGTATACGAATAAAAAATATTTAACATGCCAGCAGTTAGCCTCAAAAATAAAACTCTATCTATGCTGGAGCATGAGTGAACAGATAAGATACGGATTCACCATTATGCAATCTTCTTATAGCTTCAGCGAAAGTTGGGCTAATATCAATCCGATCAGCAATCGGTAAATCTAGGTCTACTGGAACGGTGTTTGTACAGACAATTCTAGACAATTTGCTGTTTTTCAATTTTTCCCTTGCTGAACCGGAAAATATACCGTGAGTAACAATGGCTATGACCTCTTTCGCACCATGTTCAATTAACGTATCGCAAGCTTTTACTAAGGTACCACAAGTGTCAGCCATATCATCAACCAATAAACATGATTTATTGGTAACATCACCAACAAGGACCATTTTTGAGACTTCATTTGCTTTTTGTCTTTCTTTGTGAATCAAGGCAAAATTTAAATCTAGTTTGTCAGCCAAAGCAGCTACTCTTTTGGCACCACCAGCATCAGGTGATACCAAAATGGCGTTTTCGAAATCTGTTTTTGTCCTAATATAATTCAAAACACTGGGTTCTGCATATAGGTTATCAACTGGGATATGGAAAAACCCTTGAATTTGTGAGGCATGAAGGTCCATGGTGATCACATGATCAGCGCCGGCAGTTTGTAATAAATTAGCAATCAGCTTTGCGGTGATGGGCGCACGGGATTTATCCTTTTTATCCTGTCTTGCATATGGGAAATTGGGTATCACAGTAGTAATTTTTCTTGCAGATGCAATTTTGCAAGCATGAATTAGAATTAATAATTCCATCAAAAAATCGTTGATTTCTTGTTCGCCTATCCCAGTTTGAATAATATAAACATCTTCATCACGGAGACTTTCACCTATAGTGACAGAGGTTTCTTTATTGGAATATTGGTACACGCCAACTTTGGAAAGTGGGATACCTAACCTTTTTGCTATTAGTTCAGCTAAATCAGGATGAGAGTTCCCGGCCAACAACTTGATACTATTTATAGCCATATCCTCTCGAGACTCAGAGTTCATTCTTACTTGGAATTGTAATGGAAGTTGAGGACGAGTATCCTTGAAAAATTATATAGTTCTCTATTCATCAATAACTCGATGACCATAAAGTGCCTTGAAATATTTTCTTCAAGTTTTCCTATGGCCCGACGAGTGAAAAAAAATCGAACAGCAAGGCTGATTCGGTTACTAATCATTTTGGTGTCATCGACACGTGCTCAACTAAGAAGTTGAATTGGCTTTCTGAAATACATTTCGGCATTCAGTATTCGGTGGAACATTAAATTAGTTTACTATGTACGTATAGACGATTCTAGAGAAGGGAAAAATATTAAGCATTAGATCATGGAGTTTATTAAATTTGAAATTAGAATACACTAAACGTATCGGGGGTATCTAGAACCTTTCGACGTTCATAATCAACTTCCCTTGTGCACGTTGAGTAGCCATGTAAGAAAATGCTTCTTTGTGGTCTTTCCAATCGAAGACTTTATCGACAATACACGTGACAGTACCATTTTTCAGAAAGTCGCCACATTGTTCAATCCAATCATTGCTGGAGGAAGACGTTTTTGCATTTGGATCGAAATAATAATGAGTGTAGTTATACGACCAAATGATAGATCCGAACATTTTTCTTGCATTAGCGCTTGGGTTATCCCACGAATCAAAAACGTCTTCTTTGTAATTGGCGACGTAATCACCCACGGTGGTCACGTATGCACCACCGCCGTGGATTAACAAACTGGAGTGGCTCAAAATATCGTAGCCGCCGACAAAATCAAGTACAACATCAAACTTGCCCTCATTATAGCTGAGTATGGTTTCTTTATCTTGTAATGGATCAAATTGGGAAATCTTCTTTTCCTCAAACATTTTCCTCAGCGGTTTACTACACTTACCCCTGCAGGTTAAATAATTGATGAAAATCATTTCATCAGCCAAATCGGGGAAATTCTTTTGCAAAACTTGGGGCCCATTCGCTGACGTTACAACGACTAGTTTCTTTTGCAGTTTATAATGGCGTTTCAGTAATTGTATGGCAAACATCCCTACTGAGGATGTCCCACCATTGATTAAGATGTTCGATTCCTGCTTCAAGTACTTGCTCTTGAACAATCTGTTCAAGATGTTGTAAGCAGTCGCCAAACAGAATAATGAACCCGCAGCTTCTTCGGGCGTTATGGAATCTGGTCTCAACAAGATCGGATCCACTTTTGGGTCAACCAAGATCGAACTTTGTAAACAGCCCACTGCTAAATGTGGATGGTAGTATATACCATATACCTCATCGCCCACGTGCCAAGCATAGTTTAGGTTCTCGCCTACTTCGGTGACAACACCGCTGTATTCTCTCCCTAAGCCAACTTCACCGTAAATTGAGGATGTGTAACCATTCCTGATTTTCATATCTACAGGGTTCAAACCCACTTTACTGACTCGAACGACGATTTTGTTCTTAGGGATAGGTGTTTTGATTTTCTTTTCATACGAGAATTCCATAGGACCTGTCTTAGTATAAAACGCCAGCGATTTAATCGGGATGAACTTGACATGTCTCAAAGGTCTGGCAACTCTTTTCAAAACAGGTTCGTCCATTGGTATTTCTTTGGGAGCAGGCACCGTGTGATCCACGATCATCGCCTGCAGTTTAGGGTCCTGATTCTCCAGAATATTTTTGACCATTGCTTAAAATTAGCCTCTTGGTGTGGGTTGCTCTATACGCAGCTACTGGGACATCAATAGGGAGAATATTCTTCCAAAACACCTCTGTTTACGAAAGTTTACTTTTATACATATTTTTGAATTTTTCATTATCTTGACGAAAGCTAATTCGATACTGTCAACAGAAAAATCCCTCGCCTTTCCGGTGAAATTTGTCACAGCCATTTGAGATGAGATGATTTAAATAAGGCCTGTAAATAACGAAGAAAAAGAAAAGAGATTCTGCAAGATACACTAGAATCATTTCAGCGTACGTATCATCATGTACTAAAGCACAAACTATATACATTTACCCGGTGGCATTTGCATGTTTTGAGGACTTCCTCTGCAAAGTTAAGCAAAAATCATTTCTGGGAATCTTGAATGGCCTCTTCCCGAGTTCTGCGGCGAGATAAAACTCCGTTCTGTCCTTGCTCCGGAAGCCATATTTTGGCTGGAATTTATTGGTTGTCGTCATTTCGTTTTGTTAATCTTGTCACTCATTCAGCGTTTAGGCAGCAATAGCCATAGCTTCAGGAGGCTGTATACCGGCTTCCTCGTAGTACTCCGTTAAGTCCTCCTTTTCAAAAACGACGTCAATCATCAGCGAGCAACTGGGGCAAACAGCGAGCTTTTCACCATCAAACATGTCATCCAGGTATATTTGGAACCTGTCCCCACAGGGACACGGATACGTGAACATTTGATTCTCTGGCTCAAAAGTCATATCTTCAATTTCGATTTCGTCATACGTCGACATTTCAGTGGATGGTATGAAATGTGCAATGTGCTTACAGCCTTTTTACTGGTCTCTTGTTTCCCTGTGCAAATGGCGATGAGAATAGCTTTATAGCGGAAAAAAGTCCTTTTTTCTCGGATTTGTCTCAATACACATTTCTTTTTCCATCCGCTGCATTTTATCAGCGACTACACATCCATACACCCAATGTTTCCACCCTTGCATTGTTCACGGTTTGTTTTTCCTCAATTTTTTGAGACTGCGCCGGACACTCTCTTTCCTTAGCTCTTTCTCCGGGCTTGCTCAGAGAGAAACTATAGGCTGAGAGCAGGCCTGGGTGCGCTGGTGCTGCGATGGTAGGTCTGCTTTCTCCCCCTCAAGCGTGGGCTATCACGCTGAGTTGGGCTAGGCTGCCTGAGCGCAATTCTCTTTCTCTTTCACGGTGTCCATGGTGTGACTGAATGGAACTGCCTAATAGATCTTATTTACAAGCCTATCTTTAAGATATAGGGAATCTCGACTCTCGGTTGGTTTGCTGATAGACGGAAGAAGACGTTATAAACACACCAGGACAAAAAGTATGTGCTATGGTAATATGAGGAACAAGATTACATGTTATTTTGAATGCTGCGGACCTTCCTTTCAATGGGACGAGTGATACAAAAAAGTGAACTTGATTAAAGGAGACAATGTAAACTGATGTAGAAACCGATTAATAGACTGAAGAAGTTGCATAATCCGAATTGAAGCTGTCTTATGGCGCTTGAAAAATTCCACACTTTTTGACGGAAGCCAGCCAAAGCATAGTTCAAGATAAGAAAAAAATCCACACCCACTGGAAGCTTAATATTTTACTAACAATAAACATCAATGAATTTTTTATTACAGTTACAAAATGGGTATTTCTCGTGATTCTCGTCACAAAAGATCCGCTACCGGTGCCAAGCGTGCTCAATTCAGAAAGAAGAGAAAGTTCGAATTAGGCCGTCAACCAGCCAACACCAAGATCGGTGCTAAGAGAATTCACTCTGTTAGAACTAGAGGTGGTAACAAGAAATACAGAGCTCTAAGAATTGAAACCGGTAACTTTTCTTGGGCTTCTGAAGGTATCTCTAAGAAGACCAGAATCGCTGGTGTTGTTTACCATCCATCCAACAATGAATTGGTCAGAACTAACACTTTAACCAAGGCTGCCATCGTCCAAATTGATGCTACTCCATTCAAACAATGGTTCGAAGCTCATTACGGTCAAAGTCTGGGTAAGAAGAAGAGTGCCAAGGAAGAGGAAGCCGTTAGCAAGAGTAAGAACGCTGAAAGAAAGTGGGCTGCTAGAGCTGCTTCTGCCAAGATCGAGTCGTCTGTTGAATCTCAATTCAGCGCCGGTAGATTATACGCTTGTATCTCTTCCAGACCAGGTCAATCCGGTAGATGTGATGGTTACATTTTGGAAGGTGAAGAATTAGCTTTCTACCTAAGAAGATTAACTGCTAAGAAATAGATGAACTAGGGTTGCCGCAAAAGTTTATACTTTTCTCATCTCTTTTCACGTAGTCTTACATATCATATATACTATTATTGTGTGTGTTTAATTATCATATCATTTTACAATCTCTCAACAACCTCTATTGGGGATGCATGCCGCATGGGTTAACTGTCTAGCTGTATACAAAATAACACACTCTGCAGTGCAAGATTAAAAAACGGAGAACACAATAAGAAAAGTAAGACGATCAAATTTATTAAATAGTCAGAGAAAAAAAGCAATATTGTTATCTGCAAAACTTCGAAAAGTTCAGTACAGGTCTGTGTTAATATATTTTTTCATCATGTAAAATATGACAAGATTCTTTTTACGGGCAAAACCACAGTTCATCAATTTTGAAAATACTAGTTGGGTGGCCACACCCATCTACATTTTCATTAGGGCACCCGCGCGCCATGATGTTCCGTTGGATAATAGTGACAAGCCTTGGGATGTTAATGGAGGGAGTGGAAGGTGTTTCATAATGTGATTGTACTGCCTTTTATATAAATTTTATTTTTAAATTGAAGAAAAAATAGAAAAAAAATTCTATTTATCGCGATGGACGAACATGAATAATTTTAAGATTTAGGGTTTAATGAGATGGATGTGCATGTCTAACATCGAGGAAATGCAGGTGTGAAGCAAGATATTGGAGATTTGACAATGACTAGCGTACCATTTACATCGCTTCCGATAGGGACAACGATTGGGATCGACCAGTATTCTTTTGATGTGAAGGCGGACCACCCATTCCAAGGAATTAAGGGTATCCCCATTGGACCCGTCCATGTTATCCATTTTCAACATGCAGATAATTGCAGTATGAGGTATGGTTACTGGTTTGACGGTAGAATGGGAAACTTCTACATTCACTACGATGCCAATGATGGTCTTTACAAAATGGTGGAAGAACTGGATCATGCGAAATTCGAGAATATTGTCCATGATTTCAAAGAACGACAAATGATGGTTTCGTACCCAAAGCTTGATGAAGACGATACCTGGCACAATTTAACAGAGTTTGTGCAGATGGATAAAATCCGATGCATAGTAAGACAGGACGAAAACCAGTTCTCTTACGTGGATTCGTCGATGACCACATTGCAAGAAAATGAACTATTGGAATCCAGCTTGCTAAAAGCTGGTTCCAAAATAAAAGGTGGGGATGAAGATGATTCTGCACATTGCTTGAATTATACGGTGACAAAGTTCAAGTCTAGAGAGGCCATAAGACCTGGTCACGAAATGGAGGACTTCCTGGATAAGTCTCACTACTTGAATGCAGTGATACTTCGAGGGATTTTTCAGAATTCATTCAAGAGTTATCTTGGAGAATTGCAATTTGCGTTCTTAAACGCCATGTTTTTCGGTAATTATGGATCGAGTTTGCAATGGCATGCAATGGTTGAACTTGTATGTTCAAGTACTTCGGTGCCCAAGCGCATGCTCAGTAAATTAGACGAAATCTTGTATTTCCAGATAAAAACCTTACCAGAGCAGTACTCAGATGTCTTGATGAATGAACGCGTTTGGAACACTTGCCTATACTCTTCTTTCCAGAAGAATTTTCTACCCCTCACAAAGGAAGTAATGGAAACCAAATACCCAGAATTAGTTGGTAAAGACAACGAAGATGACGTTATTGTCAACGGTTTCACTGGTGAAGATAATTATGAAGAGGACAATGATGAGTATAAACCTACCGTTGCCGGTGGTGTATATTACCAAAAATCACTATAGTTATGGTGCGGCGCTATCAAAAACGGTGAGTAGCTTAACATCTATGGAGGTTATGGGTGCCCTTAATTAGGGATCGCTGTAGAAAGTTATAGAATGTTATGGAAGCAACCACAAGGGTGACCAGAGGATGGTTAAGGGATGTGCTATATTGCACTATTGAACGTAAACCAGTGGTGTATATAAACCGATTGCAATTGGTAGACCGGATGGCTTGTTGCAGTATTGTCTGCGGATGGAAAAATCGTATAAGCAATAAACACAACAAACAAAAATGTCTAAAGCTGTCGGTATTGATCTAGGAACAACTTATTCGTGTGTCGCTCATTTTGCCAATGATAGAGTAGAGATCATTGCAAATGATCAAGGTAACAGGACCACTCCATCGTACGTGGCGTTCACTGACACCGAGAGGTTAATTGGTGATGCCGCCAAAAATCAGGCCGCTATCAATCCGCACAATACAGTCTTTGATGCAAAGCGGTTAATTGGTCGTAAGTTTGACGATCCTGAAGTGACAACCGATGCCAAGCACTTCCCTTTCAAAATAATATCCAAAGACGGCAAACCTGTAGTTCAAGTAGAATATAAGGGTGAGACTAAGACGTTTTCGCCTGAGGAAATTTCTTCTATGGTATTGATCAAAATGAAGGAAACTGCTGAGAACTATTTGGGAACCACAATTAATGATGCTGTAGTGACTGTGCCCGCCTATTTCAATGATTCTCAAAGACAAGCTACCAAAGACGCTGGAACCATTGCCGGGATGAACGTTTTGCGTATCATTAATGAACCCACCGCAGCTGCAATTGCTTACGGCCTAGATAAGAAAGGCAGGGCTGAGCACAACGTCCTGATTTTCGATTTGGGAGGTGGTACCTTCGACGTCTCTTTATTGTCCATTGATGAAGGTGTTTTCGAAGTCAAAGCCACTGCAGGTGATACTCACTTGGGTGGTGAAGACTTCGATAACAGATTGGTGAACCATTTGGCCACTGAATTCAAAAGGAAGACGAAAAAGGACATTTCCAACAATCAAAGATCACTAAGAAGATTGCGAACTGCAGCTGAGAGGGCCAAGAGAGCTTTGTCGTCCTCTTCTCAAACCTCTATTGAAATCGACTCCTTGTTTGAAGGTATGGATTTCTATACTTCGCTAACAAGAGCGAGATTCGAAGAGCTCTGCGCTGATTTGTTCAGATCAACACTGGAGCCGGTAGAAAAAGTGTTAAAAGATTCTAAATTGGACAAGTCCCAAATTGATGAAATCGTTCTAGTTGGTGGATCTACCAGAATTCCAAAGATTCAAAAGCTAGTTTCTGGCTTTTTCCATGGTAAAGAACCCAACCGTTCTATTAACCCAGATGAAGCTGTTGCCTACGGTGCAGCAGTCCAGGCGGCTATTCTAACTGGTGACCAATCAACAAAGACACAGGATCTGTTGTTACTAGACGTTGCGCCATTGTCTTTAGGAATTGAAACTGCCGGTGGTATAATGACAAAGTTGATTCCTAGAAACTCAACGATCCCAACAAAGAAATCAGAAACATTTTCCACCTACGCAGACAATCAGCCTGGCGTCTTGATTCAAGTCTTTGAAGGTGAAAGAACAAGAACAAAGGATAACAACTTGTTGGGTAAATTTGAATTGAGTGGTATCCCGCCTGCCCCCAGAGGCGTACCACAAATCGACGTCACGTTTGATATCGATGCTAATGGTATCCTGAACGTGTCTGCTTTGGAGAAGGGCACGGGGAAGAGTAACAAGATCACGATTACCAACGATAAGGGTAGATTATCAAAGGACGACATCGATAGAATGGTTTCCGAAGCAGAAAAATACCGGGCTGACGATGAGAAGGAGGCAGAAAGGGTCCAGGCTAAGAATCAGCTTGAATCGTATGCCTTCACTCTGAAAAACACCATCAACGAGGCAAGTTTCAAAGAAAAGGTTAGCGAAGATGATGCCAAGAAACTAGAGACAGCTTCCCAAGAGACTATTGACTGGTTGGATGCTTCGCAAGCAGCTTCGACTGACGAGTACAAGGATAGGCAAAAGGAGCTTGAGGCCATCGCCAACCCGATAATGACGAAATTTTATGGGGCTGGCGCCAGCGCAGGCGCTGGAGCGGGCGGCCCTGGCGGCTTCCCTGGGTCCATGCCAAATTCAGGTAGTGCAGGCGCTGGAGGTGAGTCCGGACCAACAGTGGAAGAGGTTGATTAATAGGAGTTCTGTTATCATTATTTTTGTTTAGCTACTTTTCATGTAATACTCTATGTTACTCTATGTTATATAATATTTACGGCGGCGGGTAATGCGGCCTAGATGGCGAAAAAAATTTTTTTGTGGGTTTTCTCTCTACACGCAGGAAATCTCGAAACGATGATGACTCTTAATTAAACATGAAAAATAGCAATTGCGTCCGATATTCAAGTGAAATTTCTTGATTTCTTCTCAGCTACAGCTAAGGGTTCAAATAAACCAAGAAAATATGTCAGAGAATAGCGCTCACTTCTCGTTTCCAAAGGAGGAAGAGAAAGTTCTCGCTCTTTGGGATGAAATCGATGCTTTTCATACTTCATTAGAATTGACAAAAGACAAACCAGAGTTTTCCTTTTTTGATGGACCTCCATTTGCCACTGGTACTCCACATTACGGTCATATCCTTGCTTCCACTATCAAGGATATTGTTCCAAGATATGCTACCATGACAGGCCACCATGTGGAAAGAAGATTCGGATGGGATACTCACGGTGTTCCAATTGAACATATCATTGACAAGAAATTAGGTATCTCGAGTAAAGATGATGTCTTTAAGTATGGCCTTGAAAACTACAACAATGAATGTAGATCCATCGTCATGACTTATGCCGGTGATTGGAGAAAAACCATCGGTCGTTTGGGTCGTTGGATTGATTTCGACAATGATTACAAGACCATGTACCCATCCTTTATGGAATCTACGTGGTGGGCTTTCAAGCAACTTCACGAAAAAGGTCAAGTGTACCGTGGGTTCAAAGTTATGCCTTACTCCACTGGGTTGACCACTCCTTTGAGTAACTTTGAAGCTCAGCAAAACTATAAAGATGTCAACGATCCAGCCGTAACCATTGGTTTCAACGTTATTGGCCAAGAAAAAACTCAACTGGTTGCCTGGACTACTACACCATGGACTTTGCCCTCAAATCTCTCATTATGTGTCAACGCTAACTTCGAATACGTCAAAATTTATGATGAAACTAGGGATCGGTATTTCATTCTATTGGAAACGTTGATCAAATCCTTATACAAGAAGCCAAAGAACGAAAAATACAAGGTTGTGGAAAAAATCAAAGGTTCTGACCTGGTGGGTTTGAAGTATGAACCGTTGTTCCCATATTTTGCCGAGCAATTCCGTGATACAGCCTTTAGAGTTATTTCTGATGATTACGTCAGCAGTGACTCCGGTACCGGTATTGTTCATAACGCTCCAGCTTTCGGTGAAGAAGATAGTGCTGCTTGTTTGAAGAATGGGATCATATCAGAAGACTCAGTCTTACCAAATGTTATCGATGATCTCGGTAGATTCACCGAAGAAGCCCCCGATTTCCAGGGTGTCTATGTTAAGGACGCCGATAAATTGATCATCAAACACTTGACTAATTCGGGTAATTTGTTATTGGCAACTCAAGTGCGCCATTCTTACCCATTCTGTTGGAGATCTGACACCCCATTATTATATCGTTCCGTCCCAGCCTGGTTTGTTCGTGTCAAGAACATTGTTCCACAGATGTTAGACTCTGTAATGAAATCTCATTGGGTTCCAAACGTTATCAAGGAAAAGAGATTCGCTAATTGGATCGCTAATGCTCGTGACTGGAACGTTTCCAGAAACAGATATTGGGGTACCCCAATTCCGTTATGGGTTTCTGATGATTTCGAAGAAGTTGTCTGTGTTGGCTCTATCAAAGAATTGGAAGAGTTATCTGGTGTCCCCGGTATCACTGATTTGCATCGTGATACCATTGACAAGTTGACAATCCCATCGAGGCAAGGTAAGGGTGATTTGAAGAGAATTGAAGAAGTCTTTGATTGTTGGTTCGAATCAGGTTCTATGCCATACGCTTCTCAACATTATCCGTTTGAGAACACTGAAAAATTCGATCAAAGAGTCCCAGCTAACTTCATTTCTGAAGGTTTAGATCAAACAAGGGGATGGTTCTACACTTTATCTGTCCTGGGTACACATCTCTTCGGTGCTGTTCCCTACAAAAACGTCATCGTCTCTGGTATTGTCCTAGCTGCCGACGGTAGAAAGATGTCTAAATCTTTGAAAAATTACCCCGATCCATCTATTGTTTTGAACAAATACGGTGCTGATGCCCTGAGGTTGTACTTGATCAATTCGCCCGTTTTGAAGGCAGAAAGCTTGAAGTTCAAGGAAGATGGTGTCAAGGAGGTTGTATCCAAGGTCTTATTACCATGGTGGAACTCCTTCAAATTCTTGGACGGTCAAATCGCTTTATTGAAAAAGACATCCAACATTGATTTTAAGTACGATGATTCTGTGAAAAGCGATAACGTCATGGACAGATGGATCTTGGCTTCTATGCAATCTCTAGTTCAATTTATTCATCAAGAAATGGGCCAATATAAACTGTACACTGTGGTTCCAAAATTATTGAACTTTATTGATGAGTTGACCAACTGGTACATCAGATTCAATCGTCGTCGTTTAAAGGGTGAAAGCGGTGTTGACGACTGTTTGAAGGCTTTAAATTCCTTATTCGATGCCTTGTTCACTTTTGCCCGTGCCATGGCTCCATTCACTCCATTCTTATCAGAAAGTATTTATTTGAGATTAAAGGAGTACATCCCAGAATCCATTTTATCACAGTACGGTAAAGATGGAAGATCGGTTCATTTCTTGTCCTACCCAGAAGCCAGAAAGGAATACTTCGATGAGGCTATCGAAACTGCAGTTTCCAGAATGCAATCCGTTATTGATCTGGGTAGAAACATTCGTGAGAAAAAAACCATTTCTCTAAAGACACCACTAAAGACTTTGGTCATTTTACACAGCGACCAATCATATTTGAAGGACGTCGAAGCCTTGAAGAACTATATCATCGAAGAACTAAATGTTCGCGATGTTGTTATCACCTCCGATGAGGTCAAATATGGTGTCGAATACAAAGCCGTTGCTGACTGGCCAATTTTGGGTAAGAAGTTGAAAAAGGACGCCAAAAAGGTCAAGGATGCCCTACCATCAGTAAATTCTGAGGAAGTACGGAAATACTTGGAAAGCGGTAAGTTGGAAGTCGCCGGAATTGAATTAGTTAAAGGTGACTTGAACGCCATTAGAGGTTTGCCAGAATCTGCAGTTCAATCCGGTCAAGAAACCAGAACCGACCAAGACGTTTTGATCATATTGGACACCAACATCTACCCTGAATTAAAGAGTGAAGGTCTGGCAAGAGAACTGGTCAACAGAATCCAAAAATTGAGAAAGAAGTGTGGTTTGGAAGCCACCGACGACGTTTTAGTGGAATACGAATTGATCAAGGACACCATTGATTTCGAGGCCCTTGTCAAAGAACATTTCGATATGTTAAGCAAGACCTGTAGATCCGACATTGCCAAATATGACGGCTCCAAGACAGACCCAATTGGTGACGAAGAACAATCTATTAATGACACCATTTTCAAGTTGAAGGTGTTCAAGTTATGAAAACAACTCATACTAATATGTACAACTTTCTTTCACTTGAAGTGCTATAGATATATATGTGTAAATTTACGTTGAAATTAGAGTCATGCGATGATGCCTACGTTCCTGAGTGCGGTGTATCAAGTCCTCGTATTATTATTGCACATGATGGGCGATCACCCGGAGATCAGTTATTTTTGGCGGCGGCAAAAATATTTGGTATAAAGTTTGGAGATACAAAAAGGGGAACCAAACCATTTAAAGCAGAAGAGGGGATTGATAAGAGAGCCACGTAGCTGGAAGGTTGAGAAACACATAATAAAATAGTCACGAGAAACATGAAGTCTACATTTAAGTCAGAGTATCCATTCGAAAAGAGGAAGGCGGAATCCGAAAGGATCGCTGAAAGGTTTAAGAACAGGATACCTGTAATTTGCGAAAAAGCTGAAAAGTCTGACATTCCAGAGATCGATAAGCGTAAATACCTAGTTCCCGCTGACCTTACTGTTGGACAATTTGTTTACGTTATCAGAAAGAGAATTATGCTTCCTCCTGAAAAGGCCATTTTCATTTTTGTCAATGACACTTTGCCTCCCACAGCAGCACTGATGTCTGCCATATACCAAGAACATAAGGATAAGGATGGATTCTTGTATGTTACTTACTCAGGGGAAAATACTTTTGGTAGGTAGTCCTTTCTACGAAAAGAGGAGGAGCGTCAACATCAGCAATGGAAGCTACACGAATATGTTAGTCAGCTAATATACCAGCCAGTATAAGAAAGTCTACATAAAAAAATTCGAAAAAACAAATAAAACAAAGGGTAAAAAAATATTCATATATATTCATTAAGAAGTTTTGTACATAAGCGAGTCAAGATTTCACCAGAAAAAGAAAATTTGGGTTCATTGTGAGATTTACTTCCAGATCACAATTGGCTCAATGCATCATAAAGAAGGAAAAATCCAAAACAAAATATAAAAAAACTAGAAAGGAGTAAAAAGAAAAAAAATGGCATAGCTTTCCGAGTTGAAATTCTTTATAGGAATTGTCTACTTTACCGCCATAGTCGGATGATTCACCAGCCTGTTCGTTTGTCTTCCTTTATGTAAGCCCGATTTCTCTCAGAAATTTTAAATACGATATAATGGAAAGAGAATAGCAATAAGTAATTATTGAAGCTAATCACTCTCGGTTAAGAAATAGTCCTATTTGATTTTACATTAACTTGAAAGCTCCTTTTTTTGATATATTAAGGTATTACTTAACTTATTTTTTTTACGTATTTCCATACCATCTGCATGGTAAGCTCAAATTTGCAGTTATCATTCTTTGTAGAAACAGATACTCAAATTGTTACCGGTGTTATTGACGTATTTTTCGATTGGATCACTCTCAATATTGTATTCCTTCAAATGAATAATATCGTTGTAGGTAATAATGTCCCTAAATTTCCTATCCGATTTATACCATTCGTGAATTAGCCAGGTCATTTCTTTATTGAATACAGAGTTATCGAAATCAGATGTCTCAATCAGCTCTTTTAAAATATAGTACATCTTGTTAAAAGAAACGCCAGCCGTTATGAAGATTGAAACTATCGAACCCGGTATGATATGCTCTTTAGGAAGTGTTTCATAGAAAAAATTACAGACGATAGGGAATAGCTCGAAAATGGGAAAAATAAACTCGGAATCTTGTACGTTTTTACCAATTTTAATCAATACATTAGACAGCAAGTTGATAAAGTTCATTGAATCCTCCTTCTTGCCAGTGTTATTGAATTCCATTCTCAAAGATTGGAACAGTTCATCCCATTTGGCCATGATCATCTCATGATCCCTAAAGTCTGCTATTTTGAAGATAAATAAGGCAATTTCATGGTAACTTAAGGGCACAGCAAAATCATTGAACAGCTCACTGGTACTTAAGATTTTACCATCTAAAGTCTTTACTAACTCATCTTTGATAGTGGAGTCGATTCTTGCATCTGTATACACAAGTGATAGTATATCTCCTTGAATACCGGCGACTTCGCATGCGTCTTGGATTTTACTAGCTAGTTGTACAATTTTCTGCTTCTGGCTTAATGGGGACACGCTGTTACAAAATCCATTGGCACGTGAAAGAAATTCAATTCTTTCGAATAGAGTAATGTTAAAATTCGATGTAGCTAAATGGTAAAGTATTTCAGCAGACTCGAAAAATTTAGATTTTCTCGAATAGTAAACCCACAAAATATTGGATATTTTCAATGAGCTGTCTGCCTTCTCAATTAAATAAGGCAGTATGAATGGCGTTTCTATTTCTAGTAATTTACTTTCTCTGTTTTGAGATACAAGCCAGTCATACATATGATAATGGAATAATTTATCATTATAATTTAGGGCGACTTCATAACTTTTTTGTCTCAGTTTTAATTCATCATCACCGGATATTGAAATCTTGCTTTGAGTCTTGGATGACGTTTTGACTTCAGCAAGTTCGTCTACTTTGATCAAAGTGTCAAAAACTAAATCGTATACTAAAATACGTTTATCATAATATTGCTTTCTTTCGTCATTTTCCAAAAACCCGTTTGCCACATATTGACAAGCTAGTTTCCCCTTATCCATAGAGTTTGCAATGTTCAGTAAAAATTCGATAGACTTTGGGTAATAATTTACACTTAACATCATTGATACGGCTTCTTTTAACTTCTCGATAGAAAGATCATCCACGATTTGTTCAAGAAGAGCAGTAGCATTTTTGAGGTGATAGTTCAGAGAATCATAATTGCGTAATCCAATTTCTTTGGCCCTTCTGAGATGTTCAATGGCTCTGAATCCTAATATATCACTTGCGGAACAGAAAGATCCACAGCGTTCCTGGAGCGCCGTTGCGGTATATTCGATAGACGCGCCCTTAGTGATATTTCTATTGATAATAGATAACAAGATTTCTCTAATTAATGATTTTGTCCTGTCATTTGGAGTAAATAGATCTTTGAAGTCCAGTTTGACTAAGTCCTTTTGCACGTCTATATTTACAAAACTGATGATATCCTTGAAACCAAGGTACTGATTGTCAAATCCTTCAACTTCGCTCTCTTCATATAGTACGTTCAAGAAAGATAAACCCTCCTTTATGGATTGCACTAACTTTATTAGTGCGTTAATGGCTATGCTTTCCGCTTGGTTTGCAACTTCTTCCGTTTTGTCAATCACCCTGCCGCTAGAATTTTTCGCTAGTAAATAGGGAGCTGATATTTGGGAAATGGAATCACCATAAGTCACGAAAAACTCATTCAAAATATTGACTGAAGAAAGATAATACTCGATGCAATCTTTGGAAATAGAAACCTTTGATATTATATTCTTATTCTGCGAAGTTTCATCTGTTTTTGAGATGGCATCAGATTCATTAGTGGACTGCGTAGTTGAAGTAGAAGGAGAACTGTAAGCATTAAGTGTTCTCCTGTTTTCTGTAAAAGTGGTAAAGACGTGTCTTGCCCAAATATCTCGGAGTAGCCTTGCAATTAATAGCGCGATACCATAAAATCTCGGCGAAAGTATTACATCATCCAAATCAAAGTCTTCCTTTTGAGCAGTGGAAGGTTTGTTAAATCCAGTTAATGATTGTTGAAGATTAGTTGTAGTAGTGGATAAGGAGGGCTTGGATAATAAGGAGGATACTGTGGATACGGAATAGCGGTTGTAGACCGGTTTAATATCGACAACACCGGGAATACCCATCGTCAAAAAAGTTAGGGCATTGGATCTCAATTTTTCTGATTTGTTTGATTTGCAAGTAACAAACAAGGCTGTGGAACAAGCCTCTGCAGCACCATAATTTAGGACGAATGGTAGTGGATTGTCTATTAAATCTTCAAAAATTTCATCAGGGGTACGGTATTTATAAATTTCCACAGATGTACTAGTCAAGACCGCCACTCTGAAGGTCTCCGATGTGTATTGTGTCGCAAATTCATTAGCAAACCCTTGTGGCTTTGTCGTTGCATTGAACAATCCTGACAATGGAATTACTTGTTGAACTGGGTCCGTCGTCTCCAGAAATGTGGCATTTTCAACGTATTTACCGTGAGTTTTCAAAATGCCATAGTCTGGAACACTGACAAAAAGTTTGTGTTGTAGAGTAGCTGGTGGCTGTTTTAAGGCTTTGGAAGGGATACTAGTCATGGTTCCACCGGTGGAAGGGTTTTCCTTCTTATCTGCCGGTTGTGTTTGCTGAGATGATTTAATCACAGCAGAGAAAAATATGCCGGGAGAAATGAGTGTACTTGCTTTTGTAGTTTCTAGTAATACAGATGACTTCTTTTGGAATTTCAATAGAACTGGTTCGGAGGACATTAAGTTCGAAAAAAATGGGAAGCTTCTCTTTGCCTGCTCTTGTTGCTGATTTAGTAGTTCCTGTTGAATGACTTCAGGAGTTACAGAACTGGGGGGGAATTTGATTGATTCCAGCCTCAAAGCTTCGATGTTGAATCTTCCCATGGAGCCATTGAAGTATAAGCGCACGCCACCAACTGTTAAGGCAACTAAAAATAAGTTATTGCTTTCCTCAGGTGTAACAGTGCTTATCTTGACGATTTTCAAGTATTTAGCGCCCAAAATTGGTGCGGCTCTCGCTGTAGTGGTACCTATGATTCTACTGATATAGGCCGGTTCAATCGACATGGGTCTTTCCAGTGATTTTTCCGTTATTACGTATGCTTTGACGGTTGATTTGGAGGTTAATAAATAAATGATGCCCCTTTGCTGGTCGATAGTTAATTGTGTAATGGTTTCCTGGGAAAAGCCGCCGCCACCGTTAGAACTGTCTTCGAAAAAAGATTGAACGAAATCAACACCTGGAATCTGCGATAACATGTTAGTGGGTAAAAGACTAGATAAAGCAGACTTCGTTAGGCAGACTTTGCTACATTTACTATTAAACCAGTCATCCGAGCCTGAATACTGCAATTCCCAGATGTTCAGGCCACTGCCTTGACCAGCAAAAAATATTCTACCTGATCCTTCATGAGATACGATGTCTATTACATCGATGCCTTGCACGGGGACAGATAGATGAGTATTGAATATACTCAGTTCGTTAGTGATACTGTCTAGAGAAATGGCAAACATGAAAATCTCCATTGTAGTGCATATCAAAAGTAAATGTTTGACGGTGGGCACAAACGTGTTTGGCTTGGGTTTCACCAAAGCTACTTTCCGGATAGTATGTTTCATATCGTCTATCACCTGATACTCGTTGTCATTGTTTATGTTCCAGAGTATCAGTTTATTATCAATAGTTATCCAACATCGCTTCAACTCTGGGAAAAGACCCATGTCTGTCCTTGTTTGCGAAGTAGAGAATTCGTGCAAAATCTCGTCTGGTATGTTGAACACGTCCTGTCTTTCGAAAGGAGTGAAAGCCCCCAAACCAGTCTGCTCTCTACTGAAATTGTAGTCCACCCCGCTATTGTAATATGATCTCTCATCAAGTACGGGAGTGTTGCTATCTTTATGTTGCAGATGGTCGATGTACTTCCCCGCCAATTCCAGCGGCTTAGAAGTGCCCATCCCAGAGACACGGATATGTTCACTCATGTTGGACATATTGGGATTGATGCTGCCAGAGGTTGCCCCCATGGCGCCCGCTCTCATAAGCGGATTGGAGCCAGCAACTGGATATGAGTTTAATAGATGTGCAGGTTGCTGTTGCTGCGGCTTGGCTGCAGAAGAAGCCAGTCCATTCAAGTCGTTCCTAGATGCTTCTTGTTGATTCGTTAAAGGGTACGATCTGCTATCTGAGAACGTCTCACCGGCAACAGTGGGCCTATTGTTTTGGAAAAAGCTTTGAAACATGAACAACAGCCTAGAGGATATAACGAACACACACTGGTTCTTTTCCGCCAGTTTGTTGGATCCTTGCCCCCAACAAGCCTCCGAAAGAGTTGTGCTAAGTATGTTCAAAATTCCACTACATTATTGTCCCATCTCGAAAAATTAATTTTTTCTTACAAATTCAGTAGCAAGCTCTCGTAAAGAGCGATATCATATCCACGTGAAGGGCTTCAGGGAAGAAACAGCCATAATTAAGGTCAATTGTAACTCGTTACAAGTAACCATAAGAGTATGACAACTCTGAAGTCTACTTTAAGCCATTTCTCAACGATGAGGGACAGTAATTGACCGACTTTCAAAGCCCTGACTAAATTAGTTCCTGAATCATAGGTCTTTTTGTTTTTTATGTTTTACCCTTGCTCAAATGGTATATAGCCCTATTAAAACTAGGTCATTGCTTACCCTTTTTGCCATAATAGTAATAGCAATAATAATGGTGATACGTGATATACTGATGCTTGGTGGTAGTAAAAGCACTCCAGTTGGCGTTGTTGTCTGAAAGGCTCAGTAGGGAATTCAATATGTTGCGGGTTGCTCGATGCTACTCCTTGGCCAGAACCAAAGTTGCGCATAACTACAGCACGATCTTCAGGCCGGAATATGCATTGAAGTGCGGGTTGGAAATTCATACGCAATTGAGCACCAGAAATAAGCTTTTTTCACAGTCTACGAATAGTTCCACACCTTTAGTGGATGTGCCAAACCGTCACACTAGCTTTTATGATATAGCTCTGCCTGGCACGCAGCCGGTTTTGAATCTAGAGGCAATTTTGTTTGCCATGAAGCTTTCTCTGGCATTGAATTCCCAGGTGAACAGCGTGTCGCAGTTTGATAGAAAGCATTACTTTTACGGGGACCAACCTCAAGGCTATCAGGTGACGCAGCATTACAGGCCGTTTGCCCGGGGCGGGAAGATCAATCTCTCCAAGGAACTGGATGGCATCGACGAGTCATCCAAGGACATTAGCATTGTACAATTGCAGATAGAGCAGGACACGGGCAAGTCACATTACACAGATGCAGACAAAGATGTTATCACCTTGGTCGATTTAAACAGATCGAATGTTCCACTTATCGAGTTGGTGACCAACCCAGATTTTAATGATATCAAACAGGTACGGGCGTTCATTAAAAAATACCAGAATCTGGTTCGTCATTTGCACATTTCTTCTGGGGACTTGGAAACAGGGGCCATGCGGGTGGATGTAAATCTGTCCATAAACGGCTTTGCTCGAGTGGAATTGAAAAATTTGCCCAATACCAGTTCCATCATCAACGCCATTAAGTATGAGTACCAACGACAAGTGGAGTTGATTTCCAGGGGTGAAACTAGTTCGCTGATGGAGCCTGAAACAAGGGGATGGACGGGCTCATCTACGGTAAAGTTGAGGAGCAAAGAAACTACCATCGATTATAGATACATGCCCGATCCGGAGTTGCCGTATATCAATCTTGCACCAGATGTTATGAGCAGGGTGAAGGAATCGATGCCCCAATTGCCCGACGACATGATGAGGATGCTGATGAAGAAACCGTATCAACTTTCTTTGAAGGATGCCAAGATTCTAACGTATAATAGTAATCAAAATGACATGTACAATCATAAAGTGTTGAGATCATATTACTTGGAAACCTTCCAAGAGTTTTTCAAACTCGTTGGCGAACAAGGTAGCGCGAAATTGCCCACAAATTGGATAATCCACGAGTTCTTGGGTGATTTAAATAAACTACATGTCCCGCTGATCAAAGCACAAGAAATTTTGCCTCCTATAGTTTTCGCCGAGTTTTTAAAACTATTGCATGCGGAGACAATATCCCCCACTAGTGGCAAGTTGTTGCTGTTTCATATTTTGGAAACCTTTCAGCGGAGCAACTGCCGAGATCGGTCGATACCAGATTTCCCAAAATTGATCCGGGAATTCGAACTGCATGCCATTGATCAAGTGGACTCGCAAGAATTGGTGAGTCTCTGCAGCGATATAATTGCACAGCATACGGATGACACTTTTATACGGAACCTTACATCCGGTAAGAAGAGAACTTCTCTGAAGTTTTTAATCGGACAAGGTATGAGACGAAGCCAAGGCCGTATAAAGGCAAGTGAATTCGAGAAAAAGTTCAAAGAGATCTTAGATATTCAATGGTAAAACAAACCCCCACCTGTAAATAGGAACCGTGCATAAATAACAATAATGATAATAATATACATAAAAAATACATAACTTAACTCCAGACACTCATATCATTATTCCAAATGCCAAAAGGCCTTGAGGAGGCCGGTTGGGAAGATGAAGACACGTTCATGTGGTTAGACCCCCATCCTAATGAAGAATCATTCATCAAGAGCGAGGAGGATGAAGACATGTTTGCAGGCGCAGTGGCGAAATCATCTCTTAGCGATGGAGATGGTGAAGATTGTGGTAGGCGTATGTTGGCGCCGATTGGGCCAGGAGCGGCGGAAGACATTAGCAGGGCTTGATTGGTTGGTAAAAATGGTATGGTTGGCGTAGGTTGCGAATCTGCGACGTGTGAACTGGCGCTGGGAACCGTGGGCAAGTCATTAATCAAGTCGGTGGAGGCGGATGCTGCTGTTGTGGGGACGGTGTGCGTGGAGTTGTTCGATGATGACGATGAAAGATTTGTGGAAGGCGCTGACGTTGATGGCAATATGTATTCAAAGCTGGTTTGGTTGTATGGAGAGGAGGAGTTCGAAGTGGACGAGGTCAACGAGGGGGACGAGTTTGAGTTGAAATATCTTGTGGAGAATTGTGCCTGATTGTAAAGAGCATTCTTGCTGTTGTTGTTATTGTTGTTGTTGTTGGGATGAACATTGGCATTGCTATTATAGTACAATTGGGGATAGGTCTGCTTCAAATGCGCAGTAACCACCGGGTTAGACGAGTATTGCGAGTACTGTTTATATTTCTGTTGGTTTAGGTTGTTGTTGTTTGTGTTGAACCTGTAGTGTTTCTTTTGGGCATTCATGTATGGTATTTCATTGGGTCTGTTGTGATTGTAGGCCCCGTATGGAGACGATGGAACAGATCTGTTCATAGATTGTAGACCAGCCTGGTTATGAGGGTTGCTGTTGCTGTTGCTGTTGTTATAGTAGTAGCCATTGGTGTTGCTGTATTTCAATTGACTGTAGTGCGAGTGGTAGTTTGATTGGTGAGGAGGAGCGTTGCGAGACTGGAAAGAGTTGCTCGACTGATGGATCAGCTTCAAGTTGCGGTATTCCAACAGGTACTTGTCCATATCCTCGTTCTGCGACAAAAACGGAGTGCTGATTATCTGGCCTGGCATAGATATGATGATGTCTTGGTAAAAGTAGAGCAGAAATGAAAAAGATTACAAAAAAACCGAGATCCCAATGAGAAATAATAATAGTAACAAATAATAACAATAGTAATAATAAAAACCAAAAAAGCCGTATCAAATATTAAGCGAACGATGCAAGGACGTCTTGTTCTAAATGCCACGATGCAAAAAAAAGAACAAAAAAACGAATGGATAGAAACGAAAAGGCTAGCGACGCGATACTCTTTCTTCTATGCTGCTATGTTCTGCACTATTGGATAGTGTCAGCTATCTTGAACCTGGATGAAATCCTTTTCTGTGCCAGTAGACTACGCCAACATATAGAACTGCCAGTTCCAAAGTGAAAAATTTTTGGCAAATTGCTCGAGGCCTGAATCTTCGAGACGCAAGAAAATTGAAAAATTAACGTGGACCCTGAGGGACCGATGAGTAAAGGAGAAGGAAGACACGTGAAAACAGCCGCAACCGTTGCAATACATGTGGGATGTGCCGCGCCAGAGTGTGCTTACTCTGATGTAGCTCTTGATCTCAATTTATTGGCCCTCTTGAGGGCAAAATGCATGTTTCTTTCCATTCTGTGTGCGGTTGCTGGGTGCTGTGAACAAGCTGAAGAAATCTCGCTACTGAAGTAAAGAACAATGCTGATAAGAATGGAAAACGACCATACACACAGAAGGAGAGAAAGAGCCAGAAGAATATCGATACTATGGAAGCTGAAGAGTCTCCTCGAAAGGAAGAGTTTGTCAGACCGCCGCTAGACCTGTGGCAGGATCTCAAGGACGGCGTGCGCTACATGGTTTTCGATTGCAGAGCCAACCTTATCGTCATGCCCTTGCTGGTCCTGTTCGAAAGCATACTGTGCAAGATCATCGTCAAGAACGTAGCGTACACGGAAATCGATTACAAGGCGTACATGGAGCAGATCGAGGTCATCCAGCTGGATGGCGTGCGGGACTACTCGCAGGTGAGGGGCGGGACGGGTCCGCTGGTGTATCCAGCGGGCCACGTCCTGCTCTACAGGATCATGTACTGGCTGACAGATGGCATGGACCACATTGAGCGCGGGCAGGCTCTTTTCAGATTCTTGTATCTTTTGACGCTGGTCTTGCAGATGGCGTGTTACCATCTCCTGCATGTTCCGCCGTGGTGTGTGGTGCTGGCGTGTCTCTCCAAGAGACTGCACTCAATTTACGTGCTACGATTGTTCAACGACTGCTTTACCACTCTGTTTATGGTCGTCACGGTTTTGGGCGCCATCTTAGCGACCAAGTGCCAGCGTCCCAAGCCAAGGAAGTTCCTCGCGCTACTGGTTACTGCAACATACAGCATGGCCGTTAGCATCAAGATGAATGCATTGCTATATTTCCCCGCGATGATGATCTCCCTGTTCATCCTCAACGACACAAGCCTTGTTTTGACCGTGTTGGACTTAATGCTGATGATCGCATGGCAAGCCGCAGTTGCACTGCCTTTCCTGCGCAATTTCCCACAGCAGTATCTGCACTGTGCTTTCAACTTCGGAAGAAAATTCATGTTTAAGTGGAGTATCAACTGGCAGATGTTGGACGAAGAGGCGTTCAACGACCACAGATTCCACTTTGCCCTTTTGATCAGCCATCTGGTCGCCCTCATCACGGTAATTTTCGCAAGATACCCTCGTAGCCTGCAGGATTTGTGGTCGTCACTACGCCATCCGCTGAGAAAAAATGCCACAGCCACCACTAATCCCGCCAGTACCGTTCCGTTCGTTCTGATCGCATCCAACTTCATCGGTGTGCTCTTCGCAAGGTCGCTCCACTACCAATTTCTCTCCTGGTACCATTGGACCTTACCGATACTGATCTTCTGGTCTGGAATGCCCTGCTTCGTCGGTTTCATCTGGTACGCTCTGCACGAGTGGTGTTGGAATTCGTATCCGCCAAACTCACATGCAAGCACCCTCTTGGTGGCATTGAACGCTGTGCTCCTATTGCTATTGGCCCTGTCGCAGCTCTCAGGCTCGAACACCCCTATCGAAAGTCCCGTCCGTACTAAACGTCTCATGGAAAAGAAGAACGACTAGCTAAACCGTTTAGAGATCATATCACTGCGTTGTTTTATACTATTTCTATACTATTTATATGACAACTGCTATTCTTTAATAATGCCGTTATTACCCGCGCTCAGTTTTTTTTTTTTGGAACATCAAAAGGATGGCAGGTTAAAAGTAAAACAAAAGGATCAAACTCTAAGCAAAAGTGCCACAGAAAAGTTTATCACAAATCATACCTAGCTGCGAGAGTTTTCAGACTCTGTTTTTGGTGGCGGCATATTTTATCTATAAGAGGACACGAATCCTTCGTACAAGATACATAATAAAAGGGCATGGCGGTAAATCCCGAATTGGCACCGTTTACGCTCTCGAGAGGCATCCCCAGCTTGGATGATCAAGCATTGAACACCATCATACAGCTTCAGGACTGCATCCAGCAGGCCATCCAGCAGCTGAACTACAGTACCGCGGAGTTTTTGGCCGAACTGCTCTACGCTGAGTGCTCCATTCTCGATAAGTCAAGTGTCTACTGGTCAGAGGCGGTTTATCTGTATGTGCTTTCACTATTTTTGAACAAAAACTACCACACCGCCTTTCAAATCTCCAAAGAATTCAAGGAGTACCATCTTGGTATTGCTTACATATTCAGTCGTTGCGCATTACAGCTTTCCCAGGGACTGAACGAAGCTATACTCACGCTTTTGTCGATAACAAATGTATTCTCTTCGAGCAGCAACAGTAATAATAATAATAATAACAATAACAATAATATGCATATAAACTCTGTTCTGAACTCTAATCTCGTCCATATCCCTGATTTGGCCACTTTAGACTGCCTACTAGGTAATCTTTATATGAAATTAGATCACCCCAAGGAAGGTGCGTTTTATCATTCCGAAGCATTAGCCATAAATCCTTATCTCTGGGAATCCTACGAAGCGATTTGTAAAATGAGAGCTACTGTGGATCTCAAAAGGGTTTTCTTCGACATCACAAGACAAAAAGGCAGAAGTCATAACAATAATGCAGCTTCGTCCTTTTCGTCAACATCTCTGTCGCATTTTGAGCCTCGTTCACAAGCAAGTCTATATTCAAAAACAAACAAAAATAATAACAGTAACAGGAATAATATCAATATTAATGTCAATACACCATTCCAGTCTTCGAACTCTCCACCTTCTACTTCAGCATCTTCTTTTTCATCAGTTCAGCATTTTTCAAAGTCACAGCAACAGCAACAGCAACAGCAACAGCAACAGCAACAGCAACAGCAACAGCAGCAAACGAATCCGTCAATAAGACCGTACCAAAGCAAAAATATTCAGACTCCTAAAAACCCCACGAACAACAATAATTCATCCGCTACCCTACCAAATAACATTTCCATGATTTTAGCATCTCCCTCCTCCAAGCAACCCACAATAAGCTCACTGGCTAAAGTTTACAACAGAAACAAACTCTTGACGACTCCCCCATCAAAATTGCTAAGTAACGACAGGAACCACCAAAATAATGTTAACAACCAAAACATAATGAATAAAACAACTTTCAAAACGCCAAGAAATCTATATTCTTCAACAGGTAGATTAACCACTTCTAAGAAAAATCCGAGATCTTTGATAATTAGTAACTCGATTTCAACTAATGATTATTCGGTTACGCTACCAGAAATCATGTATAACTTGGCTCTGATATTAAGGTCGTCATCACAATATAATTCGTTCAAAGCAATTAGATTATTCGAATCCCAAATACCATCTCACATCAAAGACACAATGCCATGGTGTTTAGTGCAATTGGGAAAGCTTCATTTCGAGATCATTAACTATGATATGTCTCTGAAATATTTCAATAGATTGAAAGACCTACAACCTGCAAGGGTGAAAGATATGGAAATTTTTTCCACATTATTATGGCATTTGCATGACAAAGTTAAATCCTCGAATTTAGCAAACGGTTTGATGGATATAATGCCTAATAAACCTGAAACTTGGTGTTGTATCGGTAATTTACTATCCTTACAGAAGGATCATGATGCCGCGATAAAGGCATTCGAAAAGGCTACTCAATTAGATCCAAATTTTGCATATGCATACACTCTGCAAGGTCATGAGCATTCTTCCAATGATTCTTCGGATTCCGCCAAGACGTGTTATAGAAAGGCCCTAGCTTGTGATTCCCAACATTATAACGCATATTACGGGCTGGGTACAAGTTCTATGAAACTAGGTCAATATGAAGAAGCTCTGTTATACTTTGAAAAGGCAAGATCTATCAATCCCGTCAATGTGGTGTTGATCTGTTGTTGTGGTGGTTCTTTGGAAAAACTCGGTTATAAGGAGAAGGCATTGCAATATTACGAACTAGCCTGCCATTTACAACCGACTTCCTCGTTATCCAAATACAAAATGGGTCAGCTATTATATTCCATGACAAGATACAATGTTGCTTTGCAAACTTTTGAAGAATTGGTGAAATTGGTGCCTGATGACGCCACCGCCCATTATTTATTAGGTCAAACATATAGAATAGTTGGCAGAAAGAAAGATGCCATAAAGGAGCTTACTGTCGCTATGAATCTAGATCCAAAAGGTAATCAAGTTGTTATTGATGAGTTACAAAAGTGTCACATGCAAGAATAAAGACAGGTTGCTTTTTCTTTCAATGCAAAAAATGATAACATACTAAATCATACTAACGTTTTTCATATAATCTTTTGTTCTCTGTTATCTTATTTATTTTTAGGTAAATGTAATAATAATAATAATAATAATAATAATAATAATAATAATAATAATAATAAATATCTATCTGGGCTTCTGACGTGCCAAGTTTTCTGTGACTTTTTAATTCGGTTTTATAAATTAGTAAACTTTTTATTTCGATACTTTATACCAGTGTTTATATTATGTTATATTAATTATTAATTATTAAGATGGTTAAATTGATCAAAAAATGAAGTAATGTTTGTGGCTATCAAAATCTGCCACCGGGATATTCAAATTCAGCACTTTCTAAATAACCATTAGAGTTTTCGGATTCTTCTTGTTCAGTTGGATATTTAGAATTTCTCCTATTTTGGGAGTCATCCCACTGAAATCGATCCCTCCCCTCTTCCTCTTCAGCATCTCTTAGTTGGGTCTGTAACCTAGCTTCCTCCAATAAAGCTTTTGCCCTGCTCAAAGATATCGTTTGTGTGGCATATGAACTAATAACAGGGATACTAGTGTCAATATCAATTGTAGCTTTAATTATGGCTGATAACCACGCCTTCATCTCGGATTTATTATCGACTGCAAAATAGTGAACACGAGGCTCTGTAAAGGTTAGTCCTTTTTTGGACCCTGGCTGTGGGGGAACCAATTTAAAACAATATTTGCCCTTTCCTAGGCTTGCAGCATATAAGGAAATAAGTCTATCATCATCACTGGCGGGCAACACTCTATGGGCTGTGATATCTATCAAACCACGCTCCTTTTCATCATTGGTATTTGTAAAATAAGAAAGCCTTGTTCCATGAAGTATAAAAAATCTTTGCTTCCACGTCCCCATAGCGCCGGTGCCTTTTTTACTCATCCAACCTGAACAATCTGCGTTTTGCATAGATTTTTTTGCTGTAATCGAACGTATGCCTTCAGTGAAAGCAGATGTCTGTTGCTTTTTAGCGTTCGATCTGGGAAGACTCGATTTAGTAGATTTTTGGGTGAGCTCACTAGGAGATCTTCCGGATTCCTTACCCCGGGTCGAAGATTCTTTTGAGCTAGAAAATAATTTCGATCTACTTTTTTCTTCGGTGCTTTTGGAGTCGCTGTTGTGCTTGTGCTTGCTTTTGTGTTTATGTTTGCGCTTATGTTTACTTTCACGTGGTTGAGTTACTTCTTCCTCATCATTGTTGCCACTATCCTTAGTATCGTCAGGCACTAGAGCAAGGTTGGATTTTGAATTTATGGTACTCAGCGAAGTCTTCAAAGGGCTAGTAACTAACGAGTGTTTTCTACTGTGAGAGTAGGATCGTGATCTTGCATGTGAATAGGAGTTCGACTGAGAACGAGAGTTGGAAACTATCTTGGAAGGATCAACAGTAAAGGCTTCTTTTATTGGCGACGTCGGATTTGATTGACTTTTTGAGGAAAAAAACGATAATATGGACGAGTTTCTTCGGTGTTTTTTCAGTTCAGAAAATGATGCATCTCTTGAATGCCCATAAGATGACTTCCTGCGTGTTGCATCGTAAACTGCTCTGTTGGCCTTTGGAGGCTGTTTAATTTCATCCTCCTCAAAACTTGACTTAACTGGTGATAACATTGAGATTCGATTGAACAAATCAACGAACGAACTCCCAGATTCAGTCCTCTTATGGCTATTGTAGACAACAGAACTTCTGTTTGGATGGTGAGACGTAGCATTCGACGATATGTTTGAAACTATGGGTAGAGATTCGTCTGTATTGACTGTATCAACAGAAGGTACAGTAGCGGATGTCAATGTTGTTTTCCTAGAGTTCAAATCATGACCATTCATAACGGGAAACTTAAATTTGCCCGTTGAATTATCAGAAGATGTGGAAGAATTGGTAATTGGCCCATTTAAGTAGACAGTTGAAGTCTTGTTTTTGGATAAGGTTGTTGATTGAGGAGGAAACCTGCTATTATTGTTCGCATATTTGATATTAAAAGACGGCGACTGCGGTGGTTGAACTGGGCTTGGATACGACGGTGGCTTGGGGGCCCTTCCTGGTGATTCAAATATATCCTTGTCAGTAAATAAGTTAGGGACTTCTGTGATATCTAAAACTTCTTCAGCGAGGTCGTGAAGTTTGAAGTTTGGATTAACAACAACAGAGCTTGGTCTCTGCTGCTCTGTAGCGCTTGAAGATGAATTTCTGTCAAAGTTCCCGCCCGGTATCCCGCTGCTTGTAGTGTCACGTGTGGAAATCGGTTGTTGAATTTCATCTCTATTTACAGTAGCTGCGGGCATTAGTTGAGTTGTTCGATTTTCGAAGGCGAAAGGGATGTAGTCTTTGTGCAGCCCGTTCGACGATGAATTTATCGCCGATTTGATATTGCCTATTTCCCTAAATATCTCGAACCTTACACCGAAAGAGTCTATTTCCAGCTCTTTCAGATGTTCTAATTCTAATTCCACTAGTATCTTTCCAGAGATTTCGTGTTCCTTGAATTTATTGGAGGTGGTTTGGTCAAACCCTATAAAGATAAAATAATCGGTAACCTCTCCTGGGCTCCAATTTTCAGCCATTTTGGGGTCTGATGAATTGATTGCGCCTGAACCCGATTCTAGGGATTTAGTTGATATATTCGACCTGCTCACATTCTTCAATGATTCAAGGCTTAAATTCAAATCTGCCGTACTCGAAAACATTGAGTCATGTGTCATATTTCCCTCCTTTTGAGATCTGTCTTGAATCAAGGTTTCTTCGTCTTGCGCTTCCATATCATTCACTTCAGCAATCTTGGCGAAAGATGCAGGTATCTCTTGTTCAACTGATTCATTTCTCAGTTCTTCTAAAGCTTTATCTATATCGCTCATCGTACTTTTCAATGACGTATACCTGTTTTCCTGTTGCGACGAGGAGGGCTTGCCTAGTTTACTCGCATATCCATTCAAGGTGCTACAATTGACACCAGAATTGCCACTCCCTTGAGTTCGCGTCTTACGTAGAGTTTCTGGTTGGTCCAAAGCTATCTTTTTGGTAAATACAGCTGGGTATAGGCCCTCTTCTTCGGTTCTCAAATTGCGCCCATAATACCAGCCGTCATTGTACTCCCCATCATCCGTAATGACCTTAATTTTGTCACCTGGTTTCATATTGAGCTCGTCCTCCATTCGTTTAGAGTATTCGTTTACTGCTATATATAGAGGAAAAGACTTGGTTTCCTTCCCCATGGTATTCCCTTCGAAATTCATTTTTTATTTTCTTTCCTTTATTGCAGTTTTTTTCCAGTCACCTCGAGTTATAACTTTGTTGAGATAATCACTGAAGCTACTGTGTCTATAAACAGGCGCTGTAAACCCGCCTTGATGGAACGAAAGATTACTCTAAAATGCTGTACCCAATCTTTCGGCTGTGAAGCAGAAGATATCCTGAGAAACCGTGTCGTTTTTTAGCCTGATTTCCCTTTTCTTTCTGTTTTTCCGCCAAATTTTTATTGCAATGTTATTCATTTCATTTAACTTTCACGTCTTTTCGTTTGTTTTGGTACGGGGGAATGTCGTTTGCGACTACGCGGTTTCAAAAAAGGTACCAATGTGGCTGAGCTCTTCTCTCCACACGTGACAGCTTTTTCAACGCGGTAAATAAAAGGAGATAAAGCTTATAAAAAGTATCCTGGGATATTTGAATGATCCTTCTCAAAGAATACTTGAGTACTGATACGGACCATCTTCTTTGAGCGTCCAAAGGCTTCTCTAGGAATGGCGTTTTATTCTTTTTTTAATTTTCGTCATGAAAATTACATATTTATTTTTGGTTGAAGCTTATTTTCCGTTTCAAAGGACCAAATAATAAACATTCATTGTCCTCAAAGAGTTGCAAATGCGAAAATATATATGTATCAATGAAAATCTGGAACTGTCGGCTATTCAAATCGTTATCGTTTCTGCATACGTTGCCCAATATTATTCTTGGTGTGTACTAAACTTCACCAAGTTCCACGACTATTTATGTGCTGCAAGATCTGCTGAGGCAGTTCTGCGTAATAAATAAAGCGTAGCCGCTGATGATTGCAAAAAATACATTACCACGCTTTTGAATGCA
Organism: Saccharomyces kudriavzevii IFO 1802; assembly: GCF_947243775.1. Taxonomy (NCBI): domain Eukaryota; kingdom Fungi; phylum Ascomycota; class Saccharomycetes; order Saccharomycetales; family Saccharomycetaceae; genus Saccharomyces; species Saccharomyces kudriavzevii. The sequence continues at coordinate 57,322 of NC_079273.1, read as the reverse complement.
ATGTTTATAATAGTTGTACTTTCATATTTCTCACCTGTCTTTGGCGCTCGTGACATTGAGGAGGTCTAGAACCCCTTAGTTTATTCTGATTTTTTAGTTAAAGGCTTGCCACGGAAGATAGCAGTTGATGGGGGCAAAATTGAAACTATACATTGTTTATTTGCCACCGCTAAAAATTCCTGTTATATATATACATATAGATATAATAATCTCGGCGGCTAATTCAGGAAAATTGTTTCCGGGTAAAAAAGACGCCCAGGTATTTTTTTCGTTTCATTTTTTTTTCGGCGGAACGTTTTTCAGGGTCCCCCCCTTTGCGTTTTCCAGATGACCAAGCTTAGTAAGAAGATGGGAACAGAACATGTATATTGAGAAATGCACATCTTGTCACTGGAGATTAGACTCCTTCAAAGGAACCTATTGGTACTGAGTACAAGCTGAAAAGGGATACTTTGATTTGGCGAGTACAAGATGCCCTTTAATCATAATAGTAAGGCAAAAAGACCGAAATTCCTATTAGATCTCCAAATTAGGGAACTGGTTAATATTCCTCAATCCTCCGGTTATTGTTACACAAAATGGCGTCTAAAGGACGGAACAGGTACATCGGGACATAAGTTGGCTCCGGATGGTGAGAATCAGTCCACTTCGACTCAGAGTAGAGGTGCAACGAAGCACGTACGTGTGCAGCATCATAGAGCACAATGGAACTATTCACTAGACAAACCAACTCTTGTAAAGCTCCGTCTGGATAAAAATGGCAGATTTGTGAAGAAGACCTTGATACTGGAGGTTTTTTTTGAATTCGCCGATGCGAATTCCACATTAACCTCTAGTTCTGGCTCCAATGGCAAATTGAAGAAAACCACGCATGCTAACACCACTGCGCTAACGGCTATTGGAAACAACTCATATTCTCAAAAGATAACGGGTAAATTGCTGTTAGGGACAGTAGACATAGACATAACAGAATATGTCAAGGAAGATGAAACTCCGACAACAAACAGATTCCTCCTGAAACATTCTAAGGTCAACTCTATCATTAACGTCTCGCTGCAATTAAAGCTAGTCAGAGGTTCTTATGAAGATTTTGACATTTCAAAATCCTTTACTAACGGCCAACTCGCTAATTACAGGCCGGGGATAAATACTATACTGGATAACACATCTGAATTGTCCAGCCCTACATCAACGACGAATCAGACGTCGCACCAGAATACCTTTTCTAATGCAAATGGTACTGGTGCTTCACTAGGGAAACCAAATTTCAATGGGACAGGAAATAGCACATATGTCAAATCCCCGGTATCTCCCAGCAACAAAAGCAGTGGAGCGACAACAAAGCGGGGACTTTCTACAACGATATCGTCCTCCATGACCCCGTTGGTTGAGAGCTTATATCAGAAGACGTTCAAACTGCCTTGGGATCCAAGGCCAGGGGAATTCACACCAAGAGAATGTGTAGAGGATATTTTGCAAGGCGGAAACGGTTGGGCTAAGAACGAGAAAGGTATAAATCTGATTGATTTACAGGCATTAAGGTTGAACGAAATGGAAGAAGAGTATTACAACCCAAATTATGGCAATACCACCGGGAACAAAGCAAGTAGTTGGCCTCCAAACCCAAGCGATGACGGTTACAGTACTATGGGCAAAAGAGAATATCTGGAGAAAAAACAAAACTGGAGCCACATGTCGCGCGCACAACGTGCAAAGCTGAGAACACATAATGACGACGATCACGAGAATATAGCTAACGGTAAAGAGAGTAACGACAGTAACGAAGTTATCGAAGATAACAACCCTACAGACTTCTTAACGGACAGAATAAGAGAAAACAAGAGCTGGTCTATAACCACCCCGACGGCATAAATATTTGCACTGTTATATATAATCATAATCCTATACTTGCAGCATCAGCCACTACTACTATTATTTCAATATTGCTTCCTGGTTCAAAAGAAAAAAAATGTACGACGACTTTACACCGGTACACCCTAAGGCAAAGATAATGTCAGCGTCAAAAACCCATGCAATTCATCTTTGACCAAAAAGTCGAGGACCCAGGCGGCCCCGTGGCTTCAACAGAAATAGCCGTACAACAATCAGGAAAAGTGGTGAAAATGTTGAAAAAGGAAAAAAAAAAACTATCAAACCCAAACACGCTCGGGCTGAAAAATTTAGTATGGCCCAATGCGAGTTGTAGTCACAATGTGCCAGTTCCGTTAATAACAATCTTACCGCATTGTTAAAGCTATAATTAAATTAGTAGGTAAAAAGCTCTTGCTCTCAACGTTAATTTTTATTCTTGGTTTTTACAAGAAAACACAAAGTCAACTTACCCATATATAACTAAAATGTCTGGTAACGGTGCTCAAGGTACTAAGTTTAGAATTTCAGTATGTTTAAATTTCTATATTCCACGATGTAGTTCGGCTGATTGATTGTAAAGTAAAGTTCTAAGATTTAGAGAACAATATGATAGAACTTTTGATGACATTAATACTAGGCGTGGCGTTCTGGAGATATTTCTATTGATTAAAAATATCCTCCGACAAGGCATAATGAGTATAACATCACTAATTGAGGCCTGCCGAAAAATGCAACCGTACAAGAGTGCCCAAATAAACTAGTAAGCTAACTTTTGAGTGATGTGGTGCGTGGCAAGACTGCCTATACTTCAATTGTAAACAATTTCAAACATTCAAGGTGATATGCGACAAATAATATCGTATCCTCCTCTTTCTTGCGGAAAGTAAGTAGCCGCATATATCGAGCTGAATTTCACAAACTTTTCACTTATCTCAATACTGCAAGATCAATCGCTCAATGCCGACATTCATTCGACTTCTTTTTACTAACAAAACTGTTCTCGTTCCCTAATTTGAGAAATGGTTTTTAACTAGTTAGGTCTACCAGTCGGTGCCATCATGAACTGTGCTGACAACAGTGGTGCCAGAAACTTGTACGTTATTGCCGTCAAAGGTTCCGGCTCTAGATTGAACAGATTACCAGCCGCCTCCTTAGGTGATATGGTTATGGCCACTGTTAAAAAGGGTAAGCCAGAATTAAGAAAGAAGGTTATGCCAGCTATCGTTGTCCGTCAAGCCAAGTCCTGGAGAAGAAGGGACGGTGTCTTCTTGTACTTCGAAGATAACGCCGGTGTCATTGCCAATCCAAAGGGTGAAATGAAGGGTTCTGCCATCACTGGTCCAGTCGGTAAGGAATGTGCCGATTTATGGCCAAGAGTTGCATCCAACTCCGGTGTTGTTGTGTAAGAGGAAATTGTTTGACTCCTACCCATAGAATTTACCAATATATATATATATTTTCTTTATAATACAATCTCCTAAACAGATTAAGGAAACTCAATTTATTCATTGCATTTTTAAAGAAATCATTACTCATTTTCAAAATCACTTGAAGTTACTTACCAGATCCTGATGTTTTTCCTGGCCTGACAAAAACAGACAAACACGTCAATGAGATGAGAATGCATATTAAACCCAGAAAGAGTGAAAAATAAGTAGCGGCTCCAGTTGGACAGTATGCAAATTTGTTGTTTTTCATGATTAACTGAATTAATTCAACACAATAATTAAGATTAGCTGAATTCAATAAGTTCTTGCAAGGCAAAAAAAAGGCTACCAGAAAAGAAGAGCGAGTTGATACGTATCATCAACGATGGATGATCACGTAATAGTTGAAACTTTGAAGTTGTTATCATCGACAAGAATTAAAGAGAGAAACGATGCTTTGGACGAGTTAACAACGGTTTTAAAAGAAGATCCTGAAAGAATACCGACAAAGACCTTGCCCGCAACAGCGGAAGCTCTGATAGAGCTACTTACATCCGAGCACACAAAATATTGTGAACTTCTTCGAAATTTGACAGACTCAACAAGAAATAAACTATCACTAAGTGAGAGCAGACTATCTACGATATCGTACGTTTTGAGGTTACTCGTAGAGAAAACATGCGCAAGATTTAAGGTAAAAGTGTTAAAGCTACTCTTAGCAATCATACCTGGACTAATGGTCAAAGAGGGATCTAAAAGTTTATTGGATGCAGTTTCAGTCCATTTATCATTTGCTCTAGATGCTTTAATCAAAAGTGATCCTTTCAAACTGAAGTTCATGGTTCATCAGTGGGTATCTTTAATTGAGAAAATTTGTAAGTATTTCAGGTGGCAAATGCGAATATCTATACAAGATAAAACGTTGACTAATTTTGTATCAATTCTACTGAACCTGTTGGCGTTGGACACAGTTGGTATATATCAAGTGACAAGGACAATTACTTGGACAGTGATAGATTTTCTGAGGCTCAATAAAAAGGAAAATGGAAACACCAGATTAATAATGTCTTTGATCAACCAACTGATCTTAAAATGTCACTGCTTAAGCATAATTGATATAGTTATGCTCATAAAGGAAGTGTGGAGTTACAATCTCACGATTGGCTGTACTTCTAATGAATTAATACAAGATCAATTATCACTGTTCGATGTTATGTCGAGTGAACTAATGAACCACAAAATCCCCTTTATGATTGGCCAAGAAAATTATGCTGAAGAGCTTCTTTCTGAATCTCTTATGTCTCTATACCGTGAATATATTCTTTTACGTTTGAGTGACTACAAGCCTCAATCATTTACGGTAGACTACATAAAGTTTTCAAGCCTTCAAGATTCAAGGGATGAAAAGTCATGGTTTAAACTTCATGACTTTGAACTTAGGGATGAAAATGGTACATCAGTTTGGTTAAGAATACTAGGCATTACAAAATCATTATTGACATATTTTAAACTGGGCAACAAAAATGAAAATAAGTCATTACTATTCAAAAGAAGGAAGTGTGATTCTGATATACCTTCTATTCTACTAATATCAGAAGATATGGACACATTTCTTATCCATCTGTTAGAGGAGAAAAGCTCTCACAGATTGGAATTGATAGGGTTACAGCTGTGCTCATTTTATGGTGCTCTGAATGATTTCACTAAGGGTTTTACAAACCAGCTAAAAGAACTTCTGTTTTCAAAATTTGAAAAGATTCAATCATTTAATTGGATTTGTTTCACATTCATTCCTTTATTATCGCAAGAAAAGTGCGAGGTGAGCGATGATGACATGACACGCTTATTTAAAGTTTGCTTGCCACTAGTGAAATCGAGGGAATCTTGCCAAATCAGCTGTCTTTTGTTGGCTAACGCCATTAAGTTCTCGAGAAAGCTTTTATCCGATGAGAAAACCATCAATCAAATCTATGATCTCTACGAATTATCTGATATTTCAGGTCCCATTTTGATTTCTAACGAGTCATTCATGCTATGGGGGTACCTTCAGTATTTTGGTAAAGATTTTCAGGCTATGAATGGTATGTCATCCTCCGATAAAATTTTCGATTGGTTGGACTCGAAATGGAATCAGCTCCGTGGAACTGATGATAAGCAGGATCAATTTTGCAATTTCCTATCCTGGTTAGGTAATAAATATGATACAAAAGACCCATTTAATGACAAAAAGTGCAGAAGAACAGTACCACTTTCACCGCGTTTGAATGAATGTTGTTACGCTTGGCAGCATTTTCAAGAGCAGCGAGAATTTCTTCTCGGAGTAAAACGAGAGGAGAAATCAAAATGTTCAAACACACCCTTCTTTAATTTACCTAAAGTTGCCTTGAATCCTACACGATACAACGAAACTCTTTACAGGTTGTTGGTAAATATTGACAATGAAGTACTGCTATCGCCTATAGAACGGTTTATATGGGCAGTTGAATTGCTGCAAATCGTGGATAATCTCTGTGGGGATTCCACTTTTTCTGAGTTCATCTTGGCGTATAAAAGAACAATCTCAATGATTATTCCACATCTTAGTTTTGATAATCAAAGCTCCTACTGCATCTTCTTCGAGGAAATTCTATCAATACAGACCACAAATGTAGACCATTTAGTATTTGACAGGATTGATATGAAAGGGATCGTCAATGATTTTGTCAAGATAGAGAGAAACAAATCTCAAACAGGAACTGCTATCACTAATAATCTTGAAGTCTCATCAAAAGACGCTACATGCGATATCAGTTCATATGCAACAGAAATCAGGTTCCAGGGACCTTATCATTCGATAATGGATAAAGCATTTCAAGCTTACCTATGGTCCTCGGAGGGCAAAAGTATTTCAGAGCGTTTAATGGCTATATTGGAATTTTCTAACTGTATTACTACCGATTTACTTATATCTTGTCTCGGTGCTGTCTGCAAATGGTTAAAACAAACGATTGCAAACATCTCTTCCTATAGCAAGATTTTGGAAGAATTTACAGAAGCTCTGGGTGAGAAGTTGCTTTGCAATCACTACGGTTCATCTAATCAGGCGATGCTTTTACTTGCATCATATATTGAGGCAATAAGACCCCAATGGCTATTGTATCCTGATAATCCGTTGAATTCAGATTGTAATGATATCTTAGACTGGATAATATCAAGATTTGAAGACAATTCTTTCACTGGCGTTACTCCTACTGTTAATCTATCCAAGTTACTCCTCAGCTTACTTCAAAACCATAACCTTTCCCATGGTTTGGTTAGAGGTGGGAAACAAAGAATTTTTGCCACATTTACTAAGTGCTTACAAAGGATAGATCCCTCCACCATTATCAGTGAAATGAATATCATTTCAAATTATATGAGCCAAGTGAGTTATAAAAACCAAAGCATCATATTTTCTGAAGTTAAAAAGTTGTTTGGCTCCCCTCAGGAAAGCCTTGAAAAATCTGCTTTTTATTCACTTGCAATGTCCAAGTTATCAGTGGTTTCTTATCCAAGCTTAGTGTTTTCGTTGGAAGATATGATGTCATACTCAGGTTTTAATCATACTCGCATGTTTATCAAGCATGCTCTAAACAAAATTACGAATGACCTGGGCCATCGAAATCTTACAGAGCTGTTTGAATTTTGCAAGTTTGATTTAATCATGTACTGGTTTAACAAGATAAAAGTTTCCACTGCTGATATTGAAACTGAATGGGATGTATCCCTTTTTGGATTTGTTGGCATACATGAATTTTTAGCAAAATATTTTGTAGAAGTTTCTGCCATTTATTTCTCCCACGGTTTTAACCAAAGAAAAGTCTCAGACATGTTACACAAAATTACTGGGCATGATGATGCCTTCCTGGTGGATAGTTGTTATTACTTGTGTATTCCACTCGCTTTTGTCAGCGGCGGTGTGAAGGAATTAATATTTGAAATATTACCCCAAATATCAGGAAAGTCAACGGTGAAACATCACCGGAAGTATCGCTTACTGATGTTAAAGTGGATTATAAGCTTCATAGACTTGGGATCGCTTACGGAAGTTATGTCAATGGTCGGAAAAGAATATGCAGATTCGTACCTTTCTGAATTTCTATTTGAAAACTCTACCGCTTCTATGAGATACCAATATCCACTTAATATACCCTTGATCTTGGGAGCAAATTTGATACAGAAGCACTTTTCTGATGAGAAAAATAATGTTCAAGAATTCAAGCTGTTGTTTCTTTCAGTCGTTACCGATCTTGAAAAAGCATCGACTTACACAGGAAAAATACGATGTGCAAGAGAGTTGAAGTTTCTTTTTGTGCTTTACGAGAATATACTGGTACAGTCACCAATTTTAAACTTTATTATAATGCGGCTTTCAAAATTCTTAATTGACATACAAATCCATGATGAAATAATTACAGCATTCAGCTCATTTTTGAACCTCGCTGACAAAAATATGCTCAAGATAGAGCGATCCTTGTCCAACTTATTCTGCAAAATCTTCATTTATTTGAGAGAAAACGACAAAGAGCTTAGTCCATCTTTTCAGCGGGCCATAAAACTAATTTCAAACTGGGATCTCATCAAAACAAAGATTTGGAAATACTGCCTTGATGCAATATTAGGAAATATGGTTCAAGATGATATCTATGAAAATGCAGAACCATTGGAAGAGAACGACTGTGATTTGGATGACGTTATACTGCTTTCCTTACTCTTTTCACGAGCTAGGAAACCGGTAGCCTCGAGAATTGACTGTTCCCTTTCTTATGCATTCGCACGTAACATTTTAAAACATCATGTTCCAAAGGAATACCTCAGCATGAACTTCAAATTATGGTTTGCAAGCCTTTCAAGAAATATTTCACGGAGAGAGGTTCAAATGGAAAGCTCTTCAAGGTTAACCGATGATTTTCATTTGAAAAGCCTGGAGGCAGTATTTCATCATCCTGGGTTACCGTATACGATATACAAACGTATTTCAATGTTCAATAAGCAAGCCGAGTCATATGATTCTACGGAGATATTCTTTCTTTCCGAGTGTATTCTAACGTTCTTGGTAGGCTTCTCAGTAGAAAATAGTGGGAGTGAATTTTGCCTTACGGACGAAATGTTGGATGAGAACAAAGACAAGGCTACCTCATTGGATAAGGACGTATTGAACGCTATATATCCGTTGGTTGGCGATATCGAAATGGATGCATTCGTACGCGATTGTTATGCGTCACAAGACGAACCATATAACTGCTGGATAGCAAAGTTCTCCTGTGGTTTGATTCGTCACATCTCGTTTAATATACCACACATTGTTTGCTTGTATCCTTTATGCAAAGCATCAAGTGCTTTCTGTGAATCTGCATTTAAAGATTTGTTTTTTATTTCAATGACATATGATCCGAAAAGTTGTTTGAGGTGGAGTGATCAAATCTTTTCCCAGCTAACATTATTAGTGAATGTTAGAGATTCTAAAATGAAATTAAAACTGCTCTTTGGTATAATTAAAATGGTAAGAATGGGTTCAAGATACAAAGAACGGAACTGCTTGCGTGCATATTCTGGCTTAAACCTAGAAAACATTTGTCAGATTTCTCTTCGAATAGGAGAATCCAAATTTGGCTATTTATTATTTGAGGAAGTGAACATGCAAGAAACCAGAGAGATGAATATAAATACTCTCCAGAAAATCTATGAGTCCATTAATGATAGCGACTTTATAGCAGGTTTACCTGTTCCTCACTCAATAGAAGGAGTTTTGAATTCCATCAACAGAATTGAATCAAACACATGGAAGCGTTTTCTTTTCAATAATGCTGATTTTGACGCTAATTATACCCGTTCATTGAAAGAAGAAAAAGAACCATTAATTAAGGCCACTGAAGAGAGCGGCTTCTACGGATTGACGAGTCTATTGGAGGGTAAAAATTCACGATCCAGCGATATTTATAAATGGCACTTAGAGTTAGGGAATTGGAAATTATTATCTCCTAAAGTTATTAACTCCAAAGCGAAAGGCTTATACTACGCTATAAAAAGTGTACCTCGAGATGTTGATTCCGCCAGAAAAAGCCTAGAGAAATCGTTATTAACAATTTTTGACTCTCGAGAGTATTTTTCTAACCAAGACGAATGGATGGATACTTTAAACGCCATTATTGAATTCATAAAAATAGCATCAACTTCACAAAATGACGCTTCTTTACCGCGCACAATGAAATTTATCATGGAGGCTGACAAGGAGAAGCTAAAGGCTATAGATTTTTGTGATCACAAAGTAACTTTGAAAGGTAGGTACACTCTAATGAACGTGCTTTCCAAGAATGCGTTAGAGGAAAATGTAAAATACTCACAATATATACACCTTGGGTCTGTTATTCAACTCGCTAATTATATCCAGTTAGCGATTGCTAACGATGCATCTCAGGATGCGCTACGAAATGCAACTTTGATGAGCAACGTAATTAAAAATACCGCAACATTGTATGAAGATTCTTCAGTATTATCTCAAATTGAGAGATTAGCAAGCTACGTGTCTGCCAATGCACTTTGGGAATCTCGAGAATATAAAACGCCTGTAATGATAATGAGGGACCTGCTAGATCGTGATGCACTAGATCTTAGCAAAAGTATGCTCTACAGAAACTTCAAATCACTTCTCGATGTCCCCATTGACCAAATAAAAGCTCGCTTGGTAAAATGGAGTTCCGAATCTAGGCTTGAATCAGCTGCTGCAATATACGAAGAAAATATTGTTAATTGGGATATAAGTGTCGATGACCACGAATCATGTTCTGATGTTTTTTATACGCTCGGGAATTTTCTTGATGAACAGGTGCAAAAGTTACAATCAAATGGGGAGATCGAAGATAGGGAACATAGGTCGCATACTGGGAGGACTACCTTGAAAGCTTTAGAATTGATATACAAGAACACTAAATTACCAGAAAACGAAAGAAAAGATGCAAAGAGGCACTACAATCGTGTCATTCTGCGGCACAATAGAGATTCCGAGATATTAAAAGCGTTACTTCTTCAAAAGGAGAAGTTTTTATGGCACGCACTCCATTTTTATCTCAACACCTTAGTTTTCAGTAATAAATATGATAATGATGTCATAGATAAGTTTTGTGGTTTATGGTTTGAAAATGATGATAACAGAAAGATCAATCAACTGCTTTACAAGGAGATCGGGACAATACCAAGCTGGAAGTTTTTACCTTGGGTCAATCAGATAGCATCAAAAATTTCTATGGAAGATAATGAATTTCAGAAGCCATTGCAGCTGACTATGAAACGGCTTCTTTACAAACTGCCATATGATTCTCTCTATTCAGTCATCAGTATATTGCTGTATGACAAGCAATCTAATAAGGACTCCAGCATATCGCAAAAAATCCAAGCTGTTAAGAAAATACTTTTAGAGTTGCAAGGATATGACAAAGGTGCATTCGCGAAAGAGTACCTATTTCCTGTGCAAGAGTTCTGTGAAATGTCAGTAGAATTAGCAAATCTTAAATTTTCCCAGAATACAAAGAAGTTACACTTAGCCAATTTGAAGATTGGCCAATATTGGTTGAACCAGCTGACCTTGGAAAGGCTTCCATTACCAACTAGCCATTTTTCCATCCAGAGTTCCGTCGACGGAAGAAAAGCCCGTCCTTATATTGTGTCTGCTAATGAAACGGTAAGTATCACTACTACGGGATTGTCCCTGCCGAAAATAATTACCTTTAACATTTCTGACGGTACAATACAGAGGGTTTTGATGAAAGGTAGTAATGATGATTTGAGACAAGATGCAATTATGGAACAGGTATTTCAGCAGGTTAATAAAATTTTACAGAATGATAAAGTATTAAGAAAATTAGATCTTGGCATTAGAACATATAAAGTAGTTCCATTGGGGCCAAAGGCGGGCATCATTGAATTCGTCGCAAATTCAACATCATTACATCAAATTTTGAGTAAGCTACACAAAGATGATAAAATCCCATTTGATCAAGCAAGGAAGGCTATGAAAGCAGTTCAAACAAAACCAAATAAAGAGAGGTTGAAAACTTACCTTAAAATTACTGACGGAATAAGGCCTCAACTAAGAAACTTCTTTTTCGATTCTTTTCCCGACCCATGCGATTGGTTCGAAGCCAAGAAAAAATACACAAAAGGCATTGCCGCCAGCTCCATTGTCGGATATATATTAGGCCTCGGTGATAGACATTTGAACAATATCTTACTTGATTGTTCTACAGGAGAGCCTATTCATATAGATTTGGGAATTGCGTTCGACCAAGGTAGACTGCTACCCATTCCAGAATTAGTTCCTTTCAGATTGACTAGGGATATTGTTGATGGATTTGGAGTCACGGGTGTCGACGGGTTATTTAGACGGAGTTGTGAAAGAGTCTACGCTGTGCTGAGAAAGGATTACATTAAAGTAATGTGCGTTTTGAATATCTTGAAATGGGATCCACTATATTCATGGGTAATGTCACCGGTTAAGAAATATGAACACATGTTTGGGGAAGAAAATGAAGTTATTTCCGCATTCGATGATATCAGTAAATTCATGGCTACCAGTGACAAGAATGAAAATCAAGAGTCCTATAGAGCTCTTAAGGGAGTCGAAGAAAAACTCATGGGCAATGGTTTGAGTGTAGAATCTAGCATACAAGATTTAATCCAGCAAGCCACAGATTCTTCAAACTTGAGCGTCATATATATGGGATGGTCACCGTTTTATTAATTATCATACGGGCGCTTTATTCTATTTCTTCTTTTGTACTATTAAGATACAGAAAATGATATACAATAGTTAATGAGATGACGTGCCTAAGAATACAGTTGCCGATAATGAAGCTATCATTACTACTATACCCCAAATAAATAAAAGTAAACCCAAATATTTGAGTATTTTTACGCTTGCGGGTACTCTTTCATCTCTGCTGATATATTCTGAACCAATTAGTTTATAGCCGAAGAGACCTGGTAAAATGAAAGAAATTGATGTTGACCCCGTAGCACCAACAATTGCTAGGACCTTAGCCAAGGACGTAATTGAAATGGCCAATAAATACGAGGACCCTAAGATACAAAGGGTGATAATGTTGGTATGTCTTGATGATTCACTTGGAAAATTTTGCTGTTCATTATTTTGCTGCCTTGACTCCTCTTGAGAATTAACACTGCTCAGAACGTCCAGTGGGATGCAATCATCCCTGTTCTCCTGTAGCTTGCCTTTCCTAAAGTTTTCTATGAATATAATTATGTTTTTTATGGATGATCTACAAGGATGACATTGCAGCGGAAATGCTAACATGACCAATAACAGCATTGCCAATCTTCCAATTGTGGTGGATACGGAGTTTGGATATAAAGTGAGAATATTCCCAACAATATTCTTACCAAAAGTCATGTAACCTGCCCCACCAATGATAACGTATAAAACAAAGGCCAACGAAATAGCAATGATTGGAATCCTCTTGAGAATCCTGAAACCCTTATCTGCTTGCTCATTAATAACACTGAACATATTATGATGACATGTGTAAGCGAAGACAAAAATTGGCAGTGTTGTCAAAGGTGCATGGGACTCAGTATCTCTATGAGGAACCATAAAGTAAACTTGTCCTCTTTCTAGCTGATGTCGATTTAGAAAATGGTAAATAATCAAACCGCTCAAGTATGCAACGCTAATAATGGCAATCATGGATGCATGTCGAAGAGAATTCAGACTTTTTTTAAAGCATAAGGGAGCAATGACGAATAGCATAATCAGAGAAATGTACAAGCGCCTGTCCAAAATCCCATGATGCTCTTGCGGTCCACCAGTACTATCATGGTCACGATATAGGATTGATGAAACAATTTGCGGCATCAGGTCACCAACAATAATTAAGTAAGACACACCAACACCAAAGCACTTAACGGCTATGGCAAAGTCGAACACTATACTCAGTGAAGGGTTGATTAGCTGCGTAAGCTTAGCAAAAGAAACGTTCTCTGATTTGGGTACGTATTTCGCTATTCGGGTCTGCAACAGCAGCCCACATAAGGAACATATTCCGCAGATTGTCAACGTTATCAAACCTGGCATTAACCCAAACGGCTTGAATGCAAACGGCATAGCTAGCACGCCTGCGCCACATGCTGTATGAAGCAAAGTCAAGACCCCTGAACGTACATTTGATGACATATTACCGTTGGTGCTGATCTGCTTTTTCGTGTCTATTCAACCTCGCACTTTGCTCGAACAACAGTTATTATTTCTTCCCTTTTCAATAATGGGAACAATGGGTATATCAGATAGTAGAATAAAAAAATATGTAAAATTTAACAAAATAATCACAGATAACCTATTTACAGAGAAGGAAATGAATAGACTAGATATAATGAAACACGTCGAGGCGATAGAGAGAAAGCTAGTACCCTTTCCTCTTGGCATCTTTAACAATTTCAATTAATCTTTTGAACCCCATCATGAATTCTTTTCTATGCCTTTGGGATCTCTTCATCTCAGCCACCTTACCTGGCTTCATGTAAAATCGCTGACTTCTCTTATCTCCAGGAATATTATTTTCGAACATAATTCTGTTTAACCTTTTGAACGATTCGGCAGGGTTGTTCTTGTTCATGATTATGGATTTCCCTGAATTGAATCTCATTTGAGCATTCTCCACACTACTTCTAGCTATCTCTGCCTCAGATAGAAGCTCCCTCCTGTTAATTCTCCCTGCAGATTGCATCATATCTACCGGAATTTCCATTGATAATATATCTGTGTTATCACTTTTGAGTTTAGAGGCTTGGTCATGATTGTTCTTGTTCCCTTGAGCCAGTTTGATTGGATTTAGTATAATTTTATCGATATCTGAATTTTGTTGACGTAAACACCGAGTGGTTGTTAAGTTTTTTCTCAAAGAGGTTCTTGAAAGCTTGACTGTGCTCTTCAACATTCTGAGGACGCTCTTATAGGTAAGGTTTGATAGGCTATTACACTCTTCAAGGGACACTTTAGCAGCCTAGTCGTTCCTTCTCCATATTCATTTTCGATCTTGAAAAAAGGCGAACTTGAAAAGAAAAGCAACCACAATGAGAAGTTAACGAGTGGAATTTCATAGAAAATAACAGTGGAAAGGCTTCAAACACATTTCTGGGATGTCGGATGCCGAAATAGAAAAAGCTGCTGCTTCTGAATTGAAAGAATTGAATTTGGAGAATGAAGCCGTTGAGCAGCATGATCAAGCTGTAGTTGGCGAATCAAACCCAGTAGAAAATAAAAAGAAAAAGAATAAGAAAAAGAAGAAGAAAAAGAGCAACGTGAAGAAAATTGAACTACTGTTTCCAGATGGAAAGTATCCAGAAGGCGAATGGATGGACTACCACCAGGATTTCAACTTGGAAAGAACCACCGATGAAGAATCACGTTATTTGAAGAGAGATTTGGAAAGAGCTGAACATTGGAATGATGTCAGGAAGGGTGCTGAGATTCATCGTCGCGTCAGAAGAGTCATCAAAGATAGGATAATTCCAGGAATGAAGCTGATGGATATCGCCGATATGATTGAAAATACCACCAGAAAATATACCGGTGCAGAAGATTTGTTAGCAATGGAAAACCCCAAATCTCAAGGTATTGGGTTCCCAACAGGTCTTTCACTGAACCATTGTGCTGCACACTACACACCCAATGCAGGCGACAAGACCGTCTTGAAATATGAAGATGTGATGAAGGTTGATTATGGTGTGCAGATAAACGGCAACATCATCGATTCTGCCTTTACCGTTTCATTTGATCCGCAATATGACAACTTGCTAGCTGCTGTCAAAGATGCTACTTACACGGGTATCAAAGAAGCAGGTATTGATGTCAGGTTAACTGATATCGGCGAAGCTATCCAAGAAGTCATGGAATCTTATGAAGTGGAAATCAATGGTCAGACGTACCAAGTGAAACCTTGCCGTAACCTCTGTGGCCACAGCATCGGACCATACCGTATCCATGGCGGTAAGTCTGTCCCTATAGTCAAGAACGGGGACACTACGAAGATGGAGGAGGGTGAACATTTTGCTATTGAGACTTTTGGTTCCACTGGCAGAGGTTATGTTAGTGCCGGTGGAGAGGTTTCTCATTATGCCAGATCTGGCGAAGACAACCAGGTAATTCCCACATTAGAAAGCGCCAAAAACTTGTTGAAAACGATAGACCGTAATTTTGGAACTTTACCATTCTGTCGTCGATATCTAGACAGACTAGGCCAAGAGAAATACTTATTTGCGTTGAATAACTTGGTCAGGCACGGTTTGGTGCAGGATTATCCTCCATTGAACGATATTCCGGGCTCCTATACCGCGCAATTCGAACACACCATCCTATTACATGCACACAAGAAGGAAGTCGTTTCTAAAGGCGAGGACTACTAAAGCATGATACGTTAATGGCTTTTACGATACATATTGTATTAACTAAATAAAAATTTTAACATGGCTTGTCCGTTTAGAATGACGCATCAACCGTTATAAGAATGAACAGAGGAAGTTTCGAACAATGACATGATAACCGACCATAAGAATAGTAATTCAGGTTAGCAAACAATGAGAATAGTGCCTGAACACCTGATATTCAAAAGTATGTTTGAGAAGAGATGGTATTGCAGAATTTTTTGCCGTAATTTTTGGCCCAATGTAACAGGTTACTAATATTTTTGGCTTCAGCTCCCCTTAATGAACAATCAACGGAGTATATAAAGCTCGAGAACGATGGCGATAGCAGAATTATATTCAAAGTGAGGACGAGTGCCCCCACAAGATATTGTGTGAGACCCAACGTGGCCGTCATAGGGGCCCACGAAAGTGTAAAAGTCCAAATTGTTTTCCTTGGATCGACCGCTGAGCACGAAATGAGGCAAAAGCAGGATAAATTTTTGATTGTGACACTTCCTATCCCGACTGCCTGTGCGGATATGAAGGAGAAAGAGCTGTTGTCCAATTGGTCTAGTTTGGAGGAACAGTACAAAGCTGACACAATCTTCAAGAAGATCAAAGTGTTCCACTCCGCGATACGGAAGCAAAGGCCATCCAAAAGTCAAGGTTCTAAATCGTCGAGGAGAGTGTCCTCATCACCTGATAACGAGCAATGTTTAAGTTCCACCACGCTGCTTGTTATGGCCCTGATCGCATTGCTCGTCGGCTGGTTGTACTACTGAGTATGCCACAGGAAAATCACATTGAATATTACCAGGAGTGAGGATGAAAAATGCCTTAGTTTGATAGAATTAAAAAACAATAAATCACTAAATACAATTATCTAATGGTAGATTTAAAAGTTATGTTCGATTTGATATTTCTTTATTGAAATTTAAGATTAAATGAAGGTTATTATTTGTAAAACTTTATTTAATTTAAGCTTCCAAAGCCAAACGACCCTTTGGGTTGGTGACCTTGACACCTAGAGCCTTAGCTCTGGCCAAAATGACAACTCTGTTCTTAGCGGAGATGTTGTGAGCAATTTCAGCAGCATAAGTCTTGGTGTGCATGGTCAAGGTTTCCAAATCCTTAACGTTAGCGACTAAGAAAATCTTGTGACCAGATGGTGACAAAAACTTGGTCTTGTTGTTAGAACCGTAACCAATTTTTGGTTGAGAGATGTTACCTCTGAATCTTCTTCTAACAACAGAGTCAATACCCTTTTGCTTTCTCCAGTTCTCAGAAACTCTGTGGTAACGGTCAGAGTGGTGACGCTTGAACTTCTTGGTGTGCTTCTTGACAATCTTTGGGTGAGGTAAGGAGGCCATCTGATTAAAAAAAAGAGTAGTTTGTTAGTATAACAGTTCCAAGAAATGTTATCTTGAAGAATGATTGATTGGAAGACTATCGCATTGCATTTTGTCTTGGGAGAACTTTTGTCATCTTTTTTTTCCACCAACGCTTCCCTGTACAGAATCCAGATGTATCTCTAGATGAATCAGTTTCAATAGACTTAAACAAAGCACCTCATCTCATTAAAATATTCATCATGTTTGCTTCCATCGCCACGGATATCCAGTGCTGTTCCCATAATATTGCCCGTTGAATCATTCATCCTAGCATCCTATCATGTATCACATACTTTTATCGTTCAGTATATTGTCCCTGTTTGGTGATTAGCTTGGAAAGGGGGAATGAACTAAATTTCAAAAGCTAAACTCTTCAAAAGTATTTTAATAAACGATTTTGCAAGTAGATGAGAGAAGCGTATTACCTGCTGCAAGAATCAAACCTCTATTTCCCGCTGTAGAGAGATTCGGTTCTCTCTCCGCCCAAAGAAAGAGTGAGTGCCACCTAGCCGGATGTTCCCTCTAGGGAGAAAGCCAACAGACCTTCCCCCTAGCAGCATCCTCGCTCCTTCCAACAACGGTGTATTACGCAGAAAGTTTGCTGGGTCCAACAATACTGGCTGCCACTTTTCCTTCCAGCCTTTGTTTCGGTCACTACTGATGCGACGCGGTCTCGGCGCTCCCTCGCTATTCTTATTTCTGCTTTTCTAGTTGAAACCGAAAAAAAAACAACAAAAGCAGATGGATGTTTACGCCCACACATTATTGGGGTACGGATGCAAAATAGTCATGAGCCTCGTTTGGCTCATCGTTCTTCATTTCTTTTTTACATTTCTGATAGAGAGACAATAGATAGACGTGGAAAGAAAAAAAGAAAGAAACGCCCAACAATATTGAGAAACGAAGAGGTGTCTTTGATTTAAATACAGCCTCTTCATTCCATTTCTGATCTGGCATAGGTGTGTGGAACGTAAAATTCAAACCCGTATAGTGACAGGCAATAACAAAAGCAACCGAACAGATAAGGAATAGGATAAAAATGGCCTCCAGTGTAGACGAAACCACGGTCCCCTCATACTACTATTACGTAGATCCTGAAACGACGTATAATTATCAGCAGCCAAATCCCCTGCAGGACTTAATATCAGTGTATGGCCTGGATGACATCTCCAGACAAGTGGCAAGAACAAATTTGGACGGCACCAAAGCTGTGAAACTGAGAAAATCCTACAAAAACCAGATAGCCGATCTTTCAGGTAAATTCTCCACCATACCGACGAGAGATAATGGCAAAGGTAGCCAAATAGCACATATTCTTTTCCAAAACAATCCGGACATGATGATACAACCATCGCAGCAAACGCCGGGCGCAAACATGTCAGAGCAGCAATGGAGCGAACAGCTGCGCAACAGAGACATCGCATTATTCCAGCCTCCAAACTTCGATTGGGACCTATGCTCTTCCGTACTGTCCCAGTTTGAAAGGTCGTACCCAAGCGAGTTTGGAAACCAAACCCAAGGGGGTGCTCAAGCGCCTTTCGACATAGATGACTTGGCGTTCGACCTAGATGGTACGGGAAAAAGTCAATCAGGCTCAAATTCCGGCCCCAATAGTAAGAAAAGGAAAAGCAAATCAAGCGGAAGCTCGATGGCTACACCGACTCATAGTGACAGCCATGACGACATGAAAAGAAGAAGGCTGGAGTAGCTTTGTCCTCCACCATATACTACTAGAAGTGGCGCGTTTGTGCTTCGGCAATACTTATATTGCATATAAGTATGTAGATATATATACATATATATAGATAAATTGCATAAGAAAAAGCTGTATATATATATATATATATATATAAGTATGAATAACCTTTTTGAATGTGGAATATTGATTAACATGGGATAGGCTGCTTTTTCAAAACATGTCAAGCCATTTGAAATATTTGAACCAGGTAGGTTCAACAAGGATGCAATTGGCCTTGGCAAACTTTTTTGGAATATCATGCTTCTCACTGGAACCCCAACGACCGAATAAGTTCCAACCTTTTCTCACTTTTTTCGAAGGTGTTTCTGATGCGAACTCTTCCAAGTGTCCCTCAATGGTGCACTTTCTACCTTTAACCTCTTTGACACTAGCTTTCAGCGTAATGGTAGTATCCACGGGAATGTCCTCAAGAAACTCTACCGACAATCGCGCCGTTACACCCCTTTTGCTAGGCAACAGAGGGAAGCCACAATAACACAGCGCTTCGTCTAGTAGCAATGACAATAAACCCTTATGAACATTACCGTCCTGGTTCCCTAACTCTGCGCCTAAATGGTAAATCACGGTTACTTCACCACGATTTAGGTCATGGAAAACTAACGGATCAATTTCAAGCCTGCCCTTTCCGAACAAGAGGCCTTGCCCCACATGGTATTTCCTATGTCCGCTTGGTATTTTCTCACTGAAGAGAATATGGTGCATACTATCATCCTCGACTAATTTCTTGTACGCTTCGCTTCTTTCGACTTGCGCAAGAATATCTGTTCTCTGAAGCTCCATAGGCTGCCGACTTTTTGTTGCACTGAGCAACTCCGCCGGTGTTTGCGGATCATTCAATGATAGGACACCAGCATCATCAGGCCATGCCTTTACAAATGCACCAATGCCCAGTGTAAACCCCGCCGTAGGTAAAATAATTGCCCGGTTAACTAATTTGAACAAAGATGAGATAGCTTTGGACATTTTGGAGCACACAGTCGATCAGCCTCGTTTCTACAGTGTTTATAAAAACAAAACACCTTTTGTCTTATATACACATTTTCGAAGAGATACCCTTTCGGCGATAAAGGATTTCTTAAACCCGAAGGCTTTCAGAAACTTCGCGGCACAAAAAAAAAAAAAGACAAAAGATCATCACTTTCATGATGTTGCTTATACTGTAGTTAAATCCTCATAGTTCACCAGCAGGTCCTCATAATCCTCCGTACTAGTCACCTGCAACCCATGCTCATTAGCTAAATGTAGAAGGCATATGAAACAAAAGCTTGTAGAAAGATCTTTCAAGGTTTCATCTGAATACATTTTACTTATACCTTGGATAATATCAGAAAATTTCAGTTCTTTCAGAGGTCTATCTTCTTGGCCACTTGCACGCTCTTCAGAGATTACTTTTCCATTTTTGGTATCTTGTTCTTGTATCAACTTGTTAATTGATCTCCAGACGTTTTCTTTTAGTCTTCTCACGTCAACTTTCTTTGCAACCCTCGAATAAGTAACTTTGTTGTCTCTGATGGGAAATTTATGATCTTCCTCATCCTGTAGATCGAGTTTCACGCTCGCCTGCTCATTATCATCAGCTCCTTCGAAAGCTTGGTTAAAATCAATACCATCCATGTCATCTTCAAATGGGTTATCCAGCGCTCCACCCACCACATCACCTACCTCCTTAGACTGCTCCATTGCTTTTTCCTCTTGTTCTTTTCTTTCGTAATTATCTGCCCAAAAGTGTTCATCGGCAATAGCAGGTGCTTCGTTATTTGCACCATTGACAGAATTCATAGTTTTATCAAAAACCCTTGTGCTAGCGTCACCTCTAGAGTTTTTCTTATGATTAAATAGACTCATTTTCTGCTCCGGCTTTATAAATAGTCTTGTAATTCTTTCGGTAGAAAAATGGAAATCATCTGGCAGTAAATAATGGGAATCGTTTTTCCTATTTTTTATTGGCATGTCGATTTTTGTTCTCCCCTTTGGTGCAAAAATTTTGTCTTCAAAACCATCGTCAATTTGGAAAAAATCAATTTCTAAGACTTTTTTTGGCTTATTCTTCTTCTTAGCATCCGTTAGTTTGTCATCTCCCATGTTCTTGTTCGTAGTGTCTCTTACGACATTTTGTGTTTCCGCTAATATGTTGGCTTCGTTAGTTACTAGGTTCATTCTTTTGAAATTTCGTACTTTCCAATGTTCTCTTCCTCTCCAATTTCTATTCAGGTTTTCGTCAAAATATGCCATTAAATCTTTTTCGAGTATACTTCCTGCAGTAGTATTGCTGTTATCATCATTTTGATCATCCTCTTCATCTTGTGGCGTATTATCATGATTTTCATCAGGACATTCTAACTCTTGTTGCATGTCCAGATCAAATCCATCAACATTGTCTTCGGCATCGTCTGGAATAGCCTCCTGTAGTTCTTCCTCGGTCAAGAAGTTATCGAACTTATTATTCACATTTTCTATGAAACCTTTTGCTTGATTAATATCATCGACAACGTTCCTTAGCTGCTCAATTGATCCTGAAATTTCACAAACAGCAATTTCATCAAATTTTATAAAATCCATGCCAAGGGATAAAATCTCATCTTCCATCGAAGGTGCACTCATAACTGAACCATTTACCATAGAACCGTTACGACTACTTATCAGTGACTGACTGGGCCCATTTTCACCATCAGCTATACTATCTTCCTCAATTGGATCATCTTCCTTCCTTTGATCTTCATCTTGCGTTATTTGTTGACTGTCCTTTATGGAGGCATCGAAAATGACTCTTGCTGTGCTGTCTATGTTTAGCGTGTTCAATAGTAAACTCTTGGCACCACCTTCATCGAAATCAACAAGGGCCTTCTTGAACAACGGATCAATGCTTAGCTCCTGGTCTAACTCCTTCATCTTAATTGTTTCAAACTCCACTAAAGTAGTTTCTAAAATTCTGTTGTAAACTCTTCGCCTCGTATTACCCACGTCAGGATCGTTCGATACAGGCATGCCAGTCAGTGGGTCAATCTGTACGTTTGCTTCATCATCATCACCTTCAAACCCTTGTCCGTTTTTATCGGTCCCATTACTCCCGTTGGATGATTCATTTGTTTTCCTTTGAGCCAATCCACTCAACAACTTCCCTGTTTCTGTTGTCACCGAATCAACTCTCGAAGAGTAAATCTTAATACACCCATCCAAAGTGGCAGATGCCTTTTGGAAATTAATGTTATTTTCACCATCTTTCAGGACGTCCAGGTCATAAAAATAATCAATCAATGCAAAATTCCAGCTATTTCGGGAATTGATTTTATTATCTGTAGCCATTTTGATCCATTCTTCAAAATTCGCCATCATAGTGGATCTATTGGTAAAGAGATTATGTTCTACTCTGTCATCTTCATCATTATTTTCGTATCTCAGTTGAGTAGTCATTTTTCAACTACTTGCTGACTTTATTACACCTAAAAAAGTCAAGTAAGCGTAGTACTGTTCATATATTGTACAGTATATTCAACGTATAAACATAATAATTTCCTTTACTTAAATGTATAATTTTTCTTACACTACTTTATTGAAAGGTAAACGAAGGAAGCGCGACAAAATCGTTTCACGTGATTATAATAGCATGTTAAATATATCATTTATTCTTATGATTTCTGCTAAAGCCAGCACGAGATGACAAGAACGTGATGGCTTAAGAGCGTTCTTTGGTCAAAAACTTGAAAAGCTTGAAACCACCGACAGATAATATACCCAGCGTCAAAGATTCTAAGAATTTCAAGATACGCGTTTGTCTTCCAGCCCTCTCCAAAGCTTTAGAATACGAGATATCGGATCTAAAGGATACCATAGTGTACAGAGGTATCCATTTATCCCTCATCATGATACTAAACAAAGCGTCGAGTTTTCTTCTAAATAGAAAACGTTTGGACGTGACGTCATGGGACATTTCCTTGTAATTTCTCCTTGCCAGTTGAGTGATAGAAACAAGATCATTGTGTCTTGTTTGACTATACTCAGCAAAGGCTTTTGAACGATCTCCTGAGTGTTTTTTCAATAGTGCCATCAGGATTCTTACATCTTCGAACCCGCAATTCATACCTTGACCGTAAAATGGGACCATTGCATGTGCGGCGTCGCCGAGTAAAATCGCTTTACCACCGGGCACATCGTATGGCTTGCAGTTTACACAAACAAGACTTTCCTTGGGATACGTGATAAATCTTTCCACTGCGTCGTCCAAATTCATAATAGTCACAATATCAGGAAAACTTTCGACTAGGAAGTTCTTCACACGTGACTTTGAAGTTATCAAATCTGATATTTGATCTTTAGGACCAAAGAAAGTTGAAGTGAACGAACCGTCGCTGTTGGCGAGCGCAATCAACATATATTTGTGACGAGGCCATATATGTAAATGGTCAGGAGCTATAGCGAAATTTCCGTCATACTCCGGCTTCGATTCCTTACTGGCTGGAATATAGAGCTCGATGTAACGTAGATCCATGTATTCTTGTGAAAAATCCATTTCGACCTTACGTTGCATTTGTGATCTCGTTGCAGAGTATGCGCCGTCACATCCTATAACAAAATCGAATTCTTCGGTATGTGATATTGCTTTCGAATCTTCCCCAATAGCGAAATGACAGATTTGTTTGTCGTCTGTCCATTCAACTTTAACCAACTTATGACCGAACTTTAAGTCCGCTGGAGTTTTTTCTAATTCATGCAAAAGGTTATTATTTAATACAGATCTATTGATAGAATTGATGGCCTCCCCATGCAAACCATAAAGTTGAGATTCCTGTTCACCTTTTAAGTCGTGAATCATCCTGCCTTTCATTGGAATCATATCCTGCAAAATACGGTCACAGGCACCGGAATCCACTGATCTCAAAGCATCAATACCGCGGGCAGAAATAGCCAAATTGATTGATTTTAAATTTTTATTTTGAGTGGTGTCTAATCTAGGATCTTGTCTAAAATCATACAGTGTGACATGATAGCCTTTTTTGGAGAATGCCAATGCGGCAAGACAACCTACTAACCCTGCACCTATGATGGCTACTGATTCAGGCATTACGAGATTGAATTTTTCGACAGGAGGATTTGAATCTTTTAACTGTCATTTAGTATTTAATTATTTAAAACAACGTCCGTGTCAGAAATTCGGCCTTTTATAAGAAATAGTGGCGGAAAAAAAGAGTCAGTGCTTAGAATGGAACAACTAGAGGCTTATAGTAAAAAAAACAAAGTACTCTTGAAATAAATATCGCATGAGGGCGATATTTCCTTATTTTTGTAGTTACTTATTCTAAGAAGAAAAGTAGGGGCATTATTTACCATAAGAATAATAATAATAATATATAATAATCAAAATAAAAAAAATTCTAAAGATATTCAGATTTTTCAGGTTATTGTTGGGTTGCACTTCAAATTTCATTTTTTCTTTCAATTTTTTTTAAAATTTCTATATTTACATTTCTTTTTGAGACGTATCTTATATTCATTTTTTTTTTTTAGTTCACATTAAAAAGTGGCAACAAAGGATTCAGTAGCGCTCTTTAAAGATGCCATCAATTCTTTGGACAATTCACCCTTTTCTCTAATTTCAGTCAAAAGCTCATCGTGATTAGATTTTAGGTAAGACAAGAAAGAAGATTCGAATTCACCGATTCTTGACAGTTCAATGCTATCCAAATGACCGTTAACACCCGCATAAATTAATGGAACTTGCTCTTCTGTGGCCAAAGGAGAATATTGGTTTTGTTTCAATAATTGAGTTAGTCTTTCACCCCTAACCAAAGTTTGCTTGGTGGAAGCATCCAAATCGGAACCGAATTGAGCAAAGGCGGCAACTTCTCTGTATTGGGCCAAAAACAATTTCAAAGAACCAGCGACTTGCTTCAAAGCTTTGACTTGAGCGGCGGAACCAACACGAGAGACGGACAAACCGACGTTGATGGCAGGCCTAATACCCTTGTAGAATAACTCAGCTTCCAAGAAAATTTGACCATCTGTAATGGAGATAACATTGGTAGGAATATAAGCAGAAACATCACCACCTTGCGTTTCAATAATGGGCAAGGCAGTCAAAGAACCAGAACCTTCCTTTTCATTCAACTTGGCAGCTCTTTCCAACAATCTCGAATGTAAATAAAAGACATCACCGGGGTAGGCTTCACGACCGGGAGGACGTCTCAACAATAGGGATAATTGACGGTATGCCACGGCTTGTTTCGACAAATCATCGTACACGATCAAGGCGTGTCTACCATTATCCCTGAACCATTCACCAATGGATGCGGCGGTAAATGGAGCCAAATATTGTAGAGGAGCAGCTTCGGATGCAGTGGCAGCAACAATGATAGAGTACTTCATGGCGTCGTGTTGTTCCAAAGTTTGGACCAGCTGGGCGACAGTGGACCTTTTCTGACCAACGGCAACGTAAACACAGTACAGTTTCTTGGATTCGTCGCTACCGTTGTTCCATCTCTTTTGGTTCAGGATGGTGTCTAAGGCGACAGCGGTCTTACCTGTTTGACGATCACCAATAATCAGTTCTCTTTGGCCTCTACCGATAGGAACCAAAGCATCAACGGCTTTTAAACCTGTTTGCACTGGTTCATGGACAGATCTTCTGGGTAAAATACCTGGGGCCTTGACTTGGGCTCTTGAACGTCCGACGGAGTCGAGAGGGCCCTTGCCATCGATAGGATTACCTAGAGCATCGACAACTCTACCCAGAAGACCTGGACCGACTGGGACATCGACAATATTACCAGTTCTCTTGACCAATTCACCTTCCTTGACCAGTCTATCGGAACCGAAAAGAACGATACCGACTTGACCTGGTTCCAAGTTCAAGGCCATACCTTTGACACCAGAGGAGAACTCGACCAATTCTTCGGCCTGAATGTTGTTCAAACCAAAGACACGGGCAATACCATCACCGACGGCAAGAACCCTACCGGTTTCGTTCAAATTGGCCTCGTCGGAGACGCCCTTAATCCTTTCCTCCAAAATGGAGGAAACTTCTGTGGGTTGGGCCTTGGTCGAAGCCAATCTTCTGGTGGAGGCCAGAGCAGCAGCAGCAGGTCTTGCCGCTCTGGCGGAGTTAATTAGAGTTCTCGATAGAGAACGAATAGCAGCAGTACGAGCTAACATTATTGTATATGCGTGTTTTTATTATTACTATTGAAAATGCGATTGCTGTGAGTACTGGACGATCAATCTGTTATACCAATAGTTCGCGAAGAGGAAAAAAAATTTCTCAAATATGTTTGTTTCAAGGGTTTTCTTTTCTTTTCTTTTCTTTTCTTTCTTGAGGTCGAGTATATATATGCCTGGTTTGGGAATATATAAGAAATCAGTTAAAAACGAAAAAAGAGAGGGAGTAACGACGTCAACGGGAAGGATGGAAACAATCTGACAAGATCAATTGAAAGAGCTATGACAGTATAATATCTCTGCTTGGAGGAAGAAAAGTTTTTAAAATGAAAGCGAATTGAAAAATAAAATACCAAATTTGGATTTGGATATGATCAATGTATAATAATTACAATAAATACAAGATTCGAAAAGACGTAAAAGGCGTGAAGGGGTAGAAGCGCACCGGGCCCATTTTTAAAGGGATCTGATTGGCCCAGGGCCGGCCGCAACAGCATCACCCGGGTGACCAATCAGCGCCGAGAAACAAAACGAGCGTGGAAAAAAATAATGCGAATTCTGTGGATCGAACACAGGACCTCCAGATTACTTGACCGAAGTGTTTTCTTCAGTCTGGCGCTCTCCCAACTGAGCTAAATCCGCTCTTGATTTATGAGGGTGTTATCTTTTTCATAATCTCATACCACAATAAACGTAACGCACCACGAGATTGCTTAGATGCACTAACCCAACCGATTATAAACATCTGAACAATTAGTTAAATCCGGGATTTTGCGCTTTCACCCTCTGAATATAAACTAGACCTCATATATTAGATACAGAATAAGTAGCATTGACAACGCAACTAGTTACTTCTCTGACATCAACAGGATGTTTAAATTACCCTGGTATCTCTCCAGTCCCTAATGCCACAGAGAGAGGAGTGCTGCGAAGTATTATGTGCTTTCGATTTTTGCCCCCTTCGAGCAATGACCCTTGCGCTTCAGCTTCGACAATTTCGGTGTTATTTGGATCTTGTGTTGGCTCCATACCTCACCTCATCCTTAAACACCGCATCGATAATGCTCTAGCAGCAGGGCCACCATCAAAGATTTTGATAATTACTAGTATCTATCAAGAATAAAGCTGAACTTTTCTCCAATTCCGTTTTGTGAGACCAAAATGATAAAAAAAAAGAGCGTGTTCTATCTTGGCATTCTCGAGAAAAATAACACAACGTGGTGAAGACACCAACAACCCATCCATGCAGATTACTCAATTGGGGTGCGCAAACCATCTTCGACTGTATCACTCTCGCTTTATTTCTCTATATCCAGTATTCCGTTGGAATTCGCAGCAACCCTCCATCAAAGCATCCATCTTGCTTAGACAGCCTACGCGTCAATAAACGATCTCGCAAGCAAAGACTCCACGGAATCTTATTACGTACGCAATATTGCCGCAAAAAAAGGCCATCTAAGCTAGCGCTTCCGAGCGTGCTACTACATATTTTACATCACACTTGATCTTTTGTAGACGCTGTGTGCTGATCTTGTGAAACATATCACGCTATCAGTCCACGGCTCTGTTTACATCCAACGGCCCTATTATCATTTTCTGATCTGACTCTTCCAAGGGTTCTCCACTTTTCTCACCTACATTTCTAATTTGTTAAGAGGGGACAAAAAAAGGGACGAGAAAAAAAAAAGAAACCGACTAATAATTACTTGCAAGATCAGTCGTAGCTGTGAGATAAGCCACGTTTGTATAATTTCTACACGCCATCAGGAAGGGTGAGTTTCTTGAATAGAAAAAGAGTAATCAGTATTTTCCCTACCCCTATAGGACATGCCGTTCATAACATCAAGGCCAGCGGCGAAAAATCCCTCCCACTCTTTATCAGAGACAGACTTAAGCCAGCCCAGGAAACAGCCGTCTCAAACCTCCCCCACTAAGAAATCAGGGTCCATGCAACAACGAAGAAGATCCTCCACCATCAGGCACGCACTATCATCGTTTCTTGGTAGTGCTGTCTCGACCAACCCAACGAAGAACGGCACTACCAACGGTAATATCAGAGGCAGCAACACAGACGCTCAACTCTTGGGCAAAAAGCAGAGTAAACAGCGGCCTCAGGAGACAAGGCGACATAGCACCACCGCAATATCGGGCCCTATCAGCGATAACACCACTACAACACCAAGATCCTCGACTTCCGACACTAACCGCCGTGCCCTTGGAAGATCGTCGGTAGACCAGGATACAAGAACTCCGGGAGGCCGGTATTCACAGATCGAAGAAGACAGCGCTGTTTTAGATTTTGATGACGACCACAATTCATCGGCCGTGGCGTCGAGCGATTTATCATCTGCCTCTAACTTAAGATTAGCAAACTCGAAGAAGTTGAACGAACAGTTTCTCTCTGAATATCTGACCGCCAGGGGGCTTTTGAGCCCCAAAACCGTTCTATCCAACGAATACTTGAATGTATCCATCTCCACTAGCGGCGAGAGCGTCTTCCTACCAACAGTGTCCTCCAACGATGATGAATACCTGGCTAGACTAAACGGGCTTAATGATGGTACGGACGATGCGGAGGAAGATATTTTCTTGGATGGAGTGGACCAGCAAGGAAATAACATACATTCTCCCACTATGACAGCGGCTGCACGAAGTGATGAAGGCACCAACGCAAATAGAGATACACTTTTGAGAGAGAACATTTCAGAGGACCATACAAACACCACCTCTGATCCTAATTCGAGGTCGATTGAAATCGATGGTTCTATGGTGTCATACAGTATAGCCGTTATACTATCTGTGAAGAAACCAACCCAATTTACGGGTATGCAATTGGAATTATGTTCAAGAGTTAAAGTGTTTTGGAATACAGGTGTGCCTCCAACAAAGACATTCAATGAAGAATTTTATAATGCTGCGTCCATGAAGTGGAATTTAGACAATGAAAATTTCAATTTGTTTGTGCCACTAAGCATATCTCCGGATGACCAAATGATAGAAAACAACAACAACGATCGTCAGATCAGATTGTTCAAAAATATACCTACAGAGGAAAGACTGTACCTAGATAAAACCAAAACAAGATACACCCTTTTGAATACTATCGACGTAAAAAAAAACTATCTTTACCAACCTGGAGACTATGTATTCTTAGTACCAGTGGTTTTCTCCAATCATATTCCAGAGACTATCTATTTGCCCTCTGCACGCGTCAGTTACAGATTAAAACTTGCCACAAAGGCTATAAATAAAAAGGGTTTTTATCATCAAGATTCAAATTCTCCTCATTCAATCGTATCACCCGATTCTTCTTCTTCACTAAGCTCCACTACATCTTCATTGAAACTCACCGAGACTGAATCTGCTCAGGCGCATAAGAAAATAAGCAACACTTTGTTCAGCAAGGTCAAGAATCATTTACATATGAATTCACATCAACTCAAGAACGAAGAATCCACCGAGGAGGAAATCTTCGCAGAATATCCTATCAGAGTTATTAGAACTCCACCACCCGTAGCAGTATCCACTGCAAACAAACCAATTTATATTAATAGAGTTTGGACAGATTCTTTGTCATACGAAATATCTTTCGCCCAGAAATACGTGTCACTAGATAGCGAAGTTCCGATTAAGATTAAATTGGCGCCAATTTGTAAAAATGTTTGTGTCAAGCGTATTCATGTAAGTATCACTGAGAGAATTACTTTTGTTAGTAAAGGCTATGAATATGAATACGATCAAACAGATCCCGTGGCCAAAGATCCTTACAATCCCTATTATTTAGATTTTGCCTCTAAGAGAAGAAAGGAAAGAAGTGTATCATTATTTGAAATCAGAACAAAGGAAAAAGGCTCAAGAGCCCTAAGGGAAGAAATTGTAGAGAATTCTTTCAATGATAATCTTTTATCTTATAGTCCTATCGACGACGACAGTAATTCTAAGGGCAATCAAAAGGAAAAGCTTGGCATCACTGAGCCAATAATTATTGAAACACAATTAAGCTTTCCCAAATATGAAGATTTGGATAAAAGAACCGCGAAGATAATACCACCCTATGGGATCGATGCATACACAAGTATCCCCAATCCGGAACATGCTGCTGCTAGTGGACCCTCTCATCGTCGTCCCAGTGTAATAGGCTTTCTATCCGGTCATAAGAGCCCAAAAAACCATGACGAAGGTGAAAAACCCATTTATGATCCAAAATTTCATGTAACAAAAATCAAATCTAATTCTGGACTGCCCATAAAAACGCATACCAGATTAAACATGCCAAAGAGAGGTTTGTATTTGGACAGTTTACATTTCAGTAATGTTTACTGTAGACATAAGCTGGAAATTATGCTAAGGATAAGCAAACCTGATCCTGAAAGTCCATCCAAACTAAGGCATTATGAAGTACTCATTGATACACCTATATTCTTGGTATCTGAACTATGCAACAGCGGTAACATGGAATTACCTACCTATGATATGGCCACAATGGAAGGCGAAAATAACCGCACTTCTTTAAGCGTAAACAACGATTTCTTTGGAATGACATGCCCTCCCCCGCCTACTTTCGAAGAAGCCATATCTGTACCAGCTTCTCCCATCGTTTCGCCGATGGGATCACCCAATATCATGGCATCATATGACCCTGATTTGCTATCTATTCAGCAGTTGAACCTATCCAGAACTACTTCGGTTAGTGGACCGTCGGGATACAACGATGATCCCAGCCTACCAAACGCTAACCGCAACAGTATTTCGAATGCTAATGCAATGGGTGGCGGCATTTCGAACTCTGCATTCGTTACAAGCAACAGCGGCCAGGGAATCGCTAGGGCAAGAGCTACATCGGTAAATGACAGATCGAGATTCAATAATCTTGATAAATTATTGAGCACTCCGTCACCCATTAATAGGTCCAATACCTCTTCACCGACGAATGGCTCTTCACAAGCACATGCTCCCACCAAAATCCCAAACGCTCCTGGTGAAGACCATACCGAAACTTCCAACGTATTTTTCAAAAAAGATTATACTTTATCACACGTAAAAGATGACGAAGAACAAGAAGGAATAAAGAGTTCAAGCTCAGCTGATTCACTGCTTTCTCGTGGTAACGAGTTATTAAATGAACCGCCGCGTTATGACGAGGTAGTACCTTTGATGAGTGACGAAGAGTAAATAGAGGCCTCCGTTTTGTTTCTTTGAATCATCCTAAGCTGGTTATACATATAGAGCAGCTGCGTGTCTTAGTTCCCTCTTCTGATTGCACGCTATTTTATTAGGTTAGGTTATAAAGTTTTTTTTACTGATTTATATAGTATAAGTATTATTCTTTCAACTAATCCACCCAACACGGCACACATTTATTATGCACTGTAAATGTTTGATTATATACTCAAAACACCTCTTGCGGAATTGACGCCGGCAGAGCTTAACATTCTCAATCCCGTTGCACCGAATGGGAAATATGAAATTGCATAATAAATGACGGCTATCAACTCCAAAACGGCACAAGTAATAGTCAGCACGGTGTTTTTAGAAAATGCTGCAAAGTAAATCGTCATGAAACAAGTGGCAAAAAAAAACAGCGAAAAAGGTAGTCTTTCCCTAGCAGTCAAATGCTTCAGATACGCTACCGGCCCCATTAGCACCCCAAATGCAAATACAAACAGCAATGACCCCATCGTCCATATTAAACCAAACTTTCTAGGCTTGGCGGCTAGAACTGGGAAAAGAAAGATACATAGAGTGAAACAGGCTGTTGCCCCAAGTAGAAAACATACAAACAGTACCATTCTCTCCGTTCTTGACAACTGGAACCACGACGGCTCCTGATCTTGCACCAAATCCTGTCTGCTTACGGGCAGTGTTTGATATATGTCCTGGGCCCTGGTATTCAAAGAATCTGCCCAGCTCGAAAACAGTGTCTTCGCAGATTCATTGAAACCCTGAGAGTTCTGCTGCCTTGTTTGGTTCCATCTACTCAGTGAATCACGGAGGCTGTTGACTTGGTCTGGAGGCTGTTCTTCGCTCATAATTCACACACTTGCCCTTTTTCCCTTTCACTAATGGTAGGAAAAAGCAATTATTTACAATTCAGAAGATCTAAAGCTGAATGTACGCTACAATGCAACCAGGATACTCAATCTACAGCTCCCTTTCTTCTTTTTGGTACGAGAACCTTTCTGACCAATACTCCCTCTTCATTACACTCACTTTAGCCGGGTCACGATTGCGGGCCGGTCCGCGGGATGTGACTCTTTGCAAGCTACTCTTGAAATAATAAAGCTACGGTGATTAAAAAAGCTTTCTTGTGCACGATGGAGGCAGTAATTGTGTTAATTCAGCTGAACGGCAAGAGCTTTGACATTAACTTACGTTAGTACATTCGGTTTTGCTTATAGTCGCCATTTTGGCCAGAAGAGAGAACAGAAACCGCACGGAATTGTCAAGGCGTTTTTTCACAATTCAAAGCTCGGTCTAAGGTGAGCAGGATAGAAGATAGCGATAACGAAATTACTGCACCGACACCAGTTAATTGACAAGTATCCTACAATAGGGCACTCTTATCTTTTGTCAAGCAAACCTGTTTCTCAAAGAAGTGAGGGATGATGAACAACAATGAAAGTGAGGCTGAGAACCAACGTCTTTTGGATGAATTGATGAGTCAAACCAAGATTCTTCAGGAAACTTTGGATTTCTCGTTGGTGACACCCACCGCGCACCACAATGAAGATTATAAAATGCAGGGAAGTGCTTATCCAGGCGGCGAGACTCCTGCCCAGCAGCATGAAAAGCTTTCTTATATCAATACCCACAACTCCAACGATAATAACAACTTGATGAGCGGTCAAGCGAGACCCAGTTCTCGAACACCTACACCTTCGACCATATACGAAGAAGGAGAGCTACAGTCATCTTATCTGGACGACGTGTTCAGAACAAACCAAGGCAGTAGACCTGTCACCCAGAATTCTATATCTTCCATAGGGCAGGCTCCCTTGAGGACATCATTTTCCATGTCTTACGATTCGCCTGTGGATAGAGCAATGAACACACCGTCGCAGCCACAGGAAGGCTTAAAAGCTGAGTTGCCGCAAGATTTTTTATTTCAGCATGGCACAGATGACGCGATGTATAACTTAACTGATGATTTAAGCTCCTCTTTGTCTTCAAGCATCAATTCTGATATGATGACTCCAAACACATATTCTTCATCATTTTCTTACAACCCACAAACTTTGGGTCCAGCATCCGTTTCGTCCACATATTCTCCAAAAGTGAGATCCCCATCCTCGTCATTTCGCGCAGGGAGTTTTCTTTCATCATCCTTTAGGCACGGTAGTATAAACACGCCTAGAACGAGGCACACTTCAATTAGCAGCAATATGACTGAGAATATGGGACCCGGCAGTATTCCGAAGGTCCTAACCGGACTAACTTCAGATGAAAAATTGAGACGCAAAAGAGAATTTCATAATGCTGTGGAAAGAAGAAGAAGAGAACTGATAAAACAAAAGATAAAAGAACTCGGTCAGTTGGTACCACCATCTTTATTGAATTACGATGATTTAGGCAAACAAATAAAACCAAATAAGGGTATCATTTTGGATAGGACGGTTGAATATTTACAATACCTGGCTGAAATTTTAGAACTACAATCGAGGAAGAAAAAAGCTCTATTAGACAAGATAAGAGAATTGGAAAACAAGAAAAGCTCTGTCGCAACGTTGCCCCCTTTTGCCAATAATAACAACGCAAGTACAAGACCAAGACCAAATAATAATAACGAAAATCATGAAGAAAGAATCATAGATATTAGGTCGGTTCCAAATTCTTCATTGGACGAACCGAATTCTAAGGTGGAATTCCACAACTGGGAGCCATCAGTATATGATTCGGCCAGTAACCGCAATCATGCTGACAATATCGACACACAGAAACATGCAAGTATCCATGATGAATTGAAGGAATTTTTGTCCGGAGATCTGATTGAGGCTGAGGATAACGCAAAACTAATGTTTGGAGATGACAACTCCAATCCAGCTGACTATCTTCTAGAATTTGGTTCGGGGTAGTCTATGATTGTATTAGCAGTAAAAAAATCGTAAGAAGCAGGGAATGATAAGACAGAGCAGCAAAATAATCTAACACACCCGCCTTTGTTTCTATCAGTATGGCCCCAGTCCTTTCCAAAGTTGTAAGGGTAGTAATGTAATCATAAATCTAGGAAAAGCGATGGGCTAATGCAGTAGCATCGTAACGCTAATGTTCAACGTACTGGAAAAAGGTGGAAGGGATAGGCAAGCAGAAATATATATCGAAAAGCAAATGGTACGCATAATTATTCTCGATTGTGTCTATTACGCCGCTTTCATTATTCTTCTAGAGTTTTATATATTTGAAACGCAACTTGTATGACTGAGGCCTTGTCTCTTTTTTCTTCATCTTAGTTCTGGCATATATGGTTTGCTCTCAAAGGATATACATTCGAGCGTCGCAATTTCGTGCTTAGTTGCGCCCACAACTGACTACTTGGCGGCGCATTTGTCGATAAAATGTGATGTATACAAACCTGTAAGATAGATAACACTGCCTGTTTGAACTATATTATATATTCAATACTGATTGTATATTTATGTCAGGTTAGAAAGGTATAGCTTACCTATCATGTAGTACGGCGATGGCAGATTTCAAGGTAGTATAACGCTTTGGGGTTATGATGGAAAAGTTGTAGTTAACCAGCCGTAATTGAAACATATAATAAAAATATAAAAAAAATAGAACATGGGTCTCATCAAGAAGGTGACCCATTGGTCTTATGATAATTTAATTGATTATCTCTCAGTGAACCCTACAAGAGATGAAGTGACTCACTATAAAGTCGATCCGCAAAATGAATCTGATGAGTCTATTATGAAACTACGCACGGTGAAGGATTTTGGCAGTATCACCTGCTTGGATTATTCAGAATCGGAAATCGGCATAATTGGTGTTGGTGAAAAGAACGGGTACTTAAGAATTTTTAACATAGCTGGGTCAAATTTCTCATCCTTTACAAATCAGGCCTTAGCGGGCTCATACGCTAATAACGACAATTCTATAACAAATGCTAGTGGTAGCAAAGCGGCGCAGGCAGAAAATACGGTTGGCTCTATTCCAAATGCTAAAGATACCCAAGGATATACGGAATCAGAAACCAATTATGATATACGCGTACGAGCCAAAAAGCAGCGGTGTATAAATTCACTGGGCATAAATACAAACGGACTTATAGCTATGGGGCTTGATAGAAATAAGCACGATTCATCTTTGCAAATTTGGGACATGAATTATCATGATGATTCGCACGAAACGATAAATCCAATGTTTAGTTTCTGCACAAATGAAAGCATACTGTCCCTAAAATTCTTAAATGATACAAGTATATTGGCTGCAAGTACAAAATTTTTAAAAGAAATTGACGTTAGGGCCCCGAATCCAATTTATCAACATCCGACACGTTTAACATATGACATCAAACTGAATCCATTTAATGATTGGCAATTTAGCACCTATGGGGATGATGGGACCTTAGCTATCTGGGATAGAAGAAAACTGTCCGACCAAGCCGCACTTGGTGACTCAAATGTAGCATCTCCTTTATTAACGTTTGAAAAATTGGTCGGATCTGGTGCAGCTTCAAGAAAATACATGAACTCTTGCTTTAGATGGTCATGTGTTAGAAATAATGAATTTGCAACTTTACATAGAGGTGACACCATCAAAAGATGGAGGTTGGGCTATTATGCTAATGACAATAAAGATGTTAAGGACGATGAAAATAATGGAAATAATGTTGAAAACTTATTTGTTTCCTCTGTACATGATACAAATACGATGTACGATAGGGTTGCCACCTTTGATTATATTCCACGAGGTAATAATGGCACGAGTTTGATTTGCATGAGGCAATCAGGGACAATTTACAGAATGCCAATTACAGAAATATGCTCCAAGGCTATCCTCAACAATAGAAACTCCCTTTTATTATCAAATTTCGAAAATGCTGAGATAGATGAGATCAGAGTTTCCAATGAGCACGAAAAGTCCAATCTAGAAAATGTGAAAACCGTGTTAAAAAATTTATCATTCGAAGATTTGGATGTTAGCGAAGATTACTTCCCGTCAGAGCACGACGAACAAAATAACGAGATTGAATATTCTGAATTAAGCGAAGAGGAAAATGAAGAAGGTAATGATATTCTCGACAGTAAACGTGGATTTGAATTATTTTGGAAGCCCGAGAAGCTTTTAGAAAAAGACATATGTGTGATAATGAGAACAAGAGCTTCACTGGGATACGGCTTGGACCCAATGAATACAGTTGAGATGATTGATTCTTCCAAAAATTTACAAAATAATGCTTATATAAGAAACACTTGGAGATGGATTGCAATCGCTAAAGCCTCTGTTGACGATGGTACAATGGTCTCTGGTGATCTTGATTTAGGCTACGAAGGAGTAATTGGTATTTGGAATGGTATCAACGGGATATCCAATCAAGATAGATATAGACAAGAAACAATTCTTTCTGATAAACAACTCAATAAAGAAATGGAGAAAATCATCAAATTAAGGAGGAAAAATAGAGATCGGAACTCTCCTGTTACCAACGTTGCTGATTCGCCAAAGTATGTACAAAGAAGGCTTTGTCTGATCATTTCTGGATGGGATCTTTCCAGATCTGATTATGAGGACAAATATAACATAATCATAAAGAATGGTCATTACGAGAAGGCCGCTGCTTGGGCGGTATTTTTTGGAGACATTCCGAAAGCTGTGGAAATATTAGGTTCTGCAAAAAAGGAAAGATTGAGATTGATTGCCACTGCTATTGCAGGTTATTTGGCATACAAGGACCAACCAGGCAATAATGCATGGAGGCAGCAATGCAGGAAAATGTCCTCCGAATTAGACGATCCTTATTTGAGAGTTATTTTTGCATTTATTGCAGATAATGATTGGTGGGATATTCTTTATGAACCCGCCATATCTTTGAGAGAACGGCTAGGCGTGGCTCTAAGATTTCTAAATGATACAGATCTAAGCACTTTCTTAGAAAGAACTTCATCCACGGTTATTGAAAACGGTGAATTAGAAGGCCTAATTCTTACTGGAATAACTCCAAATGGTATCGATTTACTGCAATCTTATGTTAATAAAACGAGCGATGTCCAAAGTGCTGCTCTAATTTCAATTTTTGGCTCGCCAAGATATTTCCGTGACCAACGAGTAGATGAATGGATACAAACTTATAGAGATATGCTCAAATCTTGGGAATTTTTTTCCATGCGGGCTAGATTCGATGTTCTAAGATCAAAGTTATCGAGAACTAAAACTGGGGTATTAACTGCAGATATAAAACCTCGTCAAATATATATTCAATGCCAAAACTGTAAGCAAAATATCAATACGCCACGCACATCCCCGCCTTCTAGCTCGACATCAACAAATGATGGAAATTATAGGAACGGCGAAACATATAGAAGAACTAACAGTGACTACAAAAAATTCAATAATGGAAGCTTCGAAACGCCAACGGCTGACGAAAAGCCCAGGCATAAGTATTGCTGTCCACACTGTGGATCCTCCTTTCCGAGATGTGCGATATGTCTCATGCCTCTAGGAACGTCAAACCTACCTTTCGTGATAAATGGGACGCAACAACGGGATGCAATACGGTCAGAAGACTTTCAAGATGATGCCAACCGTGAACTTGTAAGCAGAAAGCTGAAATTGAACGAATGGTTCAGCTTTTGTCTAAGTTGCAATCATGGTATGCATGCGGGCCACGCTGAAGAATGGTTTGATAGACACAACGTTTGTCCCACTCCAGGTTGCACTTGCCAGTGCAACAAGTAGCATAGTACAACAAATCAAAACTCTCCTACTTCTCTTTATGCACGCTTAGAATATATAATCACCAACATTATAAATAAAACAGTATATTAATGAGGCATGGCTGTTTTTATTACCCAGCTCAATCAATTTTAAAGGCGAAAAAAACCGACGAAAAGGACTAGACAAGCATGGGATAATAATGCTGATCTACTTTTGTCGAGGCTGAAACAGTCATCCAGAGGCAATACAAAAAGCTACAATCTCACTAGCATCGGATTTGGCTAAAAAAGGGCTGTGGATTAGTATAACAACCTTTTCGACCTCTCTGATACTCTTCGCCCGTATTCACATAAGAGGTATTTAGTGTCGATCCCTTTTTATTGAAGATTACAAGGAAGTTCAATCATCAAACAAAAAAGGTCTGTAAAAGCAGTCTGATAGAGACTCTAGAGTAAACAAGAAAAGATCAGAAAATAAAAACAGCGCGGTCATGAGTGTTTCGCAACTGGAGCAAAACATTCAAAGAAAGATATCAGTCGAAGAAAACATCATTCGGGGAGCTTCTGCCCTCAAGAAAAAGACTGACAATGTTATGGTCATTCAAAAATGTAACACAAATATAAGGGAGGCGCGTCAAAATCTCGAGTATTTGCAGGATAATTTGAAGAAGTTACGATTAAAGACTGCCCAGCAAAATCAAGGCCAGAATCCTAATGATAATAATGGTCAAAATAATTCTAAGGAATACGGGTTTCTTTCCACCATATCGCCAAATGAACACATATTTTCCCGCCTGGATTTGGTGAAATATGACTGCCCTTCTTTAGCGCAAAGAATCCAATACATGTTACAACAATTAGAATTCAAATTACAAGTGGAAAAACAATATCAAGAAGCTAATACCAAGCTCACCAAACTGTATCAAATCGATGGTGACCAACGGAGCAGCTCTGCAGCAGAAGGGGGCGCTATGGAATCCAAATACAGAATTCAGATGCTCAATAAAGCCCTGAAGAAATATCAAGCTATTAATGTTGACATTGATCAGTTTAAACATCAGTCAAACGATATGATGGACAATCAACAACCAAAGTTCCGGAGAAAGCAATTGACGGGCGTCTTGACCATTGGAATAACTGCAATTAGAGACGTTGATCATATACAATCGCCTATGTTTGCCAGGAAACCAGAGAGTTATATTACTGTAAAGATCGATGATACTATCAAAGCCAGAACGAAACCCTCTAGAAATGACAGATGGAGTGAGGATTTTCAAATCTCAGTCGAAAAAGGGAATGAAATAGAGATTACCGTTTATGATAAGGTGAACGATTCGTTAATTCCAGTCGCTGTAATGTGGTTACTACTCTCCGATATTGCTGAAGAAATTCGCAAGAAGAAAGCCGGACAAACAACGGGGCAACAGGGCTGGGTCAATGCATCGAATATAAATAGCGGCTCATCTCTCGCTAACGAAGAGGGGAGCACATTGACTTCCACGAACTCGAATTCAGCCGTTCAATCATCCTTGGAAAAAAGTGGACAAGACGATAATGCATTAACTAGCCAAATCAGCACGAATTCATGGTTTGTCCTAGAACCAACCGGTCAGATTTTGTTAACATTAGGATTTCACAAGTCATCTCAGGTAGAAAAAAAGCACTTAATGGGCGGACTACATCGTCATGGTGCTATTATCAACAGAAAAGAAGATATATTTGAGCAACATGGCCATCACTTTGTACAAAAATCATTCTACAACATCATGTGTTGCGCATACTGTGGTGATTTCCTACGGTATACCGGGTTTCAATGTCAAGATTGTAAATTTTTATGTCACAAAAAATGCTACACCAACGTTGTTACTAAGTGTATCGCTAAAACTTCCACTGATACAGACCCGGATGAAGCGAAATTGAATCATCGTATTCCTCACAGGTTTGTGCCCACTTCAAATCGCGGCACGAAATGGTGTTGCCACTGTGGTTATATCCTACCCTGGGGTAGACATAAAGTACGCAAATGTTCTGAGTGTGATATAATGTGCCACGCTCAATGTGCTCATCTAGTTCCCGATTTCTGTGGTATGTCAATGGAGATGGCAAATAAAATTTTAAAAACAATCCAAGACACCAAACGTAACCAAGAAAAGAAGAAGAGAACAATCCCATCCGCACAAACGGGATCATCCATTGGCACCACTATTGGTAGCGATCGTTCTCAAACCAAATTCACAGAAAGAGCGAATGCTCCCTTGCCCCCTCAACCCAGAAAACACGATAAAACTCCTTCACCTCAGAAAGTAGAAAGAGACTCCCCTACTAAACATCACGAACCTATAATTGATGAGGCAATTCCATTACAAACACGCGGACGTGATAAATTAAATAAATTTATCGATGAAAATGAAGCCTATTTAAATTTTACAGAAGGTGCACAACAGTCCGCTGAATTCTCTCTAGAGGAGAAAACGCTAGATCCAACATCGAATAAATGTCTCACGGAATTGACTGACTTATCAATTGAACACAGCCAAACGTGGGAATCCAAAGATGATTTGATGAGAGATGAACTCGAACAGTGGAAAGCACAGCGTGATGAAATGGAGCGCGAAATAAATCAAGGCAGCGGAGGCGTACCGGAAGACATAGAAGGTGACAATATAGACCTAGATACTAAGCAGCAACCTGATTGGAAGGATATGAACGATTTCCGTGAGGCCGATATGACAATTGATTCTTCACACACAAATCCGTTCCGCGACATGAATAGCGAAACTTTCCAAATTGAACAAGACCATGTTTCAAAAGAAGCAAACCAGGAAACAGCGTCTTTAGCTCCTACAAGCACTCATGCCTCCAGGACCACCGATCACCAATCCCCACAAAAATCACAAACTAGTACTAGCGGCAAGCATAAAAAGAAAGCGGCTAAGCGCCGTAAGGTATCATTGGATAATTTTGTATTGCTCAAGGTTTTGGGTAAAGGTAACTTTGGTAAAGTTATCCTTTCTAAATCAAAGAACACCAACAGATTATGTGCCATAAAAGTTCTAAAAAAGGATAATATCATTCAAAACCATGATATTGAAAGCGCAAGAGCAGAAAAGAAGGTATTTTTGTTGGCCACCAAAACCAAACACCCATTCTTAACCAATTTATACTGTTCCTTTCAAACAGAAAATCGTATATATTTTGCCATGGAATTTATTGGGGGTGGTGACCTAATGTGGCATGTCCAAAATCAAAGGCTTTCTGTGAGAAGAGCAAAATTTTACGCTGCCGAGGTATTACTGGCTTTGAAATATTTCCATGACAATGGTGTGATATACCGTGATTTAAAATTAGAAAATATTCTGTTAACCCCAGAAGGTCATATAAAGATTGCCGATTATGGTTTGTGTAAGGATGAAATGTGGTATGGTCACAGAACCTCCACATTTTGTGGCACACCCGAGTTTATGGCGCCTGAAATTTTAAAAGAGCAGGAGTATACCAAAGCTGTAGATTGGTGGGCCTTTGGTGTGTTACTATATCAAATGTTATTGTGCCAGTCACCATTTTCAGGTGATGACGAAGATGAAGTTTTCAACGCCATACTCACTGACGAACCTCTATACCCAATAGATATGGCAGGTGAGATTGTACAAATATTCCAAGGCCTCTTAACCAAAGATCCCGAAAAGAGGTTAGGAGCTGGTCCGAGAGATGCGGCTGAAGTTATGGAAGAACCTTTTTTCCGTAATATCAACTTCGAGGATGTCTTGAATCTTCGCATCAAGCCACCATACATTCCGGAAATCAAATCACCGGAAGATACATCATATTTTGAACAAGAATTTACCTCAGCGCCACCAACACTTACACCCTTGCCCTCTGTTTTGACTACAAGTCAGCAAGAAGAGTTTAGAGGATTTTCCTTTATGCCGGATGATTTAGATCTTTGAAAAGGCCATCAAAAGCACTGTTTATTTAATTCGTTATATAGCACATTCAAAAAGAACCAGTTGGAATGTTCCATTCATTACGAAAAGAGGACTGTTAATGAGGTTTTGTTACATAAAATACAGCTATTAACTCTAGAGCAATGCCTCCTTTTATTCGTACCATTTTCGAACAAGCATATGAAAAACCTCGTTTAGACGATGCGATGCGAAGCCGTATGTTCAACAATGCGCATTCTATTTATATTATTTAGAAGGTTCTTTAAAAAGGTCAAAATCATAAATATCCTTACCAACATTTTTTGAACGTAGCTGATATATACAGCGAGTCTAAGGTGTGAATTGAAAAAATATTGAGTTTTAAGTATGTTTAAAAGAAGCAGACGTTTGAAGAATGTGTCGAATGCAATCAAATCTGCAAGAGTTCATGATGTATCGAATGGCATTGACGCTAAGGTTTTCGATGCCAAGAAAATATGCACGTACGGTATGAATGGACAGATAATCGTTACCACATTTGATTACACCCAAAGCCTTTTGGCAGTTGCTACCACTTCTGGTGAAATTCATATTTACGGACAAAAGCAAATCGAAGTCGTATTTACGCTAAAAAATAGGACCCAAATCAAAGATATGAGATTTGTCAAGGGAATCTATTTGGTTGCTGTAGATGACAAGAATAACCTAATTGTTCTTTCACTATATTCGAAACAGATTTTGACGACTGTTTTCTGTCCAAACAGCATAACCTGCATCGAAACAGATCCATCACTGGACTGGATGCTGATTGGTCTCGAGAGTGGATCCGTATTAGTATATGATGTGGACAGGAACCAAATGTCTAAGTTGAGGATCGAAAACCTTCAAAAAAGCATGTTCTTGCCAAAAGAAAGACTATCACCTATTGTTTCTATTCAGTGGAATCCTAGGGACATAGGAACAATATTGATATCATATGAACACATTACTGTCATATATTCCTTTGTAGATGCTAAAGTCAAACAACATTTTTTTTACCAATTAGAACCTTATGCGCCGGGTGGCGATCTATCCACAGGCATAGAGAAGAAAAGGACACCAAAAGTTATCCAATCACTTTACCACCCAAATTCTTTACATGTTTTAACCGTTCATGAGGATAATTCCCTAGTATTCTGGGATGTAAGTAGCGGTAAATTAATTCAAGCTAGGAGTATATTTGAAACACATGTTAATTTTCCAATTTCTACCTCGAAAGACGATTCTTTGAAAGAGATTCCTGCCATTTTCAAAGTGGCATGGCTTTGCCAGCGCAATCCTGAATATACGTCGCTGTTGATTGCAACAAAAGCGACAAATAATCTTGGCTCTCCGCAAGAGCTAACAATGATTGATCTGGGTGGAACGCCGATGTATTCCGTTACATCGTTTGATGCAATGAGCAAGTACTACGCCAAACCAGTACAACAAAAACTATTCTCCTTGGCTGGAAAGGCCCCACTTGTAAACTTTCTACCCTTGCCGAAGGCTTCGCCATTTTTCGGTGGGTGCCATGATACAAATATCATTTTATTACTTTTAGAGGACGGTGAACTTGAGACATTAATATATCCAACGGGATCTTTCAGTTCGAAGGCGTCGATTTTCCCCCGAAGTTTAGCATGGGTGAGACCGACGGTTACTACCTGTATGGCCAAATCTGTCCAAAAGAAGTTATGGCTGGGAGTGATGACAATCGCACAAAGTGACTCATTCCTGAAAGGTGGCGTGTCTGCCAGCAGAAGTATTAGAAACCATAAAACCAGATGTGCTTTGCTGACCGGACATAGTAATGGATCAGTTAAAATATGGGATGCCTCGCACAGTGAGATAACTGAAAACGCCGTATTTGAGGTAAATACTGCAAAAATACTCAATAGAGGTACTGATTTAGCAATAAGAAATATATCATTTGCACCAGAGACGTTGGAATTGGCAGTATCCTCTGAGACTGGTGATGTGGTTCTTTTCAAGTTCGAAACAAACAAGTTCTATAACCATCATCCTAGTAATGGCGCCTTAGAACTAAAATTTAGCAGGTTCTCCTTAGATGACTCAAGTAGTATTTTAGTTGATGTAACAGATAGAAGTCCTTCCAATGTCAAACAAGGTTTCATGCCGAGTACTGTGATCCACGCTAAAAAAGGCACGGTATCAACGATCTTGAATAGTGACATTGGGTTTGTTGCTATTGGTTACAACGAAGGGACCTTGGTATTGTTAGACAGAAGAGGTCCGGCTATCATTTTCAGTGAGAACATTAGAGTTCTATCCAAAGCAGGTAGTTCCTATGTTTCTGCGATTCACTGTTCCGTCATGGAGTATGGCAACGATGGGTATTCTAGTATCTTAATGCTGTGTGGGACTAATATCGGGGAATTATTGACTTTCAAAATACTGCCTGCAGCTGGCGGAACGTTTGAGGTCAAATATGCTGATTCAACAAAAACCAATAACCAAGGTAGAATTTTAAAGATAGATTCCTTTGCCAAGGAATCTGGATACAGTTGCTCAGCTACAATGACGAAAATGCAAGACTTAAGTAAGGGTGTCCCAATAAACGGGTTTGTTACGGTTACTGGGGAGACTGATATTCGCCTGGTATCACCCGGTAAATCAAAGGATACGCACGCACTTCTCAAGTGTCCAATTGCCTCTAGTGGATTGTCATTTATTCCTATTATAAACGGTAAGGGTGAAAGAAGGCTCTCAACGATCATGATTGCCCTATTGGTTAATGGGGATGTAAGAATTATGACCGTACCCGAACTTAAGGAAATTAAAAACTTACGCTGCACAATACCCGTTATCACCCAATACATTGAGAATTCATCCGTATTAGAAAATGGTGACATAGTGATCCGCAATGGAAAATTCCAAGCGTCTCTGATTTCTGTAATCAATGAAAGCGCCGCCGGAACAAATCAAAATAGCGATATATCACA
Source organism: Saccharomyces kudriavzevii IFO 1802 (assembly GCF_947243775.1). Classification (NCBI taxonomy): domain Eukaryota; kingdom Fungi; phylum Ascomycota; class Saccharomycetes; order Saccharomycetales; family Saccharomycetaceae; genus Saccharomyces; species Saccharomyces kudriavzevii. Next base: position 12,509 of record NC_079273.1, on the reverse strand, counting down.
GCCCAATCCTATTGATACGTTATACAATCCTGATTTAAGGATCAGCTACAGGCCTCAGGTAAACTCTTTACAGTGGGCGAGAGGAACGGTATACTGCACTCCACACCAACTTGATGAACTGCTTGGTGGTACTGAAAGACCTGAATCCAAGTACGAAGAAAGCGCCATTGCTCAAGGGACTGTATCTTCCAGTAGAAGTAACACGACTGGGAAGTCATTTGCCGGTTCAAGTGAACACATGTACACTAGACCTGTGAGAAATGGTACTAGAAGCGGTGGATACGGTCTTCTTAAAAGTGTCTCTAGGGCAGTTGAAACTCGTCTAGACATGGTGGAAACTACCATCAATGACTATGCAACGACAATGGGACAAACTATGAATGACGCCATGGAAGAAACGGGAAAAGACATGATGAAGAGCGCCGTCGGTTTCTAGACGATATATAGTTTTTATAATTTCTAATCAAATTTTTTCTGTGTCTCTTAAGTATTACCTCAAGACTTTGAAGTGATGGGCTAATGTGCGCTGGATTATCAAGTGTGCCTTTTTCATAGAAACGAAACAGCATTCGTTTGTTTTTCAGAAGTCGCTCAGAAATTTCACATTTCAACATGACAATAGCGGTAGAACTTGCGCGCACTGTTAAATATACAACTTAAGGCTCATTCTTACAAAAAATAATCATAAGATTGGAATTATTCTTCATTTGTCCACGCAGACAAAGAAGCGGTATGGTCGACAATAAACGTACGTTTACTGCGCCTCAAAGCTTACTTGAATCCAACCTTACTTTTCCTAATGATGAACCGTCACTTACTACAATCACTGTTACACGGGAGAGGTGTGTTGATCCGAGTTTAATAGATTCATTTCTGAGGTTTCTGAGGCATGGGAGTGATGATATAATCAGACAAAAATTAAATAACTATAGGAAGGCCTCTTCCAATGGGAAGAACAAGTGTAAAGAATTTTTAAAGCAAGAGCTATATCCAAATTGGCAAATACGGAACAATATAATTTCCTTTTGCGAAAATGAAGCAGCTAACATAAAAACTGAGACCGATCAAAAATTCAACAATATTGGAGGGAGTGTCATCGAACCCATTACAGATGCAAGGATTGATCCTTATGCAGCGAGGGAAAGAGTGGAGGAACAAGAAGCCCAGTATAGGGATTGGACGAAGGTCACAGAGTGGGTGGCGAATAACAGAAAAATAGAGCAGATTCTAACCTCTACAACAGATGGAATTTTAAGGCAAAATTGCGAGCAAAATGAAGACTACTTAAAACAGTTTTCTCGTTTCTGCAAAGACAATGCCTGACGATATAACCTTCCAACTCATTGAACTTTTGGTCATCATTTTGAGGCTTCTTGTATATATCGAAAAGAGTCTTTCAACCTCTTTCACATGTTTGTATAGCTAGAAAAATACACTTAAACAAACCCACAATAACGTAATATTTGTTGACACTGTGCTTGGACTATGTAGTATTTTTTCAGAGTCTATGCAATACTTCGAATTGGAAACTTTCAAGTCTTCCAGGTTCTATGTTGAAGTTTGAATCCATCATAGTGAACCACTTCCCTTTTTTTCATTGTGATTTCTACTCAAGCTACTTCATAGCTCAGCAAGATTTCAATTAGTGTTCTATTAAAAAAATAATGAAGGATGCGAGGTTCGAACTCGCGCGGACAACCGTCCAACAGATCTTAAGTCTGCCGCCTTAGACCACTCGGCCAACCCTCCAATAAATTTCAATAATATGTTGTATCTCAAGATGAGATACCTCAACATGACGACAGTACGTCATAATGAACACGACGGAAATATCTATAAAAACGTGTCTGAAATAAATCAAAATAAGTCGTACAAGATATCAGCACCACATTTGTAATTCCATTCTAGAACGTGGTCCTCAAGCAAATGAAACACCCGAAATATAAATAGACGAACAATTAGATTAGATCCGAGATTCTGCGCTTCCACCCTTTAAGTATAAACTAGATCTTATATATTAGATATAAGCAAGTAACATTCCGTGAATTATCGTGACAACTAGTCTAGCAAACAAGTTACTTCCCTGTTATAAACAGGATTGCTAAATTACCTTGGTATTACTCGAGCCCGTAATACAACATAATATCCCTAATTTAGGTTGAGTGTAACCTTTCCGTTATAAAATATCAAGAATAACTTTTAGATCTCAACCAACCGCCTCTTTACCCTCTATCGTAATTGTTGACAGCTAGTAGTATTTGTTGATAATTATTAGTATCAATTAAGAATAAAAAGCAGAACTCTTTCTTATACTATATAAGAGAGGTATATGTTGGAACAATAATCAACTATCCATCAATTACTAGTACAGCTGATTAATACATTCAATCACGTAGCTAGAAGATTATCATATACGGTGTTAAGAAGATGACAAAAATTATTAGACCAGTGAAATAAGATTCAGAACAGTCATCAAATTTAGTGGAAGCTGAAGTGCAAGGATTGATAATGCAATAGGATCAATGAATAACGACGTATAAAATGAAGGAAGAAATAAGAATAAGATTATGTAAAAGTGTTGATTCCCTTTCGTGGATTCCTAAATCCATGAGGAGAACTTCTAGTATATCCTATATACATAATATTATTAACCTTATCAAAAATGGAATCCCAACAAATGTCACAAGACCTTAATGGTCAATAAAAATGAAGGAAGAAATAAGAATATGATTCTTCAAGTTTTGGTATCTTCCATGTTGATGTTGAGGCGGTTGTTTAGGAGATCTGTTACTTGGAGTCGCAACCTCCTAGTGGTTGCCTTATATAGTTCGAAGACTGTCTTTTTCTGCCAAGAAAAAAAACACCAAAAGTGTGCATTGTGCAACAGTTGATGGCCTAGCTAATATTATGCTTGATCGGTAAGTGGCAGCACGATAAAGGGGCATTCGACATATCTAGTATCAAAAAACGAAGAGTTTCATTTGGCTTTTCAGCTCCAGAAAGCCATCAGCTGATACAAAGCTATAAAATTACTAGAAATCTTGTTGTAAAATTGAATACGTCAATACTTGGCGGTTGGTTTTTTACAACTGATAAGACCTTCCGTCATATAATGATCCAAATACTTTGCTATACTTCTCAGGTTTAAAATTCTTTATTGGTTGCCGAGAACAGGTGATATTGCGAGAATCAAAAAATCATGGCTAACGAAGGCTTACAATTATCTCCGTTTCCTTCTTATGATTGACGTGAATACATAAGAGTTAAAGTAAAGCTTTGAAGCATCTTTCAGATCAAACTGTGGCCTCTGGAAACTCATCTACCCAGTACTTGTCAACTGAGTCCTTGTACACGGCCAATGCCTTCGCAATATAAGATTGTAATTCAAAGTTGCTACTACTATAGTTTCCGTCAGTATTCGTGGTAGCTGAATTACTCCCGGTTTCCTGTTCAGCGTCTGCACTATTTTTGTTAGAGTTTCCACTGCCGCATGGAAGGATCGCTAATTCATGAAAAACCTGATAACAAGAGTTACCATCGTAAAAAAATGATTTGTTTGGACATATACCTTGGTCAAACACATATTGATTCATGTTATATGCAATTGGGCATCATGTGAGCGTGTTCACATTAGGCTTATGAGTAATAACTTCAACCAGTAACTTCATCTTGCAGCTGTAAGAAAGACAGGATAGTCTGTATTCTGGCAAACTAATGTAATAAAATAAAGGCACATCATAAAATAAAAGCATAAATCCTACAATCATGAGAAAAATGCCCAAGGAAGAAACCAAATAGCCTTCAGTATGGAATCCTACATAGCCAAAAATGGTTATCACGATGATGTGAAGCAAAATCAAATAGAAAACTCGAATGTTCTGTTTGAAGAAATGGACGAATTTATTGGTTTTGTCCCTCGGTAGGACAATGGTTTCAACTTTGGAGAGCTCTTCAGTGGTTTTCGCTCCCGCTTTAGAATCAGCCATTAGTAATTCCGAACTCATATCAAAAATAAGACGTAGTATTTTCACAGTACTTCTTCACATTGATAAGCGAATGGGACTTGGCACCAACTATTTGCAGACGACCTGTACCTTTATAGCAGCAGCTAGATCATGTATAATTGGCAACTGGGACCTGCATGGCGCAGGCAAATGCCAAAATTACGCCGAGGGACGGGTAACTACAAAGGCTCATATCGATGAGGTATGCGTCCAACTCACGTGACTGTCACATGACAATGCTAATACCGATCCATTTATAGACAGGTCACATAGCTTTGGTTGTAGCCCATTTTCTCTTTCCGGCTTGGAAAAGCTCATCATCAGATAGCGTATCTATCCAATTGTATAAATTATTCACAGTCTCTCTCCGCATTGCTCTTTGGTCCTCAATTGAGAAGACCAGTTTTCGGTATGAAACGATCGATATAGTCCTCCTAAATTATTCTATTTGTAGCTAGGTACGGGAGTCTTCATTTTTACTCGGGCAACTTCCTTGGCTTCTCATTTCGATAATAAGTTAACCCAGCCTAACTGATAAGATAAGTTTTCGGAAGCTGTCCAATGTACTTCTACAATTTTTTTATTATTTGAAGATCAGGAAAGTGTTGCAAATTCTGCCTCGTACTTTTCGTATCTTTTTCTGATATCTTCTTGTTGTTCTTTTTTTTGCTGCCATATTCTCTCATGATAGATCATCCTTTCAACCGTTACTTCTTACTGTATTGTTTTAACACTTTTCAGAAATCATTGCCGATTCCCCGAAGCGAAATACTGAAAACTCGTCGCAATGAGTTTCAACAAATTGATGTATCAAGGTACTTTTCCTTTGATCATTCGAACTGCCAAGAAACATTCGGTATAACGCCCCTAGAACCCGTTTTATTTGAAGAAGGGCAGCGATGCAAAAATCAGGTCATTTAAGGGTTTACTTTCTTGCATTGAAAAAGCACTAAAAGTTCATTTTGCAGAAGTGAGCAATTAGAATAAATCAGTACTAGGAAGGCTTGGAATTCCTGTCAATTGCAAAAGTTCAGCGTCCAAGGGAAACTTACAGTTTTAACTTTGCCTGGGTTCTTCAAAATCGTTACTTTCCGAGAATATTCCTACATTTTTGCATAACATCTACTTTTCACCGAGCTATCCCTTCATGTTTTGGAGGCAGTTTCCAAAAATGATACAAAAATTGCATTCATGAGAAAATGCGGCGTTTAATTACTATTATGAAGAGCAAGAGATTGGTGCTAATTGGTGGAGTCAGGTCGCAAAGAGAATGTATCAGTATTTGTTCGATGAAAAAGTTGAGAAAGATGAAGTTGTTTTTATTGGAACTGATTTTCAGCGGCTCAATAACCTCAAAACCTCTGTCGCCTAGATCTTTGAATGTCGAGATATGGTCATATATCAAAAAAACACAGTCAGTCTATACCAGTGTAACCGCGAAGACTCTCAATTAGGGATAAACACTATAAATTTGAGCGGTATCTTTGCATTACTCTACCAAACATATTACTGTCAATAGATTGAGCCGGGAGGAAATATTTAGAATGCAATATCCGTTAATTCGCCCTGACTGTTGACATCTCTCTTCCATCTCACTCATCTTGGAAGAACGAACATAGCACAAAGGCGTCAATGGTTCCCATCACGCAGAAATTTATTGCCTTCTCGAACTGGTCTTGACATTAGAAAATGGCCTAAAAATTGGTATACCTTTAGCGGTACACCTAAAAACTGGACGTACACAGTAAGTGCAGGTGAATACTGGAAAAAGAGGTATATTTGAATAAGCATATCTGCTGCACAATTGGCTTAGAGCAGAATAGTTTGAATGCCTATAATTGATAACTGTTTATGTTTTCTTTCCGAAGAATGCTCTATCAATTTTCTCGTTCTTCAATTGCGGCCATGACAGCTTCATATAGATTCCCAAATCGATTATTTCTGTTCATCAGTCTTACTATACGTGCTTATATTATTCACGATACCCTTAATTCTCTATTCCACATGTAATTAAGACGTGGCTCCGTACCCGAGAGAAAGCATGATGCCACTAGTAGGACTAAGTAAGAACGTGTACACACTCCTTCCCTTAACTACATGAAACCAATTTAACGCCAAATAATTATACTAGATCCCGTGATTTCATTTTTAGAAAATGTTTACAGCGGTAAGAGATGAAACATTCCGTGGTTATTCAGATCAGAACAGTCGTTGTTGTTACTGGTTGTTGCAATAACGCTAAGTAACACTACTTGCATGAGCAGTACTATATTTATGATGTAACCCTGAGTATAACTAGTATATATAGATTTAACGAACTACGAAAATTCTAAACTAAGGGGAAATGTTCATATCTGCACCGAAGACTCATCGGTACAGGATGATTGTGCTTCCCGAATGTATGGCCATAGCTCAACATCCAATGGTACGTGCGAAAGTGTTTTCTTGGAAGATAAATGGCTGCAGAGGCTGTAGTTAAAAAACCATTTACAATCAATCCCATCAAAGAAAAAATCTTCATTCTTCCGAACATTCTGCTCAAACAAATATCTGTTCATTCTCTTTGCGATGTGATCCCACCCATTAGCACCGATTTCTCTCTCATTTATGATAGATGACAAAAATTGCATTTTATGTTCGTTTTTCATCGAGGCACCTCGCAAATTTTGGAAAGTATGCATATTCATGAGAAAGATGCATCCAAGGTATGGGATGCGAAATAGAAGGCCGTAATGCCATGAAATGTAGATACAGTTCAAAGAATGAAGGAATAATGGTAAGCATTGAAGAGTGAAAATCCTCTTGAGAACCCAAGTAAGCTTAAACCGATAGGTTTCTTTGGGAAGCTGAATGTCATCCAAGTTAACAGGGTTCCACGCCTTCTCAGTGTCAAATAACTTCCACTGTTTATCCACTTCTGTAAAATAAACTTCCAAAGCTTCTTCGATGTAAGGAACTGAATCTTTAAATGACTTGAGCTTTGAATCGTCATCTTTCTTCACAGAAAATGGCTCTAAAATGGCTAATCTGAATGCCTCTTGGCAGTTCCAAGCACCATAAAAAAAGTACTTGGTTTTCCAGAATTTGTTTTCATACATATATGAGTTGAGATTTGCTGCAATAGGTTCCCAGTTTTCGACGTCGGTACCTGGAGAGTTTGCAATGATTTCTTTAGAAAACTGGGTGAGATTTTTCGATAAGGTACGTTTACGACACAACATTTGAATAAGAGGCAAAAAAAATACACATAAAATCAGAAGATTAGTAGCCAAAAATGGATAAATCCAATTAGTCGACATTTTCCACCATGTTGTAACTGGTAGCCATGATAGCAACCAGATACGGAAGGCTAGGGACTTGAAAGTCTCATAACAGAACCAAGTAAAGCCATTTCTGAAAACGTCCTTAGGTAAAACAATCTTTTGGGATTCGAGATATCCAGAGGATAATAAACCTACATTCTTCTCATCTTCAACTTTGGTATCTTCCATGTTGATGTTGAGGTGGTTGTTTAGGAGATCTGTTACTTGGAGTCGCAACCTCCTAGTGGTTGCCTTATATAGTTCGAAGACTGTCTTTTTCTGCCAAGAAAAAAAAACACCGAAGGCGCGCATTATGCAACAGTTGAAGGCTTAGTTGAGATTATGCTTGATCAGTAAGTGGGAGCACGATAAAGGGGCGTTCGACATATCTAGTATCAAACAACGAGGAACTTCATTTGGCTCCTCTGTTATGTAAATTGCTCTACAAAAACTACCGCGTGATACAAACCTATAAAGCTACTAGAAATCTTGTTGTCTAGAGTCGAATATGCTTCCTTGTAACCAATGAAGTCTTTTGTCATGTAGCTGTCATATTCAGAATCGAATACTTTGTGCATTAAAAAAGGCCTGAGGGTTTACTTTGCGGAAATGGACAAACAGCAGAACTAATCAACACTGGGAAGGCTTGGAGTTCCTGTTAAAGTGCAAAAGTTTAGCTTTCAAAGGAGAGTTGCCGTTTTAACTTGGTCTGGGTTATTCAAAATCGTTACTTTCTGGGGGCATATTTGATGACCTTCCATGCAAAAAGAAGTTGCTCCCACATTCCTGGGACGCCGAAGAAAGTACGGCAAGCAGCATTATGCCGAGCACCGAAGCTATGTGGAAGTCAAGTCGGAAGTCAGAAAGTACGACAAATAGCATTCATAAACTATTGGATCACACGGAATACGGACAAAAGATCCCGTAAAACAGAAAAATTCAGCAAGTAAACTGGGGATTTGAGTCCATACATTGGCTTATCAGCAGTTTTGGTGCTATTGCAAAAAGTGGCAGACCCTATAGGTACGATTCACAACACACGCCATTTGGAGGAAGTGAAAGCTGCTTGCTACCTTTCCGTGGCAACCGTTTAGCTCATATGAATCTGGGCCTAGACGATGGGCCTCTGAACGAGGGTCCAAACTAAACTCGGATCTTCTATTTGGCCAAAAAAGGAAATATCGCAGGCACGGAAAAGGGTTTTTCAAGGTACCCCGGCTCCCCTATAATTGGCATTCTTCTTTGGTGCATACGAGAGAATATGGAAAATGCAAAACGTGCCTTCATATACGAAAGCTGTGAAAGAGGTCGTTCAAAGACAGGCACATCTCCATGGTGACAATGAATATGGGTGCGAGAGGTAAGATGAGAAGGAGTACGCGATGAAACGTGAGCGTTCACTAATTCGTTTGGGTAGCAACAAACTGGTCAAAGAAATCGTATAAATAGAGCAGCTCTGATCATCTATCTTTGAGAATATGCCTTCATTCTTCTCTTTCTAGTTAAGCCTATATCACCACTAAGGAAACAGTCCAAAACAAACAAATACAATGGTCAAATTAACTTCAATCGCTGCTGGTGTCGCCGCTCTAGCTGCTGGTGCCTCTGCCACCACCACCCTAGCTCAATCCGACGAAAGAGTCAACTTGGTTGAATTGGGTGTCTACGTCTCTGATATCAGAGCTCACTTGGCCCAATACTACTTGTTCCAAGCCGCTCACCCAACTGAAACCTACCCAGTCGAAGTTGCTCAAGCTGTTTTCAACTACGGTGACTTCACCACGATGTTGACCGGTATTGCTCCAGACCAAGTGACCAGAATGATCACTGGTGTCCCATGGTACTCCACCAGATTGAGACCAGCCATCTCTAGTGCTTTGTCTAAGGATGGTATTTACACCATTGCTAAATAGGTAACATGCTTTTACGAATGAAATCCTACGGACATTAGGAAGGAATGAAAAATAAAAAAATATGATTTGACAGTGTATATAGTTGAATATATGTGTATATTAATATTATAAGCCTGCTCGATCAATTATGGTATTTTTGAAACGGTGGCGGAATGGATTACGGAATGAGATTGTGTAAAGTTCATTTCGTGAATGCCATTTAATGAGTAACCAAAGGGATGGTATATGTTACAAGGTATGTGGGGGATATAGATGGATCCTATAAATGAAATAATGATTAGTGAGGATTAGCGAGAATTATTTATGACTGGTGAATATTTTATGAAAAGTGAAAAATAGTTAAAAAATATAAAATGGAGGGATTGATTATAGGAAAATGAGAGTAATGATATTATGTGGTGGCGCTATATGAGTATGTTATATTCTATAGCGTCCGTGTGCGTATGTAGTTGTATTATAGTGTAGTGCATGGAATGGAGATACTGGGACCTAAAACTTGGATTTAGGTGATGATATTTTATGTTCATGTGACGTGAGAGTAGTATGCGAAGGATATATAAGAAGAAAGGAGATAATGGTAGAGGAAGAGTATGATGATGAATAATGGAATTTGAGTAGGGGTTAAAGTGATTGGATTATTTTATGTAGCATCCGTGTGCGTATGTGCTGGTATTTATGTCAAGGATATTAAGAATACTGTAATGGCGGCTAATTGAGGTGATGATATTGTGTATTCTATATTTACGATAATGTGCTGATGGGTAAAGTATTCATATATTGGTGCGTTTATGTTAATATTCATGTGTTAGTGCACTTATATAACTGTAGTATGGTAGGTGGAGTGCAGTTAGTAGAGTCAATGTCAGTGGATATGTATTGAGGTGAGAGTAGAGTCAACGTCAGTGGATATGTATTGAGGTGAGGAGAGCAGTATGATGTTAGAGAGTGGAGGGCATGGGGGTGATGTGATGGTGGTGATTGTATTGTATATATGAGTTATGTTAACAATGGCGTAATGCAGAAGCTGATGTATAGTCAAGGTGTTAGAGTATTGAAGTACTGAGTGCAGTTGTATGGTCCACAAGGATAAGTGATTAGTTGTGGATAGTTAGATGTGACAGAAATGGGTAGAGATAATAAATGGCACAGGATATAAACTGTTTAGGTGAGTGCCATATATAGTGATGGGGTGTGGTATGGCAGTATTCTGTAGCGTCCGTGTGAATATGTGCTGGATGTGATATTATGATTTAATGACTAAGAGCCGGTTTAATGAGGCGGGATACATGATGGATATAGGGTGATGGTCTAAGTAAGGTGGGTGGTGTATGTTTATAGTTTACGATTATTGTATATATGGGAGGTAATGGAGTGTAGTGTTTGGTAATTATAGAGGAGGTGTGGAGATGACGAGTGCATGTATATGTTGTTTAGGGCATAGGAAAGGCATATGAAGTGTTAAATGTGAGATAGTATGAGTTTGGTGTAATGACATTAGGTATGAACCGCTGGGTGTGCCACGCGGTAGTATCAAAATAAGGAGTTAGTAATTAGGGGATACAGAAGAGATGAGGAGGTGGTGAGTTGGGGGTATACTATCCAGGATGCAGATATGAGATATAGATGGATAAATGTGGAATACAGTGAGTTTAATGTGGAAATGGCCCTGGGTATAAACCACTGAGGTAAGGGCCGTACTTAGTGATGTTATAGATGAGAGGTGGTTTAGTACTATATAATAAGGGCTTATATTGGTCACGTGTTTGTATTTCGGGCTACAGAAGAGGTGAGAAGGTGATAACTTGGGGATATACTATTCAGGATACAAGGACACGATATAGATACATAAATGTGAAATATAATGAGTTTAGTGTTGAAATGGCCCTGGGTATAAACCGCTGAGGTAAGGGCCGTACTTAGTGATGTTATAGATGAGAGGTGGTTTAGTACTATATAATAAGGGTTATACTGGTCACGTGATGGTATTTCGGGCTACAGAAGAGGTGAGAGGGTGATAACTTGGGGATATACTATTCAGGATGCAAGGACATGATATAGATACATAAATGTGAAATACAGTGAGTTTAATGTGGAAATGGCCCTGGGTATAAACCGCTGAGGTAAGGGCCGTATTTAGTGATGTGATGAATCAGAGATGGTAAAGCATGTGGTGAGGTGAGAAAGCGTAGGGTGGTATATGGTCAGGTTAACATTAAAGGGAGTTCTTACAGTCCGTTTGAGTGGTGGGTAGGGTAATAGCAGAGAAAGTGGTAGTGATGATGATGGTGGTGATGATAGTGATGGTGATGGTGGTATGGTTATGGTGGTGATGGTAGTGATGGTAGTGATGGTAGTGATGGTAGTGATGGTTATGGTTATGGTGCAATAGTGATGGGTGTTAGTAGTGGTGATAATGATGACGACGATGATGGTAGTGCATATTATAGAATGTTGATATATGGTAAAGACTGTGAAGTATGGAAGTATTGAGTGCTGTTCTATAAGGATGAGGTGTGGTATGGCAGTATTCTGTAACGTCCGTATGGCTATGTGCTGGATATAATACTATGATTCAATGGGGAAGAGCCGGGTCAGGTAGGAAAGGTGGGTAGTGTGTGTTTGTTTACATTTCTTTCTAAAAGTTTATTTATTTACGTTTTTTTATCTACATTTCTTTGTTTACATTATTTATCTCCATTTCTTTGTTTAGGTTCATTGTATGTATGGTAGGTAAATAGAGGGTAGTGTTTGGATGATACAGAAGAGATGAGAAGGTGATAAGTTGGGGATATACTATTCAGGATGCAGAGATATGATGTGGATAGATAAATATGTGAAATACTAAGTTTAATGTGGAAAAGGCCCTGGGTATAAACCGCTGAGGTAAGGGCCGTATTTAGTGATGTGATGGAATGGTGCTGGTAAAGCATGTGGTGGGGTGAGAAAGCGTGGGGTACATGGTCAGGTTAACATTAAAGGGAGTTCTTACAGTCCGTTTGAGTGGTGGATAGGGTAATAGCAGAGTGAGTGGTAGTGATGGTATGACAGTGATGGTGATGGTAGTAGTGGCAGTGATGGTAGTGATGATGATGATGGTGGTAGTGATAGTCATGGTAGTGATGATGATGGGTGTTAGTGATGGTGATGATGATGGTGATGCTAATGGTGTAATAGTGATGGGTGCTAGCTTAAGCTTTAGTAGTGTGTGTGTGTGGGTGTGTGTGGGTGTGTGTGGGTGTGGTGTGTGGGTGTGTGGGTGGTGGGTGTGGGGTGTGGGGTGTGTGTGTGTG